>NC_060951.1:55597610-55688886 GCF_022045245.1 Lucilia cuprina | reverse complement strand
TTCTAGTTCTGTTCTGTTCTAGTTCTGTTCTAGTTCTGTTCTAGTTCTGTTCTAGTTCTGTTCTAGTTCTGTTCTAGTTCTGTTCTAGTTCTGTTTTAGTTCTGTTCTGGTTTATGTTCTAGTTCTGTTTTAGATCTGTTCTATTTCTGTTCTAGTTCTGTTCTAATTATGTTCTAGTTCTGTTCTAGTTCTAGTTCTGTTCTAGTTTTAGTTCTGTTCTAGTTTTAGTTCAGTTCTAGTTCTGTTCTATTTCTGTTCTATTTCTGTTCTATTTCTGTTCTAGTTCTGTTCTAGTTCTGTTCTAGTTCTGTTCTAGTTCTGTTCTAGTTCTGTTCTAGTTCTGTTCTGATCTAGTTCTGTTCTAATTCTGTTCTAATTCTGTTCTAATTCTGTTCTAATTCTGTTCTAATTCTGTTCTAATTCTGTTCTAATTATGTTCTAATTCTGTTCTAGTTTTGTTCTGATTTATGTTCTAGTTTAGTTCTAGTTCACATGAACTCCTAGAATTTTGTTAAAATCTGATTCAGACAAAATTTCCACAAGTAATAAGTTAGATTTCAAAATAGTGTAAATAATACACAAAAATAGAAACTTACTAAGTGTATAATTAAATTTCTATATAAAAAGCTAAATGACTTTGAAACTAATTTACCCCAATTTATTCTAAAACTAAATAATTCAACTTCGAATTAATTACTTTAAACCCTGACCTAACAAATTCCTTGAGCCTAAACCTAAAATATCCATGTTAATTTGTTGCTTTTTGTTTTAAAGATATGTACATACATAACTTGGTATTTAGTTCTTCTTTTCATTCATTCTCCCCATGAATGGGTGTAGATTCCAGTATACAGAAGTAGTTGAGCTGAACTCCTGCTAGTTGCTGCGGGTGATGACTTTTATCTGATGACATTCTTTTTGTTTTTTGAGGAACTACAGTTGAGTTAATTTAATTGGTTTTTCTTGTCTTGCGTGCGCTAATGTGTTGAATGTGTAAAACAGCAAAAGTTTTTAAAGGAGTTAGTTGGAATATATGTCTGCCTGTCAAATGTTTTTGTGCTAAGTTCACGAATTAATAACGTATAGAGTAAAGTAGTGTTGCAATAAAGGTCCCTTTATGGGATCACTAAACATTTATTGAAATATAAAAATGAGAATAGAACTTTTAAATGTAAAGAATGTTAAAAAGAAACGTCAACAAGTCTTGTTGTAAAGTTCAAAATTTTTGTCATTTTTTCACACTATGCAAAAGGAGACAATGACACACATGGAAATGACAACATTTTAATATTTTAGGTTGAGTTTATGAAAGTTATCTAAGGTAAATTTGTGTGATTTGATTTTAATGAATTATAGCTGAGACTTGTCTAAACTAGAACTGAACTTGAACTGAACTAGAAATGAGAACTAGAACTGAACTCGGACTGAACTAAAACTGAACAAAAAATAAAATCTTAAAAATTTCAAATTTCAGAAATCAATCCCAATTGAACAACAAACTTTCCTAAAAATAAAGGGTTGTTGTTTTTGGAAACTTTACGATTTATACTATAATTGTCTCATTACCTCCAGAGACTACTTTAATCTTTAAATAATACCACGTCTCTTTACAAAATTCAATTGTCTATGTCAAAATGCAAGTTTGTAGTATGTGTAACATACAATTTACCATTTCCGTTTCATTGCATTTTGATTGCAATAGAAGAAATTCATCGTTAATTTATTGTCAACAGTTGCACATCGTCATCATCATCAGCAGCAGCAGCACCGACGGCCTCATCCTTCTAATCTATTCTATAATTTCAAGTTGATTCGCTATTTTTACAAAAAAGTCTTTAACAATTTTTGTTTTAATCTTTTCGAGAACAAAACAAATATAAGTACTTTTTTGTTTTGGTTTTAGACACAATCATCATTTCTAATATTAGAAATATTTTCATATTTACATACATACATTAATACATAATGGGAGTTTCCATTCTTTGTTTTAGGAGTTGTATGATTAAATAGATCACTTAAGCCATTAGCACTTTTAAGGAAAAATAAAACAAAATTAAGCAGACATACGATTAATGTAATAAAATTAGAAATACTTTTGATGTTTTATTTGTTTAATATCTTTATTAATGGATCGTTAAAGAGACAGAATTATTAGAATAACGAATATAATTTATGGCTGAAAGGTAAAGTGTGCGATTGAAGTTTATATGCTTGAAATAAAGTTGTCAAATAAAGAAACATTTTAAAATCAACGTTTTAAGAGTAAAGTTTGACATTTAATTATTGTCACCCTACTAATGCTTTAAATCAGCAATTACAGCTGATATCGGCAAAGAGCTCTTTTTTCAATTCTTTTGCTTTACATGTATGCTTACTTACACATAATTGAAAATATAATTGTCTCTTTCTCTCCCCCCGGGGGCATGTTACCTCCGCCTTGTTATTATTGCAATCCCGGGGTATAAAGAGGTGGCCAATACCTCCAGTCTGGCCGGGACTGAAAAATTGGTGACAGTCTACTGCTTGGCTTAGTCTTTGCATAGATTGCCAGAGGTCAGACTAGAGCACCGCATAATCTGTTACTACGGGTGGCCAGTTTAATTTTCCTTCCTTGTCCAGATATGTTAAGAGTATACTCTGTTCATATCAGAATTACCACAGTGAGTAAGAACAATGCCTTCGGCTTATTGATGGATCCTACTTCGGTCCACCGGTTACGTTTCTAGGTGCTGTTGCCGAATCAAAAGAGGCCATCCAATGGTCAGAGATTAGATAGCTCGAGTACTCCAGCAAAGTATTTGTGCATGGATCGGTCAAAACCAATGTACAAAAATTGCCACCTGAGTTCTTCATTGAAGAACAAAGGGGCAATGGTAGACCGTTCTCAATTCTACCCAATGGATGAAAAAGACCACCGTGAGATAAGGCCGTCAAGGCAAGTGCTCACGTTAAAAATCTAGACAACCATGTCTCTTTCTCTCTTTGTCGAGATCTGCTTTGGGTGAGGGGAACTTTAGCTACAAACTACAAAAGAGCGTCTAAATGAGAACCTAAATTGAGTGAATTTCTTATAAAATTATAAATATTATGATGGATTAGTATAAAATTTCAAACTAGAACATTAACCTAAACAAAAATTTAGTACATTTTATTCAAAATTCAATTAAATAAATAAAAATCTGTTTTGTTTTTTTTAATTTAGACTCCTAAACCTAATAAAATAGCTTTTATTAATTAATAATAAATTAAACCTCCACAACCATCATCATTACCAACTTCATCTTCATACACATCAAATTTTTTGATTATTTATTTGCTGATGTTTCTTGTTTACTTCATCTTTCAACTCATAAATCTATCAAAAAAAAAAAAACTTTAAACTTTTTCGACAGCTACAAATTTGTTGTTCTATTACGACTGCATCAAGAAATTTAAACGACCAATATAAATTGAACTAGTTACAATGAATCGCTTCAAATAAAAGAAAAACCTAATAAACAGACTGACAGTTAGTGGGATAGAGAAACTCGTACGCGTTCTGACATCTAGACTGTAATTAATTTGATTGAATTTATAGGGCATCCGAAATACGTAAATAACATGACAGATAATAATAAATTGTTGTAGAAATGCGAAACGAATTGAAAATGAAAGGAAATTTAGTTTATTATTAATGGAGGAAATTTGTTTAAGGAAAAAATATTTATTATAAGTAACAGGTACTTAGGAAAAGTTGAAGCAGTATATAAAATGGTGATAAATTTTTATGTTTTTGGAAAAAATTTCAAAAAAAAAAAAATATTACAGTTTTTCAAACCAAATGCAAGAGACAATTTAAATTATGAAATATATTTCGCCTCCTAGAGGGAAGGAATATTTTACATAAGAATTCCAATTTCTAATGCACTTCCAAAAGTATAACATTTATCACCACTTCAAAAGTAACATTAAGTGAATTTTTTTACCTTCTGCGGAAGTGATGTTTACTGACTTCCAGAGAAGTGAAAATAAAACTATGTTTTGCAATTTTATTCTTATACTTAAAAAATGTTTTGTTTTTGGCTTTTGTATTAAATTTGTCTATTATATAAAACTGCCAAATAACTTCCAAGAAAAGAACATAATAGTGACATCTTGAGAATGACTTTAGAAGTAGTAAATTTAGAATCAAATTAAAATAACATCCCTTCTACTAAAATCATCACTTCTTCAGGTATTTATCAACACTTCCATGGAGTAAACTCTACTTCTTCTTCGCCTCTTTATAAGTTCGTATTTCGGCTGGGTATGGTTAAAGAAATTCCTGATTAACAAACCAAAAATGGAATTGGTCAAAGTTTATAATGCCCTAAGTAAGGTTTATAGGTTTTGAATACATTTTATTGGTTTTAATCAACTTTTAACTTGATCGATGTAATCATAAGGCGTTTTAACATAACCATGATCCTAAACTAAAGGGGTACACAGAGAGAGAAGCACCAAATTGTCAAAACTAATAGTTTCGTTTCTAAAAAATATAACTACTTAACCCCTTAAGAAGCCTCTACTTATTTAACTCCCTACTTGTAAGCGAACATTTAAAATATCTTACTTTTTTAATGTATGATTTTTTTGAGTTCTCTAAGTTAATGCGGTAGTTCACAACGGGCAGACAGTTAAGCAAAGTCGAAGATACTTCGTTTTATCGGACCACTCCACTCGTCAGATGTAGTAAAGTGTAGTATAAGATCCTGCCTGTAGCCAAGAGAAATGTCATGATATCTCTTAACTCTATCTCCTAACGGCTAGAGCATTGAATTCACAGAAAATATGGAAGACCGTTTTTCCTTTCTCTGCAACAGTGTTCATTAAAGGGGAGCCGACCTGCATATTTGCCTAGCACATCCCGCTTATAAGGTATCTTATACGTTTCGCATTGAAGGAGGACCACAATAACTTGTCACCTTTACATGTGTTTAGATTCGGTAGATGTGTAACATATTGTTAAGAGTTTCTTAAGGGCACAAAGCATGCTGAACTTTGAACTTTGTGTAGCTGATCTACAACAATTTTTTACCTAGTTAAAGTCCGCCATACTAGAGATCCGTATGTAAAAATATACGTTTGTGTAGAGGTACGCTACTTAGAACTTAGTGTCCATTGAAAAGAAAAGGGGACTAAGTTCTTGTTTCATTTTAAACCTCTAACGACAGGTATAGTAGGCGACCGTTGACTCGATTTTGGATGTTGAGTTTGCATTAAAAATTGGTAGTCTAAAATAATACTAGATATATATGCGAAGAAAAAAGATATCTGTGTTTTATTATATGTTATGTATTGTCAGAGAATTAGTTACATTTCTAGGGAATTGTAATCAGCTTAAGATCAATTACTTTAACATAATTTGGGGGCGGTAAGTTGTTATTTTAAGTACTTTATAAACTGTTGAAAAGTACTTTTTTTAAATATTTCTCACAAACAAATACGATTAACAATATTAAGATTTGAAAGCAAAGTCTAAAAACTCTCAATAAGAAAATAACGAAAATTTATATATTAAGCGGATGTTTTAATGAAGCGTAACACCACATATGACTGAACAGAAGAGCATTTATTATGCTGATGATGTTGGAGACTACGACAATGTCTTCTTCATATTTTTTTTCAAACCAAAACATTTTAAAAAATTTTCTTTGGTGGTCGGTAATATGGTCGTTAAGTACTAAGTTTTTTTCTTTTATTATTATGGCTGAATAGCTATTAGTTCGTAATGTATATATTACTGTTTATAGCAGCTTTTCTAACAATTTATGTTTTTTTATTTGAATAAAAAAGCAAAAACTTTTATTACTTTAATTTACATTTACTTGGGCATACAACAGCTTTTTGGTTTAAAGAGTACTTGTGTTAAGTTTTTCATATGGAGTTGGAATATGTTTTCTGTTTAGACAACCTTCGCCCTTATTTTTAATTAAATACAAGAACTTTGGCGAGTAGTTGTTGCTTTGGTTGAATTTTTTCGGGCCTTGATAGAAAACAGCCGTGTGCGATGTTTACACCCAAAAATTTGTTCAGAATAAATACTGAAGAAATTGGATTTTTTTGTTTTATGTTTATTTAAATGTTTGTTTTCATTGTGGTGGAATAGTGTTGCCAAATGTATTGTAAACATAGAAATATTTTTTAACAGAAATGTAAAGGTATGACTTGATCCAAAAATCATGTCTATTTTGAATAATAAACTCCCTGTAGGTTTGTTTCCTCTCCTGTACCTATAGTAGACAAAAAGGGACAGCCAACAAAGAAAAATTTGTTTATAATTGGCTTGATTGGTTGAAATTTTTTTAAAAGTTTGATTAAGTTTTAAAATAGTATTTATTGAAATATTTTGAATATTTTTACTTTTATTAATAGATTATGTTGTAGTCTATTGAATATGAAAAGAAACATAGATCATTATTTTATAAGTATGATTTTAGGGGCTTTCGAAAGTTTTACTACTTTTTATCATTTGTTTAAAATTTGAGGAAACTGGTGCAATTTGTTTGTCTGTTTGAAAGAATAGGTAAATTTTTAAATCTAGAATACAAAACTTAGAAGGTTTCGCTATTGAATCAATTGCTTCTAATAGAAAGGTTTCTAGATCTGTTTATGAAAATTTGTGATAACACTTTAACACGAGTTAAGCTAACAATCGGACCTATTATATGTTATGTGTTCAGAGTAAAATTTCTCTCAAGATTTTATTTTGTTTTTAAAGATTTCTGCTAACACTCACATGACTTACTCAATAGGAGTTCGTTGCTACACGGATGACTTTAAATTTGGGAACAAAGTGGGCCTGGGTTTTTTATTGAATACCTATTCATAACACAAGTTTCTATGCAGAAGACCGAGCAATAACGGAATGAGTAAATTGGATAAGAATAAATAAATGGGCAATATCAGATAATATAATTAAATTTAAGACCTTATAGGATTGTAAAGAGCATATTCTCCAAGAGGTAAGGTTTTCATAATATAGGCACCAGGCCTTACGGGAGCCTGATGCTCGAGGTGATTAAACTGATGACTACAAAACCATTCGACGCAACTATGGGTGAGAGAATCCCATAAGGTCTCTTGGTATAATGAAACGGTGGGCAGAGTGGACACACAGGATTACGAGCACATCTATATAAAATCAGTGCCGCTTTTAGACGATGTAGAGCATGTGAAGAGGAAATTGAAAAAATTGAGCGCACAACCGATGCGATAGTTACATAGTCTGTCGTCAGAGTAAAATTTCTCTCAAGATTTTATTCCTTTTAAAACTGCAAATATTTTTTTTTAATTTTCTTTTGAATTATACACATGTATTTATATATTTTTTTTTGTTTAAGTATAACATAATTATTGAAAAACATGCCACTGCCATTATAAACAAATGTAAATCTGTCTGTCCATTTCACTACAAAATAAATACATGCGTAAATATTTTGTATAATTTTTGTTTTTAAAAATCTAAAGTATTTTGTATTTATGTTGAATTAACAATGATTTTTTTGTTTAATTTTATTTTGTTTTTACGAGTTTTGTGCGTTAAATTTGCACATTTTCCGGAAGAATTTTTACATTTATTGTATTGAATATTTTAATTTTATAGTTTTTTAACTGTAATTTTCATATAATGATAAATTTTGTTATAATTAAAATATTTTGTTATTATAGAAAGAATCTAATTTTGAGTTTCATTTCATTCATTCATTTTTATGAAAATGAAGGGGATTTCTATAAAAAGTATCTTGTGGTTTATTAAATTGAAGGTCATGTGTAATTTGTTTGATATAAAACAGTGTAATTAGATTATAAATCATTTCAAAAGAAAAATATTTTTAATATTTGGTTATTAATTAATAGAAAACATGAAATTTTTATAGAAAAAGTCATTTAAAATATATTTGAAGAGGATTTTTTTAATTAATTAATAAGAAATTGTATTTAGGCGAAACAAAAAAACAAGGATTATTGTAATAAATTATAATGAGAAGTATTTTTGTAGAAATAAATTAATAACATAAAAACTTCTCTATTCATTAAAAACTTAACAACATTGTTATATAGATTATTTTGTAAATAGTCGACTTTTCGACTTTTGACTATTTTCGACCATTTTTAACTTTTTTGGAGTTTTTCCGACTTTTTTCCATTTTTTTTAGAATTTTTGACTATTTTTGACATTTTTCTACTATTTTCGAGTTTTTGACTTTTTTCGACTTTTTCCAACTTTTAGACTTTTTTGACTATTTTTTTTACTTTTTTCGAGTTTTTCCGACTATTTTAGAGTTTTTGATTTTTTTCCACATTTTTAAAATTTTCGACTATTTTTGACTTTTTTCTACTATTTTCGAGTTTTTCCGACTCTTTTAACTTTTTTCGACTATTCGACTTTTTTTTGACTTTTTTCAAAAACCATACTCGAATTATTGACTTTTTTGGAACAAAATAGTCGACTTCGACTTTTTTCGACAAAAAGTCGATTGTTCGGTTATTCGAAAGTCGATTTAAAGAACACTACTTACAGTTTGACAAGTTTAAAAATCATGTTTATTTTGTCAGAAAAATGCTCCTTCATAAGGGAGCTTCGTATACAGCTAACTCAATTGTACCCAACTGTAAAGGTTTCTTAACAGGAATTTGAAATTTGAAACTTGGTTTCATAACTAGTTGTAGAAAGATTATATCCAGTTCCAGTCTTTTTTAGCGTTGAGACCAATGATCTTATTCGAAATAGTATTTTCGTAACTTATTCTTTAGAGGTGTTTTGGATTCAAACCTTGTTTTATGAAACGATTCTGGGAGCAGTTCTTTTTGATCCAATCATTTTTCTTGCAATTTGTGTCTCTTAAAAAAGCTGTAGGGAAACATAAAATGTATACATTATTAAAATTAAATTTATAAATTTCTTGTGAAATACAATGTTCCAAAGAAAAGATAATTGCGACGTTACTAGTTCCAAGTTTGCTGTTAAAGAATCTAAAATGGTTCTCTTCGCACTAATTCGAGAACGAGTTAATTTAGATAAGATTTCATACATGTCCGGATAGATTTAAGTAATTATTTAAATTACTTAAGTAATTATTTAAATTTTAATCAATGTTTTTAGTTCTAATTTAACTTTCTCAAAACTAGTTTTAGGGAAATTCTTTAGAACAATTATGGAACTATATATTAGTAATTTCGAACAGAAAATTGCCGCATTTTTATTGGCTTAAATATAATTAGAAAAAATAATTTTATGTTATTGATTGATTTTAATGCATTGATTTTATTTGTAATGAATTAATAATATTTTTTTTAAATTTTTTTCTAACTTAGTTCTTACGGAACCAGTTCCAAAGAACTAGTTCTTTGCAATCACAACATTGTTGCACAGTAAGGATATCCTAAGTAATAGTGATGTTAGGTACTTATTTCTAGTTTGCTGTTCGGAAACTAATTACATATTATAGGAAAAATTTTTAACTTTTTTTCTAAAATTAATTGAAAACTTTTTCTCTAGCAATAGATTTTAGTTCTATCACTTTGATATGAGGAATAGAATAAGAAGTGCAAACTGGTTCCTTGATTTATAATTATCGGCCTTGAGTTTGTAATTTTAGTAGTTCTATGGAAAATTGAATTTAAAATATCACTTAGCAAATTGCAAAAGATTTTCTGCATCCACCCTGTAGGTGGACACTGGAGTGGCTATTGTTTAATGTTCTTAAAAGAAAACTCTTTTCCTTACATTTTAGTGTTTATTTAAAAAATAATCATTCATTTGAAAGCTTTACATACCTTTCTTTGTAAGGCTTCATTTCAACACCTCTATTCAGACAAAAAAAATCAAAAATTTTTCAGAGTTTTATTTTTTTGCAACCAATTATTGATGGATTTATTTCACTGGAAATGACCGTTGCATAAACAATTTATTAAAGAAGCAGATTATTTTACTTAATAAAATGCTAAAAAGAGTGAAGTTTTTTTTTTTTGTTTTTGGGAATTACAACGTATTAAATGCAGCTGTCATTTGCTACGCAATGGTGTGGTCCACCCGCGGCGAGCGCGTGCTTTAAATGCATGCGCTTTTCGGGGATATTTTTGTTTTGTTGGTATCTTTGAAAGTGATCGTCTTATATGCAAATTTAATTTGAAAAAAATTGGTCATGCATTGTGCTGAATTTACCTACACGCTGTGGTATGCGTTGAAATTAAAAAAAACTAAATAAAATATTAGATTGTTACCGGTTGAGACGAACGATATTAACCCCTTCACTGTAAATTAATTTTATTAGATATGACATCTCGAATGAAATAAAATATGTATTGTGAATAAAAATGACCCCTTCGGTAAATTTATGTTTTTTTAGAGAAGCTTTTTCAGGCCAGGAAGATGCTTTTCCTACAGTTCATAATGAAATTTTGAAACCTATTTAGTAGAAAGTAGACTACTTAAAGGTTATTTAAGAATATATTCACTTTAAAATGATTTATAACCTTTAAATAAAACATTTCAAGTGAAGCTAATATCATTCACCAAGAACCACTTGTGGAACTAGTTCAATTCGCACTAAGAAAAGTATATGAGTTCTCCTAGCGTAGGGTATTGAAAAACACCGCTTTTTTAATGAAAAGTATTATACCGCTTGCAAATTGGTATAATAAGATTAACCGAAAAAAAAATTGTGAAAAAAAACACCACAAAAAATGTGGTGGTATAATTGAGAATATGGTGCATAAAAATGCATTTAACTTTGATGTATATTTTCTTCGCATTTTTTTATTTTTTTTTATAAAACCAGATAAACTGTAGAGGGTGTTGAATAAATTTTAAATTTTTTTAATACAAATAAATTCTTTATTTGCAAAGAATATAAGGCATATTGTATTATGATTTTGAATGGTTGCGGCAAATTAAATTCTTTGATATAGAATTTTTTTTTTTTTTGATTAAATTTAAATTTGCCAACACAAATTTAAAAAAAATTATTAAGATGAAGAAATACAAGAAGATATATTAAAACTAAGGGGTAGAATTATCGATATCTTGAAAATAATAGAACCCACAGAAGGCAAATAACCGCAATGATATGAAACCAGTAACCTGACAATTTATCTTTCTGTAAGACTGAGATGTTCACCGTTCCTGTTTCACGTTTTTTTTAGGAGAATTCTATATATGAAAAAATATGTTCATATATTTGTTTTTACTATAAGGGGATCTCTAATATGCTTCGAGACACTATCTTAAATAACAGTGAAATAACTTGTAATAAACTGGACAGATGTAGACATTGCTAATTAGAACTTATATTAGCGAATGGAAAAATACCATACAGCACTTCTGCATGTAAGAATGATGAGAAACTATAAACGATTGATCATATAATTTCATTATATAACACTGAACTAGAATTGAACTTGAATTGAACTTGAACTGAACTAAAACTGAACTAGAACTGAACTAGAACTGGACTAGAACTGAACTAGGATTGAACTTGAATTGAACTTGAACTGAACTAAAACTGAACTAGAACTGAACTAGAACTGAACTAGAACCGAACTAGAGCTGAACTAGAACTGAACTAGAACTGAACTAGAACTGAACTGAACTAGAACTAAACTAGAACTGAACTAGAACTGAACTAGAACTGAACTTGAACTGAACTAGAACTAAACTAGAACTGAACTAGAACTGAACTAGAACTGAACTAGAACTGAACTAGAACTGAACTAGAACTGAACTAGAACTGAACTAGAACTGAACTAAAACTGAACTAGAACTTAAAAAGAACTGAACTAGAAATTACCGTAAATAAGCTTTTAAACGTAAACTAATTTACGGTTAGCCGGTATAGTTCTACTGCATGTTATACTTTAGTCAATATTTTTTGTAAAAGAGCCCAAACAATATATTTTTTCTCTTTTTTCTGCCTTCTTTTGAAGTGGTTGTCTGCAAAAAATATAATTTTTTTCTTTATCCCTCTGAAACAGAATCATCCTTTTGTTAACACCTCATAAAATGAAGTTTTTTTATAACTATTGGAAAATAAATAAACAACTAGGGATTTAGTAAAATAAACATTTAAGGGCAATAAAAATTTGTAATGGCGTTATTGTAAAAAAAAAAATCTTGAAAAAAATTCTAAACAAATAATAACAAAAAAGTTAATACAGAAAATTTCGCACATTTATTTTAAAAGATATTGAAAGAAAGAATGCTCTCAAGCCATTTACTGGCAGCAGGGGTTTTGAAATTTTTTGAAAACTTTAATAAACTTTAATATTTTATGGGATTGTAATACAAAATACTTATTAAAGACTTGGAAGTGTTTTTAAAATTTTGTATTTTTTATGCATTTTATTATTGTAAATTGTATATCATTATTTGTGTAATTGACCCATTTGTTTAACTTAATTATTGTTTTGAGTTTAATAAAATATATTTTTTTTTTTTTACAATTGAATTTTGTTTCATTTTAATTTTTATGTTTGGTGTTTTTGTTCTTTGTTTTCTCTTTTTTTAGCAGTAGATCGCGCCATGAGTCCAGCACAATCAGAAGATTCTGGTTTAGCACCAGATCGTGGCACAACATATGCAACCATAACATTACCTAGAGATAATAGCACAAATATGGGCATAACATTAGCAGGTGAGTTGAAATTTAAATGGAAATAAAAGTAAATTATTGGAATTTAAAAATTCTAAAGTAATTGAACAAGAACTGAAGTAGGACTAAACTAGAACTGAACTAGAACTGAACTAGAACTGAACTAGAACTGAACTAGAACTGAACTAGAACTGAACTAGAACTGAACTAGAACTGAACTAGAACTGAACTAGAACTGAACTAGAACTGAACTAGAACTGAACTAGAACTGAACTAGAACTGAACTAGAACTGAACTAGAACTGAACTAGAACTGAACTAGAACTGAACTAGAACTGAACTAGAACTGAACTAGAACTGAACTAGAACTGAACTAGAACTGAACTAGAACTGAACAAGAACTGAATTAGAACTGAATGAGAACTAAACTAGAACTGAGCTAGAACTGAACTAGAACTAATATGGAATTTGAAAGCCCAAACTGTAGACTTTAAAGGCTTTACCTTTGTTATATCTTTCGTGTTCTTCGAGATATCTTAACATAAAGCTAGGTTGAAGGAAGGAATCTTATTCTTAGTTTTCTAATTTTCTTAAAAATGAAAAAAACATGTTTTATATTACAATTACTAATTAATAATCCTCTCTCTTAAATTTGAAGGTTTTTAAGAAAGTACATTTGCCTCTTGAGGTTTTTTCTTTTCAAAACACCCCCACTTAAGTAATTTACACTTTAATATAAAAAAAATTCAGGGTCAAATTTAATAGAAAAACCGCAATACATCAAAAGAAATAAACGACTTAATACTTAAACACTTGAAATTTTAATTCCATTTAAACGAAAATTAAACAAAATCCCTCCGAAAACAAATTGAAATTACTTCAACAAGTGTTTACAATTTATTTAAATATTTTCAAATAAAATCAAATGAAAAAACAAAATTTTTCTTAAAATTTTAAAGAAAAAAATTAATACAAAATCTGCTTTTCTTGTTTCAATCAAAAATTGAATTTGGAATCTTTGACAAGTTAAAGAAATTAAAACTGAAATTGTATATTTAAATAAGTAAATACTGTGAGTGATTGCGTCATTAGATCAATAATTAAAAATATAGTTTTCTAAGTTTTCCAATAACATCAATAAACAACAAAATGTATTGGAAAACTTATATTTTTGACATAAAATGTTGACGGAAGTGTCAAATTTGTTTGTAGTTTTGGTAGCAAAGTAGAAAATCTTTTTTTTATTTGCGTAAAAGGGTTGTGTGAACGTACGCACTACTGCGAGGAAAGCAATAAGGGGACCAGTTTGTAAACAAATATGGTTACACGGAGAGAAAAATAGTTTTTTAATAATTAACAGATTTCCAAAGTTTTCAAAATTACTTTTACCTTCAATATAACAAAGGATTAAAAGTAAAGGAGCTTTCGATAGGACTATCAGTTTGTAAATATGGCTACACGGAGAAAAAAATTTTTTTATAATCAACGGATTTCCTAGATTTTCAAAATTTGATTTCCCTTTAATATAAGAAAGGATTAAAAGCAAACAAGCTTTCGGTAGTCTCTTAGTTCGATTTTCACTTGGATTGGATTAGGAGCGCACAATAACTCTACAGGGAGGGATATTCTCCTTAATTTGTTTTTCTATTACGAAAGCTAATATTGTCAAACTCTTAAAATTTGATCTTTGATTTCTTAAACTAAATTTTATTTCAAAACAATATTGTAAATAAATTTCAGTGTATCTCAATTTCCGCAACCATAATTATTGAAAATTAATACCAAATATAAACGAAGGTTAATGAGCAACAGTCCAGAGAATGTTGTAAACAAAAAAATGAAAATGAAAACATTAAAGAGTTTTTCCAAACAAAAAAATTTTTTATATTTATTTTGCCATTTAAAAAGTGATAAACAACATTTGACAGCTGTCATTTCCTTTACTCGGCCCTAAAATACACATGCAAAAGAAATTTCGCCCAAAACAAAGAACTCAATTTTCATTGGAGTTTTCTTTTTCCTTTTTCACAATTTTGTATGTTTATAAAACTAAAGATTTTGTGAGTGAGTGATGGCAGAAAATGTAAACCAAAAATGTCTGGTAGGTAAAGTACTGGTTAAACTAAATGTTTTCTAAATAAATATTTATATTAAATTATGCATTTGTTTATGTATGTTAATTTGTGTAAGCCATATATTTTCACTTTTACTTGTTTTTTATTTAAACAAAAAGAGGTAAAAAATTGCCATAAATTTCTATATGAAACAGTTTCAATTTAATGTTTGTTTTTTGTTTTGCTTGAAAATTTTGTTACAATTTTGTTTAATGAGGCATTAAAAAATCATGTGAATATTGATGATTTAATGTTCAGTTTCTTTTTTTGTTGGCAAATTTTGGGCAAGGAAATACACTTTAATTGGGAAATAAATTAATAAATGTAGAACATACATTTTTGCTTAATTGTATCTACTGGATAATTAAAGTAAAAACATCGGAAAATGTTTGTAGATATTTCAGTATACATACATAGGTACTTATCTTAAATTATGAAAATTCCAATTTCCTCAGATGTACATACCTGAAAGAAGAAAAAAATTAACATATTAAAGTAATGTCTTTCTTTTTCCAAAAGGATTTCATTCAATTTTCTTAATATAGAAACTTAAATGATTTATCAATAATAATCTAATTTTTTAAAGATGTATATATAAGTAACAAGGAGTCAGTGATTGACCAATAGAGTGATTAAGATTCACATAAAAACTTAAAATTTTGTGTTACAAAAGCTTAGTTAAATAATACACTCTACACTACGTTCTTGCAAAGAGATCTTCGTGCCTTGTTTGTTTTTTAGGTTTGCTTAGCTACTATCACAATGGGTTCAAAATACTGGACCCAAGTGTGTCCCCAGTGATGACATCGCGAGGACGACCTGCCTACCTAGCTACTCCTGTAGCTAGGACTTAACTTGGCCGAATCGATGATTTACAACGCCAACTCTAATTTTTCCAGTACGACTGGCCAGAATATAAATTTCAGTTTTTTTGATTCTCCACCATAATCAAAATTAAAAACTTAGGTTAAGTTAACACGACTGCATATGGTTAACATGCATCTCAAAAAAAAGACGTCCTGATTACCCTTAAGCTACAATGCCAACGACGCACGACGGTCTTCCTCCACCCTGAGCTGAATTACGAATGTCGTACTTTACTTAGTGGTTCATAGATTTGTCAATCAATAGACTAATCTGAAGATTACAAGGTAAACTAGTCGATAGAACTGTAAGCGATCAGGTAGTATATTTACTAGTCTATAGCTAAACCTATGATCAAGTCTATTAGTCAGTTTTAGAACTGTATAATATACAGTACAATATAGTGTCAAGTATATTAACTAGTTTGTTAATCATTTCAGGAACTAGGATTACCCCTAGCTAGTGACTTTTCAGATGACTAGCTATTTTAACATGTGCTTGTCTTATGAGGAAGTCAATCATCACTCCTCACATTACGACGAAACAACAAAAAGCGAATGTTTGTTTTTCAAAGTGACTACTAAAATGAATATTCACTTTGTTCACCAAGAGCCAACCAGGTGTATTTCATCTTTTTCTGATAATTTGACTCTTTGTTGAACTCTGTTTCAAAAAAACACACACACAAACAAAAATAACAAACAACAAAAGTTTACAAATTTTGGCCAAGGGTGTCTCAATCAAGATTCTTCAAAAATCAAATAAAAATCTTCGCCATGTTAAATATTTTTTAATAAAATTAAACTATTATAACTAAAACATAGATTTATTGCAAAAAATTATAATTTTTAATTATAAAAGTACCTTTTTAAAAAATTTAATCACACCAATTAGACAAGTGGTGACCGCCAAATTTCACAATTTTTTTTTTATATGCACAAACACAGAAACTTGTTATATTTTCTATTTATTCGCTTATTTACTTGCATTTGAATAATTTTTCACAAAAATAATACAAATTTTAAAGTTTTTTCTAACTTTTAACAAATTTTATTAAAAAACACACTTTTCTTGTTGCAAAATTCTAATAAGGATCACTTTGTTTACTTTTTTATGATATTGCCAGATGTTAATGTTAAGCTATTGAGTGTGGGTGGCATTGCCAAACAGAATTTTAATAGAAGCTGGTAGAGTAATTAAATAAAATATTTAAATTGAACGATGATACTTAATAATATATAACTATTTTTAAAATATTGTGTTACTGACAGAAAACCTTAAAAAATGAAATTTTGACAGTAGATGTCTTTTAGCTTGTTGATATTTAGGATCGTCTGAAACTGATTGTAACCTACAGACAGACATGGCTATAGCATGGACTATGGAAATCAAATATGGAAAATTGAGACAAATATTACTTTATAAAGTTTATAAAGACTATAGACTAGACTAGAGATTGGACTATAGACTAGACTATAGACTACAAGAGAGAAATATTACTGTATAAAGTTTATAAAGACTATAGACTAGACTATAAACTATAGAATAGACTATAGACTAGACTACAGACTATACTATAGACTATACTATAGACTATACTATAGACTATACTATAGACTATACTATAGACTAGACTATAGACTAAACTATAGAATGGACTATAGACTATGCTATAGACTAGACTATAGACTACACCATTTTTAAGTGAAATTGGGAACATTACCCATTAAATTGAAAAATTCCAAATGAAATTGTGATTTTCAATATGAAATTGAGAAAATTCCGAATAAAATTGAGAATTTCAATTTCAAATTGGGAAAAATCCAAATGAAATTGAGAATTTCAAATTAATATTGAGAAAATTCCAAATGAAATTAAGAATTTCCATTTCATATTGAGAATGTTCTAAATGAAATTGGGATTTTCAAGTACAAATTGAGAAAATTCCAAATAAAATTGAGAATTTTCATTTGATATTTAGAAAATTCAAATTGATTTTGAGAATTTCCAATTCATATTAAGGAAATTGCAATTGATTTTGAGAATTTTAATTTCATATTGAGAAAATTCCAAATGAAATTGAGAATTTCTAATTAAAATAGAGAAAATTCCAATTCAAATTGGGAAATACAATTTGAAATTGGGAAAATTCCAAATGAAATTGAGAAAAATTCAATTGAAATTTAGAAATTTTCAAATGAAAATGAGAAAATTTCAAATAAAATTAAAAAATTAAAAAAGTAGAAAAATATGAATGCAGATGTATGTATGTAAAAAAAAACAAATTTTATTGTACTCTATGTAAGGAAATAACAATGAAACATAAATATAAAAATTGAATAAAACAAAACTGGCATATCTCGCAACTCGAGAGCTGTTTGGTAAAACGTTTTTGTGCGCTGTATAGCTCTACTACATTCTCCTGGAGTTATAGACGATTTCGATGCATTTATAACTTCTTCAAGGTACACCAGCCTTTGCTCTCCGACATTTGGGGCATTGACATCAGGTACATTCATCCTGGACTTAACGCAGCTTTTGATTTTAGACCAAATTATTTCAGTTGGATTCAACATGTTGCTGCAGAATTTTGGAATAGTTGCTCTAACCGGCTATGGCAAGGGGCATTGTCGCACACCAGAACCAGTTCGGATAGCTCATTACCTAGTTCCTCTTATCTATCCAGAATACCTCTTACCCAATTTTTTGCACTTTCGGCATTGAAGGATCCCCTATGAGTATCCATTTGTAGGATACCCCCGGTATCAATTGCACCTATTAAATGTATGTTAGGACCTCGTGAAGTGGGCATTGAAACTACGGATCGGGCACCAACCTGACATGAAGTTAAAAGCCTTCTTGACCAAAAAAAAATAATCCAACATACTTGGATTTAAATTTTTTTATATACATAGTTAAAGTAATGTAACATAAAAGGTTCTCATTTTCATTTGAAAATTTCAAAATTTCAATTGAATTTTTCTCAATTTCATTTGGAATTTTCCCAATTTCAAATTGTTTTTCCCAATTTGAATTGGAATTTTTTTCTATTTTAATTAGAAATTCTCAATTTCATTTGGAATTTTCTCAATTTGAAATTAAAATTCTCAAAATCAATTGCAATTTTCTTAATATGAATTGGAAATTCTCAAAATCAATTTGAATTTTCTAAATATCAAATGAAAATTCTCAATTTTATTTGGAATTTTCTCAATTTGTACTTGAAAATCCCAATTTCATTTAGAACATTCTCAATATGATATGGAAATTCTTAATTTCATTTGGAATTTTCTCAATATTAATTTGAAATTCTCAATTTCATTTGGATTTTTCCCAATTTGAAATTAAAATTCTCAATTTTATTCGGAATTTTCTCAATTTCATATTGAAAATCACAATTTCATTTGGAATTTTCTCATTATTAAATGGAAATTCTCAATTTCATGTGGAATATTCCCAATTTCAGTTAAAAATGGTGTAGTTCCTCCCATCTATCCAGAATACCTCTTACCCAATTTTTTGCACTTTCTAGTATCCATTTGCAGGATACCCCCGGTACCAATTGCACCTATTAAATGTATGTAAGGACCACGTGAAGTGGGCATTGAAACTACGGATCGGGCACCAACATGACATGAAGTTAAAAGCCTTCTTGACCAAAAAAAAAAAAAAAATAATCCAACATACTTGGATTTAAATTTTTTTATATTCATAGTTAAAGTAATGTAACATAAAAGGCTCTCATTTTCATTTGAAAATTTCTAAATTTCAATTGAATTTTTTTCAATTTCATTTGGAATTTTCCCAATTTCAAATTGTATTTCCCAATTTGAATTGGAATTTTCTCTATTTTAATTAGAAATTCTCAATTTCATTTGGACTTTTCTCAATTTGAAATTAAAATTCTCAAAATCAATTGGAATTTTCTTAATATGAATTGGAAGTTCTCAAAATCAATTTGAATTTTCTAAATATCAAATGAAAATTCTCAATTTTATTTGGAATTTTCTCAATTTGTACTTGAAAATCCCAATTTCATTTAGAACTTTCTCAATATGAAATGGAAAATTCTTAATTTCATTTGGAATTTTCCCAATATTAATTTGAAATTCTCAATTTCATTTGGATTTTTCCCAATTTGAAATTAAAATTCTCAATTTTATTCGGAATTTTCTCAATTTCATATTGAAAATCACAATTTCATTTGGAATTTTCTCATTATTAAATGGAAATTCTCAATTTCATGTGGAATATTCCCAATTTCAGTTAAAAATGGTGTAGACTGTAGACTAGACTATAGACTAGACTATAGACTAGACTATAGACTAGACTATAGACTAGACTATAGACTACACCATTTTCAACAGTAATTCAGAAAAGATCAATTGTAAATGAGATTTTTTATTTGAAATTTAGAAAATTCCAATTGAAAATGAGATTTTTCATTTGAAATTCAGAAAATTCCAATTGAAAATGAGATTTTTCATTTGAAATTCGGAAAAATCCAATTGAAAATTAGATTTTCCATTTGAAATTCAGAAAATTCCAATTGAAAATGAGATTTTTCATTTTAAATTCAGAAAATTCCAATTGAAAATGAGATTTTTCATTTTAAATTCAGAAAATTCCAATTGAAAATGAGATTTTTCATTTGAAATTCAGAAAATTCCAATTGAAAATGAGATTTTTCATTTTAAATTCAGAAAATTCTAATTGAAAATGAGATTTTTCATTTGAAATTCAGAAAATTCCAATTGAAAATAAGATTTTTCATTTGAAATTCAGAAAAATTCATTTGAAAATGAGAAATTTTACTTGAAATTCTGAAAAGCACAAAAGAAAATTGAAATTCAGATTTTTTTATTCGGATTGTTGCAAAAAGATGTACAATTTAAATTAAAAATAAAAAAATTAATAATAATAATAATAATAATAATAATAATAATAATAATAAACAATTAATGGCCAACGGGCATATTTTGCATATCTGCTGCTGCTTGATGAAATGTGGTGGAATGCTGTATAGCTCTACTGCAGTCCCCAACTGTAATTTGAGTGATGCCTTCATCTATTAGACTTTCTAGGTAAATGAGTCTTTGTTCCCCTACGTTGGGTGGTGCAGTGTTGGGTATAGTAATTTTTGACTTCACATGTGCTTTAATTTTCCCCCATATTGTCTCAATGGGATTGAGCATTGGGGAGTACGGACTCAATCTTAGTAACGTTGCTTCAGAATTTTCAAATAATCGTTCCAGCTTGCTGTGACATGGAGCATTGTCGCATACAACTACCAGTTCGGAAAGGTTGTTGCCCAAATCCTCCCATTTTCTAAAAACATCCTCTACATAGCCATTAGCAGCATTAGCGTTAAATGAACCTCTTTTCAGACACATTTTTATTACGCCTGATGTACCTATGGTCCCAATTAGGTGAATGTTAGGTCCTCTCGACGTAGGAACTGTCTGTACTGCACGTGTACCACATCTCGACCAGCCACGTTTCCGCCTACAAAACAAATTGAAATTTGTTTCATCAAGCCATACCACTTGCTTTCCATCTCTAACAAATTCGTTCAGTAATTGAACATATTCTCGTCTTTTCGTCTTATTGAGTTCATTATTCATAGAACTGGGTTCACTGTGTACTCCTTTTACTGTATACATTCTACCATGTAACGTATTGCTTATTGTTGATAAAAGCAACTCTTTTTTCAGATTGCGCATATATTTTATTTGAAATTTCTTTTAGGGTTATATCGGATTTCTCCTCAACCCAGCTTAGTATATCATTAATTTCATTCTCTGTAAGTATCTTGGGCTTATTTCCTCCTCTTTTTAAGCGCACATTCCTTGTAATTAACCACCCAGTTGTGAGCTGTTTTGTAACATATACCTAATGACGCAGCTAGCTCAGACCAATCATTACCACGATTTGCGGCTTCCAAAATACGACTACGGTCTTGGTCACTATATTTTTTATATTTTTTTCTTTCCACAATTTCACCATCTATTAAAATATTTTAAAATTATAAGTGAACATAAAAAATTTATTATTACTTACCGCTAATTGATATCCTGCATAATGGGCATCTCAGACTTGCTGACGAATAACATTTGTCATGGTAAATATGGCCACACGGGATAAGTTTTCGGACTTTTCCCCTAGACATATTGCACAAGCAAATAGCACACAAGTCCTTGAATTCCATAACTTTTTAAAAATTCTTTTAATTCAACTACGTATTAACACCACAATGCAAATGGAAATTATGTGTTTTATGACAGATATGTATGCATGGATTTCATAGCCATGAAT
The DNA here is from genome assembly GCF_022045245.1 of Lucilia cuprina. Classification (NCBI taxonomy): domain Eukaryota; kingdom Metazoa; phylum Arthropoda; class Insecta; order Diptera; family Calliphoridae; genus Lucilia; species Lucilia cuprina. Next base: position 55,666,983 of record NC_060951.1, on the reverse strand, counting down.
TTATATTATATATATTGTTATATTATAAATTTATTTTTTTTTCTCACTTTCAATTGCATTATTCTGAATTTCAAATGAAAAATCTCATTTTCAAATGGAATTTTCTGAATTTCAAATGAAAAATCTCATTTTCTATTGGAATATTCTGAATTTCAAATGAAAAATCTCATTTTCAACTGGAATTTTCTAAATTTCAAATAAAAAATCTCATTTTCAATTGGAATTTTCTGAATTTCAAAAGAAAAATCTCATTTTCAATTGTTCTTTTCCGAATTTTAGCTGAAAAATCTTATTTTCAATTGAAATTTTCCAAATTTCAAATGAAAATTCCCATTTTCAACTGTTCTTTTCTGAATATCAAATGGAAAATCTTAATTTCAATTGATATTTTCTCAATTTAAAATGAAAATTCTCATTTTCAATTGGAATTTTCTGAATATCAAATGGAAAATCTCAATTTCAATTGATATTTTCTGAATTGAAATGAAAAGTTCTCATTTACAATTGAAAAAGGTGTAGACTATAGACTAGACTATAGACTAGACTATAGACTACACCATTTTTAACTGAAATTGGGAATATTCCACATGAAATTGAGAATTTCCATTTAATAATGAGAAAATTCCAAATGAAATTGTGATTTTCAATATGAAATTGAGAAAATTCCGAATAAAATTGAGAATTTTAATTTCAAATTGGGAAAAATCCAAATGAAATTGAGAATTTCAAATTAATATTGGGAAAATTCCAAAGGAAATTAAGAATTTCCATTTCATATTGAGAAAGTTCTAAATTAAATTGGGATTTTCAAGTACAAATTGAGAAAATTCCAAATAAAATTGAGAATTTTCATTTGATATTCAGAAAATTCAAATTGATTTTGAGAACTTCCAATTCATATTAAGAAAATTCCAATTGATTTTGAGAATTTTAATTTCAAATTGAGAAAAGTCCAAATGAAATTGAGAATTTCTAATTAAAATAGAGAAAATTCCAATTCAAATTGGGAAATACAATTTGAAATTGGGAAAATTCCAAATGAAATTGAGAAAAATTCAATTGAAATTTAGAAATTTTCAAATGAAAATGAGAACCTTTTATGTTACATTACTTTAACTATGAATATAAAAAAAATTTAAATCCAAGTATGTTGGATTATTTTTTTTTTGGTCAAGAAGGCTTTTAACTTCATGTCATGTTGGTGCCCGATCCGTAGTTTCAATGCCCACTTTACGTGGTCCTTACATACATTTAATAGGTGCAATTGGTACCGGGGGTATCCTACAAATGGATACTCATAGGGGATCCTTCAATGCCGAAAGTGCAAAAAATTGGGTAAGAGGTATTCTGGATAGATGGAAGGAACTAGGTAATGAGCTATCCGAACTGGTTCTGGTGTGCGACAATGCCACTTGCCATAGCCGGTTATTGCGTATGAGTCCATATTCGCTGATGTTGAATCCAATTGAAATAATTTCGTCTAAAATCAAAAGCTGCGTTAAGTCCAGGATGAATGTACCTGATGTCAATGCCCCAAATGTCGGAGAGCAAAGGCTGGTGTACCTTGAAGAAGTTATAAATGCATCGAAATCGTCTACATATAACTCCAGGAGATTGTAGTAGAGCTATACAGCGCACAAAAACGTTTTACCAAACTGCTCTCGAGTTGCGAGATATGCCAGTTGGACAGTAGTCTATTTGTTTTGTTTTGTTTAATTTTTATATTTATGTTTCATTGTTATTTCCTTACATAGAGTACAATAAAATTTTTTTTTTTTTACATACATACATCTGCATTCATATTTTTCTACTTTTTTAAATTTTTCTTAATTTTATTTGAAATTTTCTCATTTTCATTTGAAAATTTCTAAATTTCAATTGAATTTTTCTCAATTTCATTTGGAATTTTCCCAATTTCAAATTGTATTTCCCAATTTGAATTGGAATTTTCTCTATTTTAATTAGAAATTCTCAATTTCATTTGGACTTTTCTCAATTTGAAATTAAAATTCTCAAAATCAATTGGAATTTTCTTAATATGAATTGGAAGTTCTCAAAATCAATTTGAATTTTCTGAATATCAAATGAAAATTCTCAATTTTATTTGGAATTTTCTCAATTTGTACTTGAAAATCCCAATTTCATTTAGAACTTTCTCAATATGAAATGGAAATTCTTAATTTCATTTGGAATTTTCTCAATATTAATTTGAAATTCTCAATTTCATTTGGATTTTTCCCAATATGAAATTAAAATTCTCAATTTTATTCGGAATTTTCTCAATTTCATATTGAAAATCACTATTTCATTTGGAATTTTCTCAATTTAATGGGTAATGTTCCCAATTTCAATTAAAAATGGTGTAGACAATAGACTCGACTATAGACTAGACTATAGACTCGACTATAGACTCGACTATAGACTCGACTATAGACTCGACTATAGACTCGACTATAGACTCGACTATAGACTCGACTATAGACTCGACTATAGACTCGACTATAGACTAGACTATAGACTAGATTATAGACTCGACTATAGACTAAAATATGGACAGGTCTATTGACTACTATATGCACTACTTTTCAAAAGAGTATAAGTTAGCAAAAATGTTGTGAGAATAATGAGGTATTTTTTTCGATATCTAAAATGAATACAACGTTGAATAATATAAAAAACATTAAATTTTGAAATTGATTCGTCACACTTTTAATAGTTCCCAAAGAAAATATTTGTCATATTTGTTTGATTTATTTTGAGGTTTTGAATTTTATGACCATTATAACCTAAACAAATTTTCATCATCTTTTTAAATTTTCAAAACAGCCCACTTGTAGTTAGTGTTTTTTCTGTAGTTAATTAAAAATTAAATATGTTCAAATTTTAATTAAAAAATATAAATCAATATTTTTTTTACTTATAAAGAGATTTAAAATTTATATTTTTTTTATAAAACATAATTTATGTCTTCATTTGTATTAATATACCCCAGAGTGAGTGATAATTTTTTTTATTACTTGTCATTTTTTTTAAGAGCTACTGTTTTTTATACAAAAAAAATATATATATATTAAAAAATTTTAATGTTTTTAATTTATTAATGTTTATTTTTATGATATACATATTTCGTGTTGTTTTTTTGTTGTTGTTGTTGTTGGTGGTTTTTAATTCTTTTTGTTTACGTGTTTTATTAATGCTTGAGGCGAAGAAGGAGTGGGTGTTTTATTATCAAGACAAGTACTTGTAACTCATAAATATGGAATTGGATTAAAAACTAAGAAGAAAGATGTTATAGTTACAACAAGACAAATATATGTAGACAAGTGTTTGTATGTAAATTCTGAAATGTTTAAAACTTTTTGCACAAAAATTAGCTTTTTCTTTATTCAAACTTAAAAAAGTTTTTAATATAAATTTTTATAAAAATATATTCAATATCCATGTCCCCTGTACTTTACCACGTCTTTGTCTTTGAAAACATTTTTTTTCAGGCTCCATTATGTTTACAGAAAAAGAAAACTAGAAATATGTATACGCAACTTGTTTTTTGTTGCTGAAATCCCTGTCGCTATAAATCATTGCAGATAATCAGACTATAAAGAGCTTTATTGTTGTCTATAAAGACTCTTTTACGTCGCTTGCCACACTATTTTCTAATCTTTTTTTATTTTCACTGGGACGTTACTAAATATTAAAAACAACAAACTTCACACAAAAAACAAGTAGTAACGTATAGTCGGGCATGGCCGACCATATAATAACCTACTTTTTATAAAGAAACTTTTATGTTGAATATTATTCCAAAATATTTAAGCAATTTATTAAAAAAAACTAAAATTTCTAAATGAGTATTTATATAGGTCAAATATGGGCCGATCCTCGGGAAATTTGGGAAAAGGATATATTTTTAAATAACAGTTAGTTTTGTTGAGTTTCATTGCGATACAAATGGTTACAAGTTAATTTTAGACGTTTAAGACATTTTTTGAAGGTAGGTTTGTATGGGGGCTAGGGTCAAATAAGGGCCGATCCTTACGAAAAACTGCAGTGTCATTTATATTTATGTAAAACTTATTTGTGCCAATTTTTAGAGAGATAATAGAATATTTGAGTCATTATGGCATAAAAAGTTCAAATCGGGAGGTACGGTTGTATGGGGGCTATGCGAAATAATGGACCGATTTCAACCATCGTCCCTGTGTCAAAAAACATGCTTGGTCCAAATTTCATCAAATTATCTTGAAAATTGCGGCCTGTACCTTGCGCACAAGGTTTACATGGACAGCCAGCCAGCCGGACAGACGAACGGACGGACGGACATGTCTTAATCGACTCAAAAAATGATTCTAAATCGATCGGTATACTTTAAGGTGGGTATTGGACTAATATTTTTGTATGTTACAAACATCAGCACAAACGTATAATACCCTTCCCACTATAGTGCTGTAGGGTATAATAAACCAATAATAAATCTAAAATTCATTGAATATAAGCGATAATGATTTAGTATTATTTTAAACCTAAAACATTAAGGATGAAGTAAAAATCTTGAAAAAATCTGAAACAAAAATATATTTTAAAAAACTTAATATCATAATCAAAGTATTTAAATAATAAATATGAATTAATTGTCATAACTGTCATGTTTGCTTAAAGGTATAATTATTTCTCAGAAACAAAAAAAATACTAACTAAAATATTTTCATTTATGACAAAATTTCTTTAAGGCATATAAAAACATATTAAAATTGATAAATTTGATGAAAAACATTTATGAAAAAAAGAACAATAAAATAATGTTAATTTAAAAAATTATGAAAATATTAAATAATACTGACCAAAATGTCTAGACATTTGCTACAACAAAATAAATAAAAATAAACATTTGTATTTCAAATGCTAGATATATTTTTTGAACAAAAACAAAAAAAGGCAAAATATGTTTTTGACGACATATTATCCATGCGTAACTATATTCTCGTTTCAGCATTATATCTGAAGACAAAAATGAAAATTTTTAAAAGCAAAAAAAAAAAAAAAAAATTGGCACATGTTTTGAAATGTATACACACTAAATAAAAACACTTTTTAATACAAGAAAACCCCATTCAACGATAGCCAAAAAAAAAAAAAATATATAATATAAGGAAAACTGAAAGAAAGACAAATTATTAAAAAGACAAAATCTTTTCAAAATACCGGCAAATATAGTGGAAATGTCAACACTTGTCATTAAGAGAATTTAAACTGAGCTACTAACTTAGAATAAAGTCAGATTTATAAAAACTACCCAGCTAAAATTTAATGGATGACTTTCAATTATAACCACTTACCTAATAACATACTTTTTCCATTACTATTACATATTTTCCTGTAAACTTTGTAATTCTTTACGACATTTTCTTTTTTCATACTTTTTTTATTGATAGTAAGTGATTGTGATAAGTACTTGCTTCCAAACACATCACCCTGTTAACCCTTTGAGACTAACGTGGTAGTTTGATAAATAACAAAAATTCGGAAAACTACATACAGAAATACATATGTTCAATTTACAATCGGTGTTGTACGGTTGTATCATAGTACGTTGTAATTTTTATATCCTACACCACCACCACATCAGTATGAAGTCTACTTGTGATAATCACTAAATAAATAAATAAGTCCTTAATAAGTTATATTGGTGTAAAGTTATATCCGCATGTGGTTTGTCGGCACCCATATTAAGCCCACACCTAAAAATCCGTAGATACTTCATTACTAAGTAATGATCTGGATCGGCCTATTGTTGGTCATAGCTTCAATATAAAGTCCTCGAAAATCACCTTATCTTAAAAATCTGTATAATATTATACTTCTATATGCTTTGTAAGTAATTCGTTGAATTTTTCTTCGATTAGGTCCATATTAAGTCCTATTCTGAAAATTAAATAACTCTTTATACTTATTAAAATTGTCGGGCATAGCCGATATATGGAATTTTTTCACATTAAAGTTATTTATGCAAAATTTCAACGGGTTATAAGTCAATTTTGACATTGAAGTCATTTTTTGAAGGCGAGTTTGTATGGAGGTTGCGGTCAAATGAGGACCGTTCTTTACGAAAATCTGCAGTGTCATTTAGACATTTATAAAACTAAGTTTTGTCACTTGACTTACTAGAACATTTAACATATTTATGAGCTTAAATGTCCTATTCCGGGGGTACGGTTGTATGGGGACTAGGCGACATAGCTAAATCGAATCAGAATGTGATTCGGACACGTAACACTATTGTGGTGTAGGATATAAAAAAATATCTAAATTCTTGAGATCTTCTAAATTACATCCAGTTCTGGATGTTATGGTGACATCATTAGTTTTAAGGTTGTTCTTTGATTTTCTCAAACTTAATGTATATGAAATGAAAGATCTTACAAATAGCTTTCTTTTAAGATATATACATATTTAGGAAGCGATTATTATCCTGTCATAATTCTCGGTAACATATTATTGACAAACGGACATAGCTTAAATAAAATGTATAGAAATTATGTAGGGAAACTTTTAAAAGACTTATATTTATTTCTTAAACTATAAAAAATATTTGTGTATTTTTTTGCTTGGGGCCAGTGACAAAACAAATTTTGGACTAGATTCAAAGATTGTTTGTCAAAAAAATTTCAAATGAAAAAAAACCTACATGAAAAATCATCATCTTAATGATGATTTATATAAAAAAATTTATAAATTTCAAAATAAAAAGACAAACGGAAGTTGAATGTAGAAATAAAAAAATTAAAAGAAAAATTGGCAACACTTTGTGAAAAAAAATTTTCATTGAGGAAAATTATTTCTACAACAGGAAATAAATTTTGTTTGAAATTTAAGATATTTTCATAAATAAATAATATATGTTTAAGAAAAGAAAACATTTGCTGTTTATCTTTAAACAATTTAGTCAGTTAGTAATTTATACTTTGGACACGTTTTTAACAAAAGACTAATTTTTATTGTTATTAATTTGTTTTTATTTTATTTTTGTTTTTGCTTTTTCAAATTTAGAACGCAACGACCTTTCATATCCACCTGTTATAGCAACGTTAAGTCCATTGGGTCATGCTGCTGATTTTCTAGCGCCAGGAGATCGTCTTCATCAAATAGATGGCATCTCAACAATTGGGTTAACAAATCAACACATTATGAGCATGCTGTGCGGCGGTGGCACAGCAGATGGTCCTGCTATTGTTGAAATTGAATATTCCCTGCCTGAATACAGTGAGTATTTTATTGAAAAGTAGACAAAAAAATTATAAAATTGCTAAAGTAAATGGTAGAATTATATTACGAGGGTTGTGTGAGAAGGTCATAATATTAAATAAAAACATGTTTATAACTTATGTTAAACATTGATATAAACATTTGTTTATATAAATTTGGTTTCTTTTAGCAACATGTTGCTGAAGCATAAACCAAAATAAATTATCAGAAAATATGTTTTAATTTAAATAAAAATGTTTATAAACTTGATATAAACATTTGTTTATATACATTGTTTCTCTTAGCAACAAGTTACTTAAGCATATACTAAATAAAATTACCAAAAAAAATATGTTTTCTTCATTTGAAATTATATGTTGAAATATTCCATTTACATTTTTCTAACACTTACATTTGTCAATAAATATTTTTATACTCAAAATTGTTGTTTTTTTCTATTTTCTTTTCATGTCATGTCTTCTCCCTGTCGATTATTGAATATTAAAAATGTAATACAATCAACCCCCATGTTCATCATTGAAAACGCGTGTTTGTTGTCCTCGTCTTTCAACACTTTTTAATGCATTTTCCAAAAAAACGAAAACACATTTTTATAGTTTCCCAAAATAGTCTTTGTGTAACATCGAAATTGGCTCAAATAACTGTGGAACGTGAGAGTGGTTGTCTGGGTCTTACATTGCGCGGTGGTGCTGATTATCCTTTGATTGTAACACATGTTCGGCCTCATGGTCCTGTCTATAAAACGGGTCGAATAAAACCGGGTGATCGTTTGCTGAGAGTGGATAATGTAAGTTGGTTGTTTTGATACTTGTTGAGTGTGGTACTAATCTGATTTGCAAGGTTTTATAATAATATATCCTGCGATATAATAGAAACTTTGTTTTATATATTTTTAATTAAATTTTTCAATTTCAATATTTTTTAGTTATATATATTTTCTAATTTAAGAAATTCCAAATTCCGAGCGTAAACTGTTAAGATAAAAGCAAACTTATCAAAAATCCATAAAGGTCTTTCAAATACCTTTCTTTTGATATATATATTGCTTATCATTACTGAATCGTATGAGAGGTGTGTCCAAAAATATAAGAAATGCTTAGGATTTTGGAGACTTTAGAAAAAGAAATTCAGAAAAGATCCGGTGATAATTTATGGATTTCGTAAGCGAAAATATTTTTAAAATTAAGATTTCAATCGCTTTTAAATATCGTAAGTTTATTGTCAACAATCTTATAAGTGTATCGGAATTGAGAAAGTTCTTATAAATTGAGAAATATTTCTTATAAATTCGGTTAAGCGAGATCCAAAATGAATCTGAGGTGCATGCAAAAGATATTATAATCGTCTTTCTTAACTTTCTGTGATAATCAGCCCATTATATAACTTTAAGTTCTAGTTTCTTAACAATTTCCTTTAAATCCTGAAAATATGAAAAGTACCTTCTTGAACCTAAATAATTTAAAATTTACTATTTTTATAAAAATTTTACTTCTCTTAACTCTAGGTCTCCCTAATTGGCAAAACTTTGGCAGAGGCCCAACAGATAATAAAAAATGGTGGCCATATATCGGGCTATACAAATCTAACAATTGAATACGATGTTTCCGTAGTGCAAAGTGTGGAATTTTCTATGGGTCCCTTATTAATAGAAATTGAAAGACCCATGAATGATAAATTGGGTTTGGTACTATGTAATTATACATCAGCAGCTGGTCTGACTGATCATACAAAAATCGATGAAGTAACACAAGCGGGAGTATATATAGCAAGTATTTTACCAGCCAGTATAGCAGATAGGTAAGTAAACAAAAGTCAAATAAAATCAAAATTTTAACAAATAATTAATCTCTTCCCAGATGCGGAGCTTTAACCGTTGGCGATCAAGTACTTTCCATAGATGATATTAACATAGAGAATTCTACTTACACTCCCGATGAGGTAATGACAATATTGGATACCAGTTCGGGTCGAGGTTATACACAAATGCAAATAATGCCCGCACATGCTTTGGCCAGAAGAGGTGGGTACCAGCTAATAAACTAACTAATAAAGTTTATTTTTTTTAACTTGGACAATTAAATGTAGAAAACATGATAATATTATGTTAAGAACAAAACCATAAAACTCATCATACATACTAATATACACAACATAATAAAGTTGTTTTTCATGCAAATGTGGAAAAGGGAAAAAAACATATAAATTTGTTGCGTCTCCATAGTTTGCACATGAAAAGCGAAATGAAAAATTGGTTTCGTGACAGGAACATACATGTCTTTTTCGAAGTTTAACATGGCGCCAAATGTGTAGGAAAAACAAAACATCACGACAGCAAAACATAAAGAAAATTACAAAGTTTTCTTTAAAAGAAATTATAAATTAAAAATATTTTAGAAAATTTTAAGATATTTAATTTGAATAATTTTAATTATTCTCAATACATTTTCTCTTAACTTATCTACAGTTTAAAACATATTTCTTATTTATTTGCCTAATGATTTTTGCATGTTGCTCCACATAAATTTTGCCATCAACGCCTTAGTATCAGTGCTCCCCGATCGCAACCATTACAAGTTTCTCATTGTGAATCAAGGCTGTGAACACACGCATATTTATATTCTTATACTAAATGTCCACAACAACAATAATAAATTCAAAATATGACAACCTCATTATCATTAAGAAATTGTAGCAGAGTGGCAGTGGCAGACAGTCAGCCAGCCAACCAGTAGCAATAATCATCAATATCAATTCTCAATCTCAGATCTTTGAAATGTATGAAGAAATAATACATATGTTGAAAATAATTATGAAAAAAATACACTTAAAGAAATTAATACAAATGTTGAAAATAATTATGAAAAAAATACACTTAAAGAAATTAGCGGTGCCTTTACAGACACTATAGTCTTTTTAGACACAGTTTTCTGTAAAAAGTGTTGTTTCTATAGAAAAATGTTGTCTTTTCAGACACAGTTTTCTATAGAAAAGTGTTGTCTTTTTAGACACAGTTTTCTATAGAAAAGTGTTGTCTTTTTGGACACAGTTTTCTATAGAAAAGTGTTGTGTTTTTAGACACAGTTTTCTATAGAAAAGTGTTGTCTTTTTAGACACAGTTTTCTATAGAAAAGTGTTGTCTTTTTAGACACAGTTTTCTATAGAAAAGTGTTGTCTTTTTAGACACACTTTTCTATAGAAAAGTGTTGTCTTTTTAGACACACTTTTCTATAGAAAAGTGTTGTCTTTTTAGACACACTTTTCTATAGAAAAGTGTTGTCTTTTTAGACACAGTTTTCTATAGAAAAGTGTTGTCTTTTTAGACACAGTTTTCTATAGAAAAGTGTTGTCTTTTTAGACACAGTTTTCTATAGAAAAGTGTTGTCTTTTTAGACACAGTTTTCTATAGAAAAGTGTTGTCTTTTTAGACACAGTTTTCTATAGAAAAGTGTTGTCTTTTTAGACACAGTTTTCTATAGAAAAGTGTTGTCTTTTTAGACACAGTTTTCTATAGAAATTTGTCTTTTTAGACACAGTTTTCTATAGAAAAGTGTTGTCTTTTTAGACACAGTTTTCTATAGAAAAGTGTTGTCTTTTTAGACACAGTTTTCTATAGAAAAGTGTTGACTTTTTAGACACAGTTTTCTATAGAAAAGTGTTGTCTTTTTAGACACAGTTTTCTATAGAAAAGTGTAGTCTTTTTAGACAAAGTTTTCTATAGAAAAGTGTTGTCTTTTTAGACACAGTTTTCTATAGAAAAGTGTTGTCTTTTTAGACACAGTTTTCTATAGAAAAGTGTTGTCTTTTTAGACACAGTTTTCTATAGAAAAGTGTTGTCTTTTTACACACAGTTTTCTATAGAAAAGTGTTGTCTTTTTACACACAGTTTTCTATAGAAAAGTGTTGTCTTTTTACACACAGTTTTCTATAGAAAAGTGTTGTCTTTTTACACACAGTTTTCAATAGAAAAGTGTTGTCTTTTTACACACAGTTTTCTATAGAAAAGTGTTGTCTTTTTACACACAGTTTTCTATAGAATAGTGTTGTCTTTTTACACACAGTTTTCTATAGAAAAGTACTGTCTTTTACACACAGTTTTCTATAGAAAAGTGTTGTCTTTTTACACACAATTTTCTATAGAAAAGTGTTGTCTTTTTAGACGCAGTTTTCTACAGAAAAGTATTGTCTGCTTAAACACAGTTTTCTATAGAAAAGTGTTGTCTTTTTACACACAGTTTTCTATAGAAAAGTGTTGTCTTTTTAGACACAGTTTTCTATAGAAAAGTGTTGTCTTTTTAGACACAGTTTTCTATAGAAAAGTGTTGTCTTTTTAGACACAGTTTTCTATAGAAAAGTGTTGTCTTTTCAGATACAGTTTTCTATAAGAAAGTGTTGTCTTTTTAGACACAGTTTTCTACAGAAAAGTATTGTCTGCTTAGACACAGTTTTCTGCTTAGACACAGTTTTCTATAATTTTGTCTGCTTAAACACAGTTTTCTATAGAAAATTGTTGTCATTATAGACACAATTTTCTATAGAAAATTGTTGTCATTATAGACACAGTTTTCTATAGAAAATTGTTGTCATTATAGACACAGTTTTCTATAGAAAATTGTTGTCATTATAGACACAGTTTCTATAGAAGAGTGTTGTCATTATAGACACAGTTTCTATAGAAGAGTGTTGTCTTTTTAGACTCAGTTTTCTATAGAAAAGTTTTGTACTATAAAAAAGAGTTGTCTTTTTCGACTCAGTTCACTATAGAAAAGTATTGTCTTTTTAGACACAGTTTTCTATAGAAAAGTATTGTCTTTTTAGACACAGTTTTCTATAGAAAAGTAGTGTCTTTTTAGACACAGTTTTCTATAGAAAAGTATTGCCTTTTTAGACACAGTTTTCTATAGAAAAGTATTGCCTTTTTAGGCACAGTTTTCGTCTGTTCATTCAAAGTTTTTTTAAAGGAAATTAAAATTGTAGTTTCTACAGATAAAGTTTTCTATAAAAGGGACGTCGTGTCATCTTTAAGTTAATTAGTTTCCCCGAGGTCCTCTTAATGATTTATTTCTAGAAATTGCTTTCTTGTTTCCCTAAATTAAGAATTCAGTTCGTTTATTTAAGTGTATTCTAATGATCTTTGTTCATATTGATTTGAAAACAAAAACAAAAATCAAATAACACACAGATAAAACAAAAACTTCTGTAAGCATGTGACTTGTGTCAATATGATTTTGGTGACATTTTTAGATCGTAAACAGACATAAAAAATAAATCCCAAAAAAAGGGGAAAACGAAGCATATTCTATAAGTTGACTAAATTCACTTGTAGGTAGCACAACTAAAACTAAAATGAATAAAAGATCTTTTTGAATAAAAGAAAAAAAGAGTTCAAATCGTAAACGTGAAATCCCAGAGAAAAATATGTTCTTACTTACTGCTCCGCTGGCATTATGAAGCGTAACATAAATTCTTGTTGAAATCGGCGTCATTCAGGCATAGTAATAATACGACTCGTACATTTTCTTATTTTTATGATTTGTCTTCGCTTTGTACACTTTGAGTATGTATGTGTTTTTTAAGAGATCATTTTCTTTCATAATATTCAAATTTATTAAATTATGATTTTTTGTAATATAAATAAAAGAACTTTAAAAAAATGCCGCAAAGGGAAGTTAATACATATAGCTTAAGTTGACTCCTATAAGAGCGGCTAAAAAAAGTATTACGTTGAAAGGGGGCGTAGAGGTTATAAGTGTGTCGCTACTAATTTGAAAATTACATATATTTTAATATTCTTATTATTACTTTATAATAAAATAAAGCACAGATAAGTCGAAATAGTAATTAAAGTGTAATTTATAATAAAAAATAGATAAAACTACAAAAGGAAGCAGGTGTTTCAAGAACTGTGGAGTATTTTAGGGTTGAAGATCTAGGAATTTCAAAAGAGTTTTATTGAAATATAACATTAAACATGATCATACTAGTATGATCACTTGTACAGTATCTTGTTTATAGACACATCCTTTTCTTAATGCAGACCGTTTTTTTAGAAGTGTTTTCTTTAGAGAGTTTTCTATAGAAAAGTGTTTTCTTTATGAAGACAGTTTTCTATAAAAAAGATTCTTCGTAATGGAGACAGTTTTTTATAGAAAAGTGTCTTCTTTATGGAGACAGTTTTCTACAGAAAAGTGTTTTTATTTATGGATACAGTTTTCTATAGAAAAGTGTCTTTTTTATGGAGACAGTTTTTTATAGAAAAGTGTCTTCTTTATGGAGACAGTTTTCTATAGAAAAGTGTCTTCTTTATGGAGACAGTTTTCTATAGAAAAGTGTCTTCTTTATGGAGACAGTTTTCTATAGAAAAGTGTCTTCTTTATGGAAACAGTTTTCTATAGAAATGTGTCTTCTTTATGGTGACAGTTTTCTATAGAAAAGTGTCTTCTTTATGGAGACAGTTTTCTATAGAAAAGTGTCTTCTTTATGGAGACAGTTTTCTATAGAAAAGTGTCTTCTTTATGGAGACAGTTTTCTATAGAAAAGTGTCTTCTTTATGGAGACAGTTTTCTATAGAAAAGTGTCTTCTTTATGGAGACAGTTTTCTATAGAAGTGTCTTCTTTATGGAGACAGTTTTCTATAGAAAAGTGTCTTCTTTATGGAGACAGTTTTCTATAGAAAAGTGTCTTCTTTATGGAGACAGTTTTCTATAGAAAAGTGTCTTCTTTATGGAGACAGTTTTCTGTAGAAAAGTGTCTTCTTTATGGAGACAGTTTTCTATAGAAAAGTGTCTTCTTTATGGAGACAGTTTTCTATAGAAAAGTGTCTTCTTTATGGAGACAGTTTTCTATAGAAAAGTGTCTTCTTTATGGAGACAGTTTTCTATAGAAAAGTGTCTTCTTTATGGAGACAGTTTTCTGTAGAAAAGTGTCTTCTTTATGGAGACAGTTTTCTATAGAAAAGTGTCTTCTTTATGGAGACAGTTTTCTATAGAAAAGTGTCTTCTTTATTGAGAAAGTTTTCTATAGGAAAGTGTCTTCTTTATTGAGACAGTTTTCTATAGAAAAGTGTCTTCTTTATTGAGACAGTTTTCTATAAAAAAGTGTCTTCTTTATTGAGAAAGTTTTCTATAGGAAAGTGTCTTCTTTATTGAGACAGTTTTCTGTAGCAAAGTGTCTTCTTTATTGAGACAGTTTTCTATAAAAAAGTGTCTTCTTTATTGAGACAGTTTTCTATAGAAAAGTGTCTTCTTTATTGAGACAGTTTTCTATAGAAAAGTGTCTTCTTTATGGATATATTTTACTATAGAAAAGTGTCTTCTTTATGGATTTTTGTAGAAAAGTGATTCTTTATTGAGACAGTTTTCTATAGAAAAGTTTCTTCGTTGTGGGAACAGTTTCCTATAGACAAGTGTATTTTTATAGAGAAAGTTTTCTAAAATAATGTGAACTCTTTATGGGTACAGTATTCTTTAGTGTCTTCTTAATGGAGACAGTTTTTTTATAGAAGAGGATCTTCTTTAAGGAGACTGTTTTCTATAGAAAAGTGTATTCTTTATGAAGACAGTTGCCAATAGAAAAGTATTTACTTCATGAAAAACTAATTCTTTATTGAGACAGATTTCTGTATAAAAAGGTATTATTTAAGAATATAGTTGTCAATAGAAAGTTCATAGATTTTTATAGAAAAGCGATTCTTTATGAAAAGAAATTTCTATAGAATAGTGTCTTCGTTATGGAGACAGAGTCCTATAGAAAATTTTATTTTTATGGAGGCAGTTTTCTAAAATAAAGGAGTTTTTACGAATAAAGTTTTTATAGAAAAGTGTCTTTTTTGCGGATCCAATTTTTTATAGAAAAGTTTCTTCTTTGCTGGCGGTGTTCTATAGAAAAATCTATTCTTAATGAAAACAGTTTTCTTTAGATAAGTGATTTCTTCACGGCGACAGTTTTTTATAAAAAAGTCACATCTTTTTTAGGGGACAGTATTCTAGAGAATGGTTTCTTCTTTTTGGAGAGAGTTTTCAAGTCTTTACAAAGAAAACACTTTTCCTTAAAAAAAGTTTTTCTTTATGGCGACTATTTTCTATAGAAAAGTGTCTTCTTTATGAAGAAACCGTTTTCTAAGAAGTAGCATTTCCTTCATAAGTTTTCGTTTGATTTTTATAGACAAATTATAACACAATGACATGATAAATTAGATCAAAAAAATTGTATTTAAAAATAAACTCAGATCATAAAAACAAATCGAACTTGTAATTGTAATCTGGAAATTCTAAAAAATAATGACATTTACAAATTTGAAAATAACAAAAACTATAGAATAGCGATCACGACTGTCAATGTCAAATCACAAAGAATTTCCAATGAATCTATAAAAATTTAGAAAAAAAAAGATATGAAGTGTCAACATAAAGAAATTAAAATTGAAAATATTTCAAAAGTATAACAGAATAATAAAAGAAGAAATATTTTAAAGTTTTAGAAAAATAAGAAGTATTTATTTATTAGCTGACACAGTGTTACTACGAACAAATGTGTACAGCTTTTCTAATTTTGCCCATTTCCTACATTGTATGGAGTAGCTGAGGAAAAGCCCTTTTGAATAATCATAAATTATGCCCGGCATAATGGGAAAACAATAATCGGGGGGGATTGAAACAAAAAAAAAAGCTACAATATTTTATTTGGTAGCACTAGAGAATTCAAATTCAAATGCAGAGGGGGGAGTGAAAACTATAAATAAATTTTGATTTCTAATTGAGGGCTCTTCCGTTTTCTAGTTTCTTCTTTAATGTTTTTTGTGTTTTTTGCTATCTGTTAAGTATTTTACGTTTAGGAAAGAAGTATGTTTTTCATCTATATTGCTTTTTTTAATTTTGTTTACAGGTCACAACACTTTAAACAGTCCCAAATATGGTTTCAACACTTTAGAATCGCGCAAATCACGTCAGAGACAACGTTTCGTACGCAAAAGTTCTCTGCCTTTAGAATCGGCTAATGCAGCCGCCTCTACTAGTGCAGCAAGTGCTGCGGGTAGTAGCGGTAGTGTTAGTGGTCCCAGTGGTGGCAGCAGCAGTGTAAGTGGCAGTAGTTTAGGTGCCGCCAGCAATAGCACAACATCCGGTTTACATCATTCTACCAGCATGGGCATTTGCCGTGCTGAAACATTTCCGGTTTTATTAGACTGCAGCATGGGCAGTGGTTTGATATTGGGTCCACAAACACCCTGTGGTCGGGCTGTTACAATTTCCAAAATTTTACCCGATTCTGTGGCAGATCGTTGTGGTTGTATACAAAAAGGTGATCGCATAGTGGCCATAAATAAAATGTATAATCTGGAGCAGCAAACTATGCGTCAGCTGTTGGGTGATATGGGTTCAAGACCTCCTCATGCCCCTGCCAATTGGTTGGAATTGGAAATAGAATTTGATATGCCCGATACGGTGGTGCCTTCTAGTGGTGTGTTTAATGTTAAAGTATTACGTGCTGGGAAGGCTGGTTTGGGTTTAAGTGTAAATGGCTCTAGTCATGGAGGTTTTGTTATAGCCGATGTTAAACCCGGTAGTCCAGCTCATCGCACCGGTTCTTTACGTACTGGCGATATTCTTCTAGCCGTAGACAATCATCCTGTGCAGCACTTTAATGTAGATTCTTTACTAAAGGAAGGTTCTATGGGGGATTTCTCCACATTGACAGTGAAAAGGGTTATGTTACCCGATTTTCTGTTTGATGCCCAACAAAAAGTACCCAATCATATATACAGCAATTGTCCTAGTAGTCCCACTACCGAACATGATCTATATAGTAGTGCCTATGTGGCGAAATATAATGATTGCATGTCCATAAAATCGTCAACACCACAACCTGAATATTTTCGTGGGCCCACTTTGGATGATAGCACTTTGAATTCTGTGCAAATAAGACATCATTTAGCGGCACCCAATTGGACTAGTACCGGCACTATGGGCCGTTCATTCCATAATCAGAATACACAAAGTTTGACCACAGAACTGCCGGATGATGAAGTACATTATAATGAATTTGGTGGTTACGATTTGGATAGATATGCCAGGTAAGTTGTTAAACAAATTTAATAGATTTAATTAAATTTTAATTGATTTGTTTGAAATTGCAGTGTTGATTGCACTACCTTACCACCACCAATGGAAAATAAAGTTTACGGTTCGGCTGCCAGTTCGAGTAGTAAAAGTAGTGGCACTAGTTTACATCAGATTATATTCACCGTACGTTTAGAACCCAAAGGCGGGTTACTGGGCATAACTCTGGCCGGCAGTGAGGATATATCTAAGGCAATTACCATAAGTGGTATAGTGGAAGGTAGGTTTAGAATTAATTCTAAATAAAATAGAAATTAATTTTACATCTCTTTGGTCCACAGGTGGTATAGCTCATAAAAACGGACAAATCCAAGTGGGTGATCAACTTTTAGCCATTAATGCCG
Source organism: Lucilia cuprina (assembly GCF_022045245.1). NCBI lineage: Eukaryota > Metazoa > Arthropoda > Insecta > Diptera > Calliphoridae > Lucilia > Lucilia cuprina. The sequence continues at coordinate 55,649,267 of NC_060951.1, read as the reverse complement.
ATTCCATACAGGGTATGCCCTTATCGCATGCCACCAATTTATTACAGAATTTAGGTGATATAGTAGATTTGAAAATTCTACGATCACATGATGTACAAAATAATTATGGTTCTGCTACTGAGAGCAACAATTTGCCACAACCCCAAGCTATTTATGCTAAAGTTCAGAGAAGACCCCGCAGTCCCTCGGCCAATACCGATAATGGTTCGGCAAGTGGCAAGGGAGAAAAGCCGCGGGTTTTTCATGTTACTTTATATAAAGATAAGGTATATGATGATTATGGATTTTCGGTATCCGATGGTCTCTATGAAAGAGGAGTTTTTATAAATCGTATCAGATCGGGTGGTCCCGCGGATAAGTGTGGCCTTTTAAAGCCTTTTGATAGAATAATGCAGGTAGGTGGTAGCGCTTTAAAGAAACTTCAGAAAAAAATCTATAATATTTATTATTTCTTCTATAGGTTAATGAAATTAAAACCCAAGATTTTGACTGTTGTCTCACTGTGCCCTTAATAGCTGCAGCTGGAGATAAAATCGAAATGATTATACAACGTACAGAATAGTATAAGACCTCAGTGAAATACTAAGAAACCCAATTGCTTTAGCAATATGTGCCTTTTTGTGGAAAACTATTCATATAAAAATTTACAAATCTGTTCATAAATGATTATTAAAATAACAGCTGTTTACTTTTTGTGTCCAATCGGTTCTGACTGGGAGTTTAATAAACAAACAACGACCAAGTATTGTCTATATTAAACATGCCACTGCTACAATAGCAACAACTAAGCACTTTTCCTTACGATTTTTAAAATTTACTTAAATTCGCAGTTCAATAAACAACAACCAAGTAATGTCTATGCAGCAACTTTAAACATGTAGCAACAACTAAGCACTTTTCCTTATGATTTTTAAAATTTGCTTAAATTTAATAATCGTTTATGAATATACGATCTGGAAATGATCAAAACTAAGTTATTTTCTAACCAAATATACAATTTTAAATTATATTTTTATACAGTTTACGAGAAAAAAATGCCAAAAACCAAATAAGTAATCAAAAATAATAATATAAATTACTTAAAATTATTGTAAACTAAAATTAAGCAAAAATTAGTTTTTAATTAGTTTTTTAAGTTGTAACAAAAAAAAAAAAAAAAAAAAACAAATATCCTAAATCCAAATTAATCATGCCATAGTTTTTCAAAAAAATAAAATAGAAATGGAATTAACTTTCCAAACTACTAATAATTATAAAACAAAAATCTCTTTTTTAATAAGTTTTTAATTATAATAATGACAATAATATTTGAAAAAAGTCTTAATTTGTATGTATAATTTTGAGCTGAATTCTTAAAAGTGCTTTTTTGTCTTAAAGGATTTAAGTATCTATTGCCTTCTTTTAATTAAAAAATTACTTTTTTTCTATAAATTTAAGTTTTAATTATATTGTATATCTTAATTTTTTTCTATATAAATATAAAAGTATTTTAAGTAATTTTGATAGTTATATGAATATAATATTTTACGGTCTGGCCGATATTTTTTTTTGGAATCATAAATCCTTTTATACACTCTAAAGGATTAAATAAGAAAAAAAAAAATAAATGTGTTCTTGCTTTAAATATTTTATGTGAAATAAAAAGAAACTTTAGTTTAGAACAAAAAAATTGGAATTTTGATATAAATAAAAAAATATTTCAGAATTATTTAAAAAATTTCCTAAATTATTTAAAAAACTTGTAAATCTTTCTATAATTTTTTAAATGGAATAAGCCCTGTCTACTTGTTCATATACCTATTTTCTAATCATTTCATAACATTAGACTATAGTCTTCAATCTGATCTTATATTAGAAAAATCATTTTATAATATAATGATAACTTTCCAGCAAACAAAGAAGAGAAAAGGAAGTAGAATTTACTCCATGGAAGTACTGAAAAAGACCGGAAGAAGTGATGATTTTAACACAGAACTTCTAAAGAAGAGAAAAAGAAGTAGAATTTAATCCGTGGTTGTACTGAAAAAGGCCTGAAGAAGTAATGATTTTAACACAGGTTTGTCATAGAAGGGATGTTCTTTATTTTATTCCAAATTCACTACATCTGAAGTCATTCTCAGGAAGTAATTTTTATGTTATTTTTTTGGTAGTTATTAGGAAGTCAAATTGTAGTATTATAGTATACAATTAACTTGAAACGCATTTATCAATCAACTTACTTTTGAAGTGGTGATAAATGTTATTCTTTTGGAAATACTTTGTTAAACTTTTACTGGGTTATTTAGTCAATTTGTTTAACATATCTTGGAGAGTTTGAGAAATAGATTCTGTTTTCTGAAGTCAACTGATTAGTTCCTGTAAATCAATCATAATTAGCTGCATAAATATTGTCTCATGTTGAAAATTGAATCTTTTTTGAATTATCGGGACTACTCACGATTCGTTTCATGATATTATTGTATGGTTGCTTAAGAATTAGTATTGGTTCAAACTTTCCTAGCAAAAATAAACGAAGAACTTCCAAAAAATAACATTTTTTCACCACTTCAAAAGTAGTGCTAAGTGAATTGTTTCACCTTCTGTGATGTTTATTGACTTCTAAAGAAGCTAAAAGAATATATTTTTTTTATTGAAGGTATATTTTTCACCGCTTCAAAAGCAGTACTAATTGAATTGTTTTACCTATTGTAGAAGTGATGGTAATTGACTTCCAAAGAAGCGAAAAGAATCCAATTCTTTTTTTATTTGAAGGTATATTTTTTGTACAGACATTTTTTGAATAAAACTAACTTTATTTTGGTGTTAATTGATAAATGTGTGTAATTTATTTATTTATTTTTATTACATTTGGGTAAAATTGGTTGTATTCTACAATTTCACTTCCTAATGACTTCCAAAAAAAGAGCATAAAAATTACTTCCTGAGAATGACTTCACATGTAGTGAATTTGGAATTAAAAACAAAGGACATCCCTTATATTACAAGCCCGTGTTAAAATCACCACATCTATAGGTCTTTATCAGTACTTGCAAGAAGTAAATTCTACTTCTTTTTCGCTTCTTTGAAAGTTCATTCGTCCAAGGTTTTGTGCATTTAATATCAGACAATAGCGAAAGTTGTGGATACTATCGGTAGTTTTAGTATCTCCAGCGGTAAAGCAATATGAATGCTTGCCGGTAGCAATAGCACAATATTCTGTTTGAATCAATTGACCATTGTTGTAAAAAAATTTCTGATTATTTTTCGGTCCACAGATACCCTGTAGTCGGTCTACCACAATTTTTCCAAATTTTACTTGATTCTAAAAGATATTGTTGTGGTTCCATACAAATAAGTTATTTTCATACTTGATATTAAAAAATATTTGTTGTGGTTCTATAAAATAAGAATAGTCGCATACTAACTTGGAATTCTCTTAGAGATTATTTAGTTTCAAAATATAATGGACCCTCCTTAAATTATACCAATCGCTTCATGAGCACTTTCTGATTTCATTAAGTAATGTCCGTCTGTCCATATGCCACAATTTGCTAAATTTTATTTGATTCTAATAGATGGTTCCACACAAATAAGTGTTCAGATAGTATCTACAAATATAATCTAAACTTTAGCATGGAATTCACTTCCCACTGGGCCCTCCTTAAATTATAATAATCGGTTCAGAATTTTTGGTTTTGGGGAGGTAAACGTTTATTAAAGTTAGGATTTATTTATGCTGATTTAACCTGATTTTAAAAAATTTAATTTATTAATAAAAACTCTATTAAACTTTGAAAAATTAAATTTTATATTTAATTTATAAAAAAAAATATTCTTTTGGTCATATTTGAAGCTCTTAGATATCTCAAAGAATGAAGAAGATATAAGAGAAATTAAACCTTTATTTAGAAGACAACAGATTAACTTCAGACGACAAGATTTCTCATATATTTATGACCAAATACCGTCTCTTTAGACTTCATGACACGATATCGAGGAAGTCTGATTCAGCGACGATTAATCTATTAAAATGAATATTTTGTGCTGAGGTTTTAGACATTTTTTCAAAATTTTGTTAGCCTTAATTAGCAATAGCCATCGTTTTATATCAAAAGTTTTAATCCGATCGATATACATATATATATTTCATTGAGAAACCCTGAATCTATTAAATTACTTTAATACTCTTTTAAAACATTTTATCAGATAAAGAGTTTTTTCATGAATGAAAGCAAACGGAAGGTGATAGTGAAAAAATCATAATTAAATTTTACACGATCCCAATTTTAAAACCAGTTTAAAGAGCATTGTACAGCTAAATTTCTTTCTCGTTTTTAAATAAAATGCTCTGATGCATTTCACATTCCAATTTATTAATTAAATATTGGTCTTCTAATCTAAATATTATTAACGTATACATCATTAAATGACTTTGATAATTATTTTATTAGCCCCATTATGCGGCAAAAGCCAAGAAACTGTTAATTCATTTTTAAACAATTTAAACACAAATTTCAAACAAAAAAAGAGATTATCATCTATCTATCTTATAAAATAATTATATAGTTAATTATGTCAAGTTTCTTTTTTTCTCAGCCCTTTTTAAAAGTTCAAACTTTTTAATATTTACAAAAAAAAATCTATTAAAATATTTTAAATTTTATTTATAATTTTTATTTTTACTTAAAATGTCTGGTTTAATGTAAAATTTGAAAATTATCTTTGGCTTAAATCTAATGCGCACGCCGCTTTTGTTACTTTTTTGTTTGTTTTTTGGTGAATATTACTTTTCTTATATTTTACGGTGTTTTTCAAATTTTGTTGTTTTTCTTCTTTAATTATTATATTTTTTAAACACTTCGATGTACAGTGAGGGAAATAATTTTAGGGACATTTAAAAACTATAAAGATTTTTAATAAGAAATTACATTTCTGGATGTAGAAGATATTTTTTCACATACTTAATATGTGGCACTGCAATACAATTTCCAATATCTATCTATCTATCTATCTATCTATCTATCTATCTATCTATCTATCTATCTATCTATCTATCTATCTATCTATCTATCTATCTATCTATCTATCTATCTATCTATCTATCTATCTATCTATCTATCTATCTATCTATCTATCTATCTATCTATCTATCTATCTATCTATCTATCTATCTATCTATCTATCTATCTATCTATCTATCTATCTATCTATCTATCTATCTATCTATCTATCTATCTATCTATCTATCTATCTATCTATCTAACTATCTAACTATCTTACCAAAGAACATCCCTTCCCTTGATTAGGGATATAAGATTGAATTTTTATAAGTTTTATATCTAAACTCGATAAATGCTTAAAACTGTCGGAAATTTCTTATTTTCCCTTTTGGATCTATAACTATTTCCATTACTATAAACCACACTTAAATAATATGTTATGAAACAAAGTCCACCATGTGTTTTTGTTCGTGTTTTTTATTGGGGAAATTAAGTGACATATGTCTGACCCATAAAGATGAATGGATGTTACTGCTGAAGAAATACTTCAATGGTATTCTATATTTAAAATGATTAATAAAGATTTATAATGGTGTGTGTGTATATATATTATTTTGGACTTGATGCGAAAAATAAGAAACAGGATTAATCTGTCTATTGACGTCAATTGCAGCGTAGTTAGTGGTAAATAGAGAAGAAAGGTGATCTAGGATCAAGACTAATTGAGCGTACTTATCTCTAGCTTGATTGGTTTAAGGGGATTGCGAGGGGGTCTGAACAACTGCCAGTTATAGTATATATGGTGGACTTGTTTTGAAAAACAAAAAAAAAACTATTTTTATGAAATAATACTTGAGCTTAAATAAGTAGTTTTTTTTTTCAATTGAATTGTATTTTATAATTCTATATTAAGTTGCTACATCTGTTTGGTTGTAATAAGGTTTGACTTAGTAATTGGACTTTAGTTTGAGTTTTTTTCAATCTTATCAATATTTTTTGTATGAGAAAGTAATTTTTATTTGAATTTTTTTTAAAACAAAAGTCTAAAGTCTAATTTACTAAATTTGATTTAAATGAGTATTTGCCTTGTTACTAAATAATTTGTAAAAATTTTGGTATTTTCAATGTTATTATTTGTTGGTCTTTAAAGATTTCCTTATTATATTCAATAATTTGATTTTTTTATATTTTTAATAACGTCTTCTTTTTGATTTATTTGTTATTTTCATACCTTTTTGACATTTTTAAGAAGATTTTTCGTAAACAATTTTTTTGATAACCTTGCTTGTTTTTACAATTATTTTTACAGTGTGTAAACAAATGATGTCATTGTAAGAAAAACATGTAAACAATATAAGTTTTTTCTTTGGTAAATAATTAGATGGTGTTTTAGAATGGAAAGTTTTTGGTTTGGAAGTGTTTTTTTGAAACCCTGAGAAAATTTTCACTTAAGAGTTTTCCTTAATGCTATTTGGAACTAGTTCTTATAAAACTTAATTGATTCAAATGTCAGTTTTCGTGCTAAAAGTCACGATAATATTTCTGTCAATATAGGGGTGTTACCGGTACATCAGGTCAGCAGGGATCTCAAACTAGTTGAACATGTCTTGCACTGACTATTGTTAAGGTCCCGTTGGAGTGAAAGAATGCTTAAAGAAAGTGTTGGTTGTAGATCTTAAGTATACTAGGTCCAAGCCTTTCGATGCTGTTATGGTCTTAACAGATATCATATCTATTATGTGAATGCGACCATTTGCGAGAAAGGCGTTCAATTTTTTGGGCTTACAACCGTTCTCTCTTTTAGTTATGTAATTGTCATAGTTGGGCTGCGTGACTATCGAGGCAATATTCCTGTTCCAGTGGAAGAATTATATTTTATATATTTTATTTTAACATTAATAGTTTTCTATAATATCGTGGAGAGTTAACCAGGGATCATAATGACATATTTTGGACTATTGAATATATCTCAAGATGATGTAGTTGAACAAGAGAAGTCAACTCAATATTGTAGTAACAAGAGGAATGCATCAAAGTTTACTTAGCCGTCATTTCGTAAGGGGATTAGATAACTCGATTACTTGAGAAAAGTACCTAATCTGACTAAATCGCGCCTTCTTTGCAAGTCACAAGTGGCCGGAGGTAAGTCGTCGATATCTCACACAATGAACCCGAACACTAACTGTATTAGTTGTCATTACCTAAGTGTTGAATATAATCAAGTCTTTTTAAAGGGATTTGCATAATGTTTGAAACTTAAGTGGTTTAAAATCGAATCAGAATATTTCTGATTGCAACGGGAAAGTACTATTTGATTTTTTTTTGTAGAATTCCCCTCTTAGGCCAGATTACAAATCAATTATGCCTATCCCGTGGTAGATTCCTACGCTTTATGATATTGATAAGTTGACTCATCAAATATTCCTTTTTATCATACAAAATTTAAATTCTATGACATTAAAGTTTCTCGCAGTGCACATCAAAAATATGTACATTAAGAAAAATGCGCAAGCACGTCAATGCAGCAAATGAACTTTTCCGTTTTATTTTTGCAGTTATGCGCAAAAACAAGAAAAAACAAAAAGTGATTAAAAAAACATAAACAACTGAAAAACACTATTGCATTAAGTACAAGCCCAGCAGTGAGTCCACAAAAAAACAAAATCCAAGATCATACGCATTCAATAGAAACTAAACAATCGCAAAAAAATAAAACAAAACTGAAGCACTTTACGATCAGTTGAAAGCCGGCAAAATTCTCATAATTCATGTGTAGAAAAAAATAACAATAAGACGAAATACCGATCAGCAACCAGTGGCCACTCATGACGACGATCCCCAATGATACTCATATCAGTAGAAAAAATACAAATATAAAGTGAGCAACACGAGTGCAGTAAAATACTTTTTGCAAGTGAGTAAGTAACAAAAGGGGTTACCAGGTTGGTTAATCTTGAGGACTGTAGAGGATTTCGAAAATTTCGATTAAGGATTGGAAAATATTAATAAGAGTCTAGCCTATAGTCTAGTTTATAGTCTAGTCTTTAGTCAAGTCTATAGTCCAATCTATAGTCTAGTCTATATTCTAGTCTATAGTCTAGTCCATAGTCTAGTCTATAGTCTAGTCCATAGTCTAGTCTATAGTCTAGTCTATAGTCTAGTCTATAGTCTAGTCTATAGTCTAGTCTATAGTCTAGTCTATAGTCTAGTCTATAGTCTAGTCTATAGTCTAGTCTATAGTCTAGTCTATAGTCTAGTCTATAGTCTAGTCTATAGTCTAGTCTATAGTCTAGTCTATAGTCTAGTCTATAGTCTAGTCTAGCCTATAGTCTATAGTCTAGTCTATAGTCTAGTCTAGCCTATAGTCTAGTTTATAATCTAGTTTATAGACTAGTCTATAGTCTAGTCTACTCTTTAGTTATGCCTATAGTCAAGTTTTTAATAACGATTTTTTCAATAATCGACTTAAGGTAAAAGTTCATACTAGATTTGGTTAATACATTTCCTTGGAACAATACCCGATCTATGGCAACCTTAAACAGTACCATTATTAAAGAAAACAAGAAATAATAAACATCACAACCAAGACGATTGTTCATCATAATCAGTTTTAATACAAATATGAATTAAACAAAAAATCAACCAAAGAGATCCATAAATGAGTAAAGTAAATCAACGAGAGTGAGAGATTGATTGATCAAGAAGAGGATTGAGAGCATAGCTGGGCTTATATATAAAATCGAACATGTCTGTGAATTAAATTCAGTATTGCGGTGTATTTTAACTAAAAAACAAGATTTAAGAAAAGAAAAAATACTAAGAAAAAAAGTACGCTAAACATTTAAAAAGAAAATTAATTAAAAAAATACTATATAAAAACTAATAAGAAGATAAGATTGATAACAACAAAAACCAAAATATTTAAATTAATTGAAAAAAAAAAACGCAGACTATTTAACGAACTAAAATAAAAGTGATAAAAAATTCTATAGACTAAAAAATTAATTAATTTTAAATTTAAGAAAATTTAAAATTGTTAAAAAAAGTAAATAAGCAGCAAGTTCCTCTTGTAATTTTTTTTGTGCACCAAAAGTCAACAAACATTTTTTATAAGAAAAATGTATGTTGCAAATTCCACTGGTGGTCTCATGTTGCAGACCATGCTGTATTTGGCAAATCATACTAGCCGAGCAGCTGTGAATACATTAATTGATCTACCTCCTGCCCCAAAAAGTGGTAAGTAAGATATTTTAGAAACTCATGTTGGAAATCTTTTAACAATTTAAAATTTTTTCTGGAAAATTCATTTATTGCAAACAAACAAAAAAGAAAATGTAAACTTATATTTTTTGGTTTAACAAATTGGTGTATGTGAGTCAATTTAACGTGTTTAAAATTAGTTGCTACAAAAAAGTGTTTCGTGTTTGGTTTCTACTTAGTTGCAATGACTTTTTTTGATTTACAGTGAGTGATTGTTTTTAAGTCTTTTTATTGCATTTGGTTTTTCTTTGTTGGTTTTGATTTTATTAAGCATATAATGTGGTTTATTAAAAAAATGAGATTAGCTTGTTTTTTTATATTTTTAATTTATAGTTGGAAAGGCCCTATTGATAATGAATAATTGTTACTCGATTTATTTTATTTTAAACCATCATTATCTTGAAAGGAAATAGCAGAAGATTTGTAAAAAAAATATGCATTTATTAACCTTTATTAAACATTTTAATTTGCTCGGTTAGACACCCATTTTATACTTTGGCTTTAACTGCAACTGTTTGCAGCAATAGAATGAGATCAGTCATCTAAAAAAGGGCTTTTACTTTGTTGGTCTTAATTTGTTATATTATATCCATAAGGTGTTTAATTCAAAATTGATTAAGTTAGTGTTAAGATCATAGAAATTCAAGTGAAAAGTGTTAAACCTGGATATCTAATATTATAGTTTTCCATAAAAGTTTAATCTAAAATCGACCCCTTTTCTGCGAAAATTGAGACCACACAGAATACACACGCTAACAGTACCACTCTTCAAGGCACTAGGTCTCATCCGAAACTAGTTCAAATATGAAAAATTATACTTCATTTAACATTGCAATATTTTAGAAGAAAGCAACATAAACCATATATGCTTAATATTAGACAAAACCCAAAACTACTCACTTGTTAAAATTATGGGCGTACATGATCCGCAACATGCCTGTATGTAATGCAAGCAATGGATCAAGTTGTTTAAAGGCAGAGACTAGTATTACATAACAACACCGCTCATGTACTTCAATAATGTTTACAGTAAAGTACTTTAGGGGTTACCTAAATGCACTAAGTAATTCAGTAATTTGTGCAGGGTATCATTAGAGCACCAGTTAATGGACATAGTTCTGTGTTAGTTTTGTTCTTCTAGGAGCGTATTTAAGACTTATCGGAAGACAAACGACTTCCGACTTTAGTGCAAAGTATTCCTGTTAGTAATGTCTATTAACATTAGATTTTTAAAGAAATAAGCGCCTACTAGCTATCCTTTGAAGATCTATATTACTTTCGAAAGTACTAGAGTCTCACAATATCAAATATATATAACTAATTATAGTCGATCTATTAAAAAACGAAGGTCTTTTTCCTTTAGTTCACATTGGCGACTATCGTCTAAAATGTGTTGTAGGGTTTCACAAGGCCCCCGATTGTGAAGTAATGATTAACTGAATGAAGTAAAAAGTTGCATTTGCAGGGAAACATGGCCTCCAATTGTTAAGTAAAGATTAACTTAATGAAGTAAAAGATTGTGTTGTCAAAGAAATAACTTTCGTTTTGAGGAAATGCAGATCTTAAGGCATAGGATCCGATTCCATTACATTTAAATTAATTTTTTTCATTAATTAATAAATAGATATTTTTTAAGGTTTGGTCAGTATTAGTCGATGGGTAAATAGAGTCGAAGTGATCAATATACAAAGCTACTGATCATTTTTATGATTGAGGGGTTATAAATAAAACCTTACAAATATCCATCATAAACCATTGTCTTCCCTTGAGTTGCTACTGTTCGAGCGTTCCGATAGGAAGTCTTCTGGCATAAACCTTACAAGTATCCATCATAAACCATTGTCTTCCCTTGAGTTGCAACTGTTCGACTGTTCCCATAGGAAGTCTTCTGTCATAAATCTGTTAAAGTACTATTATATATACAGATCTAATACAGCCCCATAAGTTTGAGAGTACTACTGTTAAGATGATCAATTTAAGGAGGTTCTCTTACTGGGACCTTTAGCTGTTTGTGACAGGGGTCCGATCTAAAACTGTGTAGATATAAAAAAGAACAACCAAGTGCAGTAGCTTATCAGTTCTCGTTTATTAATGTTAAAGAAAACAAAAGCTTTGTCATGATCAGCGTGAAGCTTAAGATGAATACAAATAATGCCGCTAATAATCAAAAGCTTTTTAATAGTACTCGTAATAACGTTAACAAAAGCTATTGAATTCTCATGATAGTTAATATATTATTCTAAATTTGCACTTTGTCGATCCAATTTGATAATCTCTGCTTTAAAAGCGTGTTAATACATTCATAATTTATAAATGTTAAGGTCTCTAAAAACTTTATTGTATACTAATAGATCATCATAGAGACCCTGAAATAGATATCAGAAACGTTTGCTATCGAAACCTTTAACAAATTAAAAGTATAACAATGACTTTAACACGTTCCAAAACTTAAAGATCTGAAAAAACTTTCCTAATCACCAAGGGGTTATGTTATTATTAAAAATATTTTTATGATTTGTTGTCTAGAAACAACGCCTCAAAAATCTTTAAGTTGGTAACAAAATTTTTAAAAAATAATACATCTTAATCTTAATAAAAACTATTGTAATAAAAATAGAAATAGTAAAAAAAACTTTAAGACAATTGTAAATATTTAGACGCATTGAACCATAAACAATAAAAAAATGCAAAAAAAAAATTAAATATATATAACCGGGTTATCTATCAATCCAATAACAACGTACTTGAAGGGTTCAAGCATGAGAGATTATTTAAAAGAATACAATTACCACAGCGAAAAAAAATATATAACGAATAATTGAATTAAATTGATAAGCTAAAGAAACACTTAAAGAAATTTTATAATAAATTTATAATTTCATTTTCTTGCTTGACAGATCCTAATGAAGTAAAATGTTACGGTGTTTATGGCTGTTTTCCGTTGAATGGTCCCTGGACTGCTAAGACCCGGCAAATAAATGTACATCCCCAAAAACCTTCCCAAATAGAGCCACATTATACTTTGTATACAACACAAGCATTGGATCAACCCAAATATATAGATTTAAATGATCCCGAGGCAGTACAACATATGGGTATTAATCCTAAAGGAAAAATATTCTTTCTATCGCATGGCTATTTGGAAGCGGGAAATGTTCCATGGGTGAGTAAAGAACAGGATTTTGAAAACTTTTCAAAATAAACTAAATTTGTATTTTTTACCTTTTCAGATGGTAGAATTGGCTAAAACGATTTTGAGCCATGAACCGGAAGGTGAAGCTGCTGTAGTGCTTATCGATTGGGGTGGTGGCTCGAGCCCTCCTTATGTTCAGGCTGTAGCCAATATCCGTTTAGTGGGAGCCATTACTGCTCATGTTATACACATGGTTTATGAGGAATTGGGCTTAAAGGATTTAAGTAATTTCCATTTCATTGGCCACTCTTTGGGTTCCCATGTAGCCGGCTATACTGGTTCTTATTTACAAACCGATTTTGGTTTAAAACTCGCCCGTATTACTGCTTTAGACCCGGCAGCTCCTCTATTTGCTGAAACTGATCCTATAGTACGTTTAGATAGATCCGATGCCCATTTTGTAGATGTTATCCATACCGATGGTAATTTATTGGGCGGTTTGGGTTTATACCAGCGTGTTGGTCATGTGGACTTTTATCCCAATGGCGGCATAAACATGCCGGGCTGTGATGCTAAATTGCAAGATTATATGCGCAATCGTCAAAATTCCGTATTCGCTAATATGCAACAGTTTTTGGGTTGTAATCATATTAGAAGTTATCAATACTTTACGGAGAGTATAAAAAGTAAATGTCCCTTTATGGCCATAACCTGTGATTCGTATGAAAGTTTCCAGGAGGGAAAATGTGCCAGATGTGATGAAAATGGTCATCAATGTATGCGCATGGGTTATTATACTCTGGAAGACTATAAACGTTTAACACAGCAGAAGAAGATAAATCCAGAAAAGCCGCCCATATTATATTTGATGACCGGTGATCATCCACCCTATTGCCGTAAGTATTATAAATGGCAAATAAATCCAAAATTCAAATATAAAACTGACTTTTAAATTCTCTTCTTATTACAGGTCACCACTACAAAGTCACAGTCCATGTTTCGGGCCATGATGAAAGTACTACGCATGGCGGTGAAATTGGTACTTTGTCGGTACGTTTGCATGGTAAAAATCGCAAAAGAACGACGGAGAAAATGAAATTCTCCCCAAAGCCCATGTATTTTGAACCCACACACGAATACAGTTCCATGGTGGCCGGCAAATATATTAAAGATCCTGTCTACGCCAGTGTATTTTGGGAATATCAAACAAGTCTGTTTAATCCACTCACCTGGCGTATTCTATCATCACCTAGAATATTCATATCGAACGTTCATGTTGAATCATTAGAATCACCTCATATGCATCTGAATTTATGTCCCATCAGTGAAGATTCTGCTGTAATAGCGGGTAGTGAAAATATAATGCAAGAAAAATACTGCGCGAATAAGAAAAATATGGGGAATCACAATTAAAGGGTGGGCGACTCTGCTAAACACACACAAAAGTCAAGAAATTGTAAAAGATTGAAGAAAAACAACGCATTCAGAAATTTAACGAAGAAAAACATTTAGCAAAAACACAAACCAGAAATGGAAAAAATTAAAAACTTAAATTTCCCCCAAAAGGGAATTTAGCTACAAACCAAACCTTTCATATAAATTTTCCTTTCATGGTTTGTTTCCCAACTGAAAGGGAAATTTTGTGTATAAATTACCCCAAAAGAGAAATTTACTTGGAAAAACAAAATTTCCCTTAGTACATTTTTATACAAATTTCCTTAATTTTTAACAAATTTAGTTAATATTTTAACCTTTTCAAAAAACATTAAAATTTATTTTAAAGGTTTAAACTTTAACTAAATCGGTTTTGTCTCCGCTATGTATTATACAGTAATGCTCAAAAGTTATTTTATCTCTAGTTGTTTTCTATAATAACTAACCAAAAATAGTTTTTTTTTTAATTTTAATTATTGAACATTATTTTTTCTTATTTAATTAAGAAATTATTTTTGGTTAAAACATTAATTTCATTTATAAGTATTTATTTTTTATTTCATTATTTTTTTATTTTAAGAAAACCTATCAATGCATTTTTCATTATTTATTGGCTTTAGTTCACTTTGTAAATATATTTCATTAAGCATTTTAAATTATACATATATTTTTTAACATTTATCATACAACTAATATTTATGAATTATATTTTTAAGAAAATTTATTATAGATTATTATATATAATGTCAATCAAAACGGAAAAAATATGTATGTATAAAAAATATTTATGAAAATGTGAATAAAATAAAAAAAAAACAGAAAATATTATTATGGAAAAATTTATTTACAGTATAAATTAATTTGTGAGGGTTTGGCTGTAGACTAAAGTACCTACTAGACTATAAACTTGCATTTATGTATAATTGTCTATAGTCATCTCTAAATTGACTAGATTATAGACCAGGCTATAGCTTAGAATACAGACTAGCCTATAGAACAGACTATAGATAAGACTATAGACTAGACTATAGACTAGACCATAGACAAGATTATAGACTAGAGTATAGACTAGACTATAGACAAGTATATAATAGATTATATACAATACCGTATATAATAGATTATATACAATACCGTATATAATAGATTATATACAATACCATACACTACACTATAGACTAATTTATAGAATATTATTTTTAAATAGAATATAAATTAGTCTATACACAAGGCTATGCACAGGACTATACTCGCGACAAAAGACTAAAAACTAGTCTATAGACTAGACTATAGTCTAGATTATAGACTACACTACAGACCAGCACTAGGACTAGACTACAGACTAGACTATAGACTAGACTATAGACTAGACTATAGACTAGACTATATACTAGACTATAGACTAGACTATAGACTAGACTATAGACTAGACTATAGACTAGACTATAGACTAGACTATAGACTAGACTATAGACTAGACTATAGACTAGACTATAGACTAGACTATAGACTAGATTATAGACTAGACTATAGACTAGATTATAAACTAGATTATAGACCGAAATGGTTTTATTTGATATAACCTTATAATTTATCGGCAACTTTTGAACTTTCATAGCCATTTTCTATATTTTACATCACCAGAATAAATATCACTAATTTTATAAAAATACATTAACAGAAATTTTAAAATAAAAGCTAACAAAAAGAAACTACAATAATTTATAAACAAATCCCTATGAAAAGGTCAAACTAAAAGCACAGTGGTATTAAGACATCACATGTATAATAGACAATGAAATAAATGTGTGGATAAAGTTATCAAATGTGGCCGAATAATGGAAATAACATTAGAAACGAAAAGAAGCTGAGTAAAATTATAAAAAAAAAAACGAAAAAAACATTAAACCAACCAAGTGGAAAGGATATAAAATTGCAAAAAGAACTCCCCATATATATGTATGTACGTGTGAGTTGTTAGTAAAGAAAACGAGAGTTAGAGACATGTGCATTAGAGCTTGAAATTAGATTTGCTACAGCTTCATTAACAATAGCGGAAACAGCCATTTTAAAGCGGAAGGTTGAAGAAGAGCTGGTAAACATTATAGTCATCAATTTAAATTTGTTAAGGGGATATTTTGTCTTAAACAACACGTGATTTTAAATCTCTAATAAATAAGTCACAAAAATAGATAAATTACGACTAGACTTTTTTTGTTCAAAAAATTAGAAATTTGTTCATAATTAACAACTTAGGCGCCAAATTTTAAATAATTTTTAACTAATTCCTCAAAAACTCCCTTTCAAATGCTTAAGTAAATTCCTTAAATATTCCAGAAAATAAATTTCCCCCTTTTTACTATGTATTGTACTTATTTACCTCATTTTTTTGGTGGCTGCTTTTAGAACAAAATTTCCAAAATATTTATGCCTGATTTATTTAATTAAGCTGTAGATTAATTTGAAATAAATTAGCTTAAGGGAAGACTGAAAGTGAAAGTTTTGTGAGAGAAAGGAGGATTTTTTATGATTTTTAAAAAATTGTATACAATTAATGGGTATTTTCTGATTTTCCATCAAATAGAAAATTTTTAGAATTTTTGTATAAAATTTTTTCGAAAAAAGTCGAAAAGTTAAAGTCGACTATTTTGTTCCAAAAAAGTCGATAACTCGACTATCGTCTGTGAAAAGAGTCGAAAAGTCGACTTTGTTAATAAAAGTCGAAAAAGGTCGATAAGTCGAATGAAGTCGAAAAAAGTCGAAGAAAGTGGAAAAAAAGTCTAAAAAAGTCGAAAATTGTAGAAACAAGTCAAAAATAGTCGAAAATTTTAAAAAAGTAAAAAAATAGTCGGAAAAAAGTCGAAAGAAGTCAAAAATAGTCAAAAAGTCGAAAAAATTAAAAAGTCGACTTTTAACTAAATGAAAAAATTCGAAAAGTCGACTTTTCGTTTCAACTATGGAACCCTAATTGTAACCAGTTAAACTTTGAAAATTCCAAATATATTTGGATATCCCCCATGAAATGGGTAGTACCACAAAGAGCCTATGGGGCGAGCCTAACGAGAGGAGAACGAGAAGTCTCTTTAAAATTTACAAAGCTGAGGTTAGTATGATGGTACATATACTCAATAGACAGGATTACAGACGCAGCTATATAAAATTGAACGAATTTAGAGCTTTGAGAAAGGACATTGAAACTCTCGAATGTCTATATATATTGAAAATGATATCTCTCACGAACCCAGATTAAGAATTACGTCCAAGTAACTGAGTTTCTGAACATTAGACGATAATAGATTCAGTAATTACCGAACAATAAAAATCTTAGAAATATTATTCCTCACGAACAATGATTAAAATTCTTAGTTTCTTTAACATCGGACTAAAATACTTTTAGTGAAAACTATAAAAGGTTTTTGTTTTTCAAGATAGAATAAGATCAATGTTTTGATCACATCCAGACGAAAATGATATATCCCCACTCATTAGTCATAAACAAATGTATTAAGTGTATAACTTGAAATGGGGAAAAGGCCTCTTGGAATAATGAAATGGTGGATAGTCCCACAATGGCCTATGGGGCGATCCTAACGACAGCACGACGAGAAGCCAAGTCTGAAGTCAGTATGATGGTACTGGCTGAGTAGGGCGATCTTTGTACTTTATGTCAACATTAGCACTTTTGAGGCTTCATATTTCTTATTAAAATCTTTGGAATCCATTCGAGTATTGTGAAAAATATAAATATTTTTAAATTCTATAGAAAAATTTTTTTGAAAAAAATCTCAAAACTATAGTATAGTTTTATTTGAAAGTATGACCACCTATGTTCGCCATTTATAATTACGTTGTTTCTCTCAAAATAGTATTTCCTCTGTTTCTTTCAACTTATCTCAAAGGCAATAGTACTAAATTTTAATTGTTCTAAATGTGTTTTTAATTGAAACACCATGTAGCCACCGCCACACTCTACTAGAAAATATCAAAAATAAATATTTAACATTCTATAAAGTAAAAGATCTATTTGACATCTGTCAACAAGACACTCTGGTTTAATGTCAACACAGAAGAAAACAACAAACATACAAGAATAAGTTCTCTATCTCTTCTTCAAACTTGCAAACTGACACCAAATTTAAAGAAAGAAAGAAAAATATAAAAATGAAATGAATGAAATTGAATGAATAAATAATACGAAAACGATCCCCTTGAAATTGTCAACCAAATACACAAAATCTATTTATGCCATACCAAGTGATGACACATGAAGAGTCGCCTAATTTATGATTAACAATTTTCCATTTAAAAGTACTTTTAAGAACAGATATTTTTTTTGGTGGATCTCCACCATAAGATCAATTAGCAAACACTGGCTGTTGGCATTCCCCTCTCTGCTTTCATCTTCTACATGATCACCAAAATAAATAAATGTTTGTTAAATTGAAAATTTAATACATTCATTAAATTCTAAAATAAAAAGTTTTTTTTTTTGGTTTTTGTAAATTGTAATTTAAAAATTGTATTGTAAATTAATATAAAACAACTTGTGCGGCTGTTTGCCCTAGGGAGTTTGCTTGTTGGAGTTTTTAAAAAAAGTTCATCTTGCATTTGTGAAAAAAGGAAATTTTAAAAATTTCAAATTGTATCCATTACTGTCGCTGCAGTATGAAAGAAATATTTTATGTTCCCCCATTGACGATGAAGAAGAGACATTTTATTTTATTTCATGTTTTCAGTTATTTATAGGCCTGTCATCACAATTCAGCTGTTTTATTAAGTTTTTTTGTTTTTGAGAAGTTATAATTTTGGATGATAAATTTATTTGATGTTTTAATAAATTTGGTATTGTATAATATACATATACTAAGTTAAAAGTTTAAACCGAAATGGATTCTTTGGATCAGTTTTCCTGTTCCACAAAATTTTTTTAAATCTCCAATTGTAATCTAAAAGAGCTGTCCCACCATGGATAAGGGCTTTATAGTTGAAAAAGATAGTCTAGACTATTGACTAGATTATAGACTAGACTATAGACTAGACTATAGACTAGACTATAGACTTGACTATAGACTAGACTATAGACTAGACTATAGACTAGAATATAGACTAGATTATAGACTAGAATATAGACTAGATTATAGACTAGACTATAGACTAGACTATAGACTAGACTATAGACTAGGCTATAGACTAGACTATAGACTAGACTATAGACTAGACTATAGACTAGACTATAGACTAGACTATAGACTAGACTATAGACTAGACTATAGACTAGACTATAGACTAGACTATAGACAAGACTATAGACTAGACTATAGACTAGACTATAGACTAGACTACATACTAGACTATAGACAAGACTATAGACTAGACTATAGACTAGACTATAGACTAGACTATAGACTAGACTACATACTAGACTATAGACTAGACTATACACTAAACTATACACTAGGCTATATACTTGACTATAGACTAGACTATAGACTTGACTGTACCCAAGACTATAGACTTGACTACAGACTAGACTATAGACTAGACTATAGACTAAACTATAGACTAGACTATAGACTCGACTATCGATTATACTATAGACTCGACTATAGACTAAACTATAGACTAGACTATACACTAGATTGTAGACTAGCCTATATTCTCAATCGGATATAGAAATAAAATCTGATGATCAAACAGAGAGGTTTTAATCCCATATTGACAAATCCTTTAATATTAAATGAAATACATTTTTCTGATTTAATTTGTTATTTCTTGAAACCCACTATAAGATGACACAACATGAATTGTAGATTCCATTTGAAACTATTCCATTATAATGAAACCATATGTTCAATTTGTTAGAGAGTTTTAGACATCAGACCAAAAGATGACTTTATTTTGCTAGAACAGGGTGGGGACAAGAAGTCAAGTAATCCATCAACATAAATTGTAAAATAACTTCTTTATTAATAGATTTCCCTTAGAAAAAAAGTCCATTAAGCAGAGTATTACAAGTACTTTAAAGATACTTGACACACAAATAATAATAGACATAAGTAACCCTAGATGGATTTAATTTCCAAACAAATGTCTAAATATTAAAACAAATCACACATACAATAGAAAACAACCGAAAAAAGGACATAAAAATATATACATACATCTTGTAGTAATTATCCTTGTTACATGTAACACCCTTGTTTTCGTAAAAACATAATAGAATGAATGTTAAAATAAATATTACATAGTAGTTGTGTATGACTTGAAAATCCCTTAAAATTGTGAATGTTATTTTATAACATCACTATTACTCATGTCAGGATCAACTTAACATACCATATCATTTTGAGTAGTGTAAACTCTTTTTTAAAAAAATTTGCCAACAAACAAAATTTCTTGACTTTTATATCAGTGTGAAATAACTACAAGAGACAATATTTTGTCAATTATTACATTTTATGTTTGTTATATCAAAACATACTTACAGCAAATAATACAAAAGGACAACAAGTGGTAGTATTGTTGTTAACAATAAAGGATAGAGGGTGGTGGTGTCGCTGTTTCTGGTTACACTCACAGTCACTGGTTGTGCACAGCAGGAAATAAAGTAATCAAGTTAACAAACATAGACTTTATACACATAACGCTTTTACACAAATCTATTTTGAATTAAAACAATAACAATAAAAAATCTTTTTTAACTTCAAGAGGGTTCGATGAAATTTATGATCTGTAAGAGCTTTTTTTTGCCTTCTATCATTTTCTCTTAAAAAACATTTATACAGAGAGTCATGTGGTAGATTTTCTTAATGCTTGAGTAAATTTCACTTGTTAATGTGATTAGATTTTTTTTCGTAAAATATGTTATAAGGATGAGTAAAATTATGGAAAAAGAGAAAAAAGTTGTTGTTGTTAAAAGAATAGGAATTCTTGATATCATGGAATATAAACTTAGGGGAATACATATATTCTGATAAAAGATCGTTTTACATAATTAATGCGAAAAATTACGATTTCAATCAATCACGACAATTGTAAACTTTTGTACCCTTCTCCAGTACGAGAAATTGGGGAGGATATTAAGCGATTAACCAATAGTTGCCCTAGTAACCTAAAAATCGGATCAAAATCTTTCATTTGTATCTACCTTAGAAGATCTTATCGGGACTACATATTGAACAATGTAGTGGTGTATACCATCAGTTTATTCTGAATCTTATAATGTGAGACCGAAAGTTCCATAAAAGATCTAAATTGTTATAAACACTCCGATCAATCAATGGTCTAGTTTCATTGCGGTCCGTTTAATATTCGTAAGTACTTTGGGGATGGATTATTTCTAAAAAATCTCTATTTGGTTTTTTTCTAAGATTAAGAATGATTAAAGGTCTCTGTTGATGTCAGTTCAACATTAAAGAACATCACTATTTTAGTCTCTTATTATACAGATGGCTCTTGACAGGGAGACAAAACTGATCAGGGGTCTTTATCCTTTCTAATCACAACACAAGTTTTTAGTGGAAACTCCGTGTATTTTGTAGTATGTAAAAAAATTTTAAGATGGGTCTAATAGATTTTGATATTTTCCAAAAGCTAGAAGGCAATAAGGACGATATTAGTTAGTAAAATAATATTAGAGAATAAGAGTTCCATAACCCCATACGATTCCAGTTGTAAGCTCTGTGTCATATGGTTGTCAAACCACTTGGTTATAATCGACAAAGAAAGATCGAATGTTCTTGATATAATGAGAAGAGGGCTTGAGGAAGTTTCCTCTAATGAATTTAAAACATACGGCCACATAAATTATCGAAACGGTGGGTACCATAACTAAAATCTTTTGAGCATGACCTAAATATGAGCAGGATGAGAAGCCTTCTTATAATGTATACATAAGTCCGAGGGTGGTAAGTTACTACGTATTCATAGTAGATACACAGGTTAGCGGGTGAAGGGATTTAGACTTGATAGCCCCCGGATGATTGCAAGATATTATTTGGATGATGCTTCTAGGATACTAGAACCTATGATATCGCAACAGTCCAAAATATGAAAATATTCCATATAAAGTCTAAACTGACAGTTGGCCATAAAGCAATATCAGAGAAGAAGAGTCGTTAAAAAACAGCTCTTAACTTAAACAAGTGAGAATATATAGAGGGGCATGGCCGATCATATGATACCCTATATATCGACCTATTCTTATAAATTTTGGTAGAGGGATTTATGTCTACATTAAAGTTATTTTAATTTTTACAATTTTAAAAGGGGACCTTAAATGGGGGCTAGGGTTAAATAAGGCCCAATTATAAAGCGAAAACTAGCTGTATCATTTAGGCTTTTATCAAAATAAGTTTTGTCGATACTAACTATGAGCCCCTATACAATTGTATTCCATTCGAGGGATACGGTTGTATTAAGGCAAAGTAATACTTTACGGTAGGAGTAGGACCAATATTTTTGGGTGTTACAAATATCAAATACCCTCCCCACAATTGGTTTACGTAGTAGTTCTCTACGCGCGAACTGCCAAGTAGAATCGAAGATACTCCGTTTTGACTAAGAGACTCCATTTTGACAATCCCCAATATAGAGCCATAAGGTATAAAAATAAGTGATCATGAGACTTTATCGATTAGTTACAGAAAGAATACAAATTTTAATTAACTTCCATATTCACATACAAACGTTTAAAGAATCGACTAGACTACAGGATATAAAAAATCAATTACTAAGAATAATTTCTTAATTTTTCCCTCTTCCTTCCTCTAACACCACTCTACCCCGAGCAAAAATGACAACAATTTATGAAAAAACACTTAACCCATAAAAACAAGACTACATCATGTAATCGAATAACTAACTGGAACTGGTACTCTATACACAACAAATGCACTTAACAAATTACAGATGTGAAATTTTTCAATTGTGTTGAATAGGAAAAACACCAGCACACACTCTACATCCCCCTCAGCGGGACAAACCAAACCAGCACCCACACACTCAATTGAAAGTTGTTTTTGTTTGTATGTTTGAAAATATTAAATTAGAAAATGATTAATGGACTCAACCAAACGTTTTGAGACTGGGGAAAGCAAAAAAAAAAAATTAAGAAAAAAAGTTTTCAAAGAAAACTGGCACACTTCATACCAACAATACGTAATGATACTCAAGAGGATAACAATATTTGTCTGTCTGTGCGTCCAACTAACTGTTGAAGGTGGGGGGGGGGGGGATGCTTGAGTAAATTTCACTTGTTAATGTGATTAGATTTTTTTCGTAAAATATGTTATAAGGATGAAGTAAAATTATGGAAAAAGAGAAAAAAGTTGTTGTTGTTAAAAGAATAGGAATTCTTGATATCATGGAATATAACTTAGGGGAATACATATATTCTGATAAAAGATCGTTTTACATAATTAATGCGAAAAATTACGATTTCAATCAATCACGACAATTGTAAACTTTTGTACCCTTCTCCAGTACGAGAAATTGGGGAGGATATTAGCGATTAAACCAATAGTTGCCCTAGTAACCTAAAAATCGGATCAAAATCTTTCATTTGTATCTACCTTAGAAGATCTTATCGGACTACATATTGAACACTGTAGTGGTGTATACCATCAGTTTATTCTGAATCTTATAATGTGAGACCGAGAAAGTTCCATAAAAGATCTAAATTGTTATAAAAACACTCCGATCAATCAATGGTCTAGTTTCATTGCGGTCCGTTTAATATTCGTAAAGTACTTTGGGGATGGATTATTTCTAAAAAAATCTCGATTTGGTTTTTTTCTAAGATTAAGAATGATTAAAGGTCTCTGTTGATGTCAGTTCAACATTAAAGAACATCACTATTTTAGTCTCTTATTATACAGATTGCTCTTGACAGGGAGACAAAACTGATCAGGGGTCCTTTATCCTTTCTAATCACAACACAAGTTTTTAGTGGAAACTCCGTGTATTTTGTAGTATGTAAAAAAATTTTAAGATGGGTCTAATAGATTTTGATATTTTCCAAAAGCTAGAAGGCAATAAGGACGATATTAGTTAGTAAAATAATATTAGAGAATAAGAGTTCCATAACCCCATACGATTCCAGTTGTAAGCTCTGTGTCATATGGTTGTCAACCACTTGGTTATAATCGACAAGAAAGATCGAATGTTCTTGATATAATGAGAAGAGGGCTTGAGGAAGTTTCCTCTAATGAATTTAAAACATACGGCCACAAAATTATCGAAAACGGTGGGTACCATAACTAAAATCTTTTGAGCATGACCTAAATATGAGCAGGATGAGAAGCCTCTTTATAATGTATACATAAGTCCGAGGGTGGTAAGTTACTACGTTTCATAGTAGATACACAAGGTTAGCGGGTGAAGGGATTTAGACTTGATAGCCCCCGGATGATTGCAAGATATTATTTGGATGATGCTTCTAGGATACTAGAACCTATGATATCGCAACAGTCCAAAATATGAAAATATTCCATATAAAGTCTAACTGACAGTTGGCCATAAAGCAATATCAGAGAAGAAGAGTCGTTAAAAAACAGCTCTTAACTTAAACAAGTGAGAATATATAGAGGGGCATGGCCGATCATATGATACCCTATATATCGACCTATTCTTATAAATTTTTGGTAGAGGGATTTATGTCTACATTAAAGTTATTTTAATTTTTACAAATTTAAAAGGGGACCTTAAATGGGGGCTAGGGTTAAATAAGGCCCAATTATAAAGCGAAAACTAGCTGTATCATTTAGGCTTTTATCAAAAATAAAGTTTTGTCGATACTAACTATGAGCCCCTATACAATTGTATTCCATTCGAGGATAGATAGGTTGTATTAATGCAAAGTAATACTTTACGGTAGGAGTAGGACCAATATTTTTGGGTGTTACAAATATCAAATACCCTCCCCACAATTGGTTTACGTAGTAGTTCTCTACGCGCGAACTGCCAAGTAGAATCGAAGATACTCCGTTTTGACTAAGAGACTCCATTTTGACAATCCCCAATATAGAGCCATAAGGTATAAAAATAAGTGATCATGAGACTTTATCGATTAGTTACAGAAAGAATACAAATTTTAATTAACTTCCATATTCACATACAAACGTTTAAAGAATCGACTAGACTACAGGATATAAAAAATCAATTACTAAGAATAATTTCTTAATTTTTCCCTCTTCCCTTCCTCTAACACCACTCTACCCCGAGCAAAAAATGACAACAATTTATGAAAAAAACACTTAACCCACATAAAAACAAGACTACATCATGTAATCGAATAACTAACTGGAACTGGTACTCTATACACAACAAATGCACTTAACAAATTACAGATGTGAAATTTTTCAATTGTGTTGAATAGGAAAAACACCAGCACACCCTCTACATCCCCCTCAGCGGGACAAAACCAAACCAGCACCCCACACTCAATTGAAAGTTGTTTTTGTTTGTATGTTTGAAAATATTAAATTAGAAAATGATTAATGGACTCAACCAAACGTTTTGAGACTGGGGAAAGCAAAAAAAAAAAATTAAGAAAAAAAGTTTTCAAAGAAAACTGGCACACTTCATACCAACAATACGTAATGATACTCAAGAGGATAACAATATTTGTCTGTCTGTGCGTCCAACTAACTGTTGAAGGTGGGGGGGGGGGGGGGGGAATTAAGGCAAAAGCGGCGTCATTTCCGAAGCATTTCCCTTGTAAGTGTTTTGACAAACACATACTGCTGCTTTGGCATCCTGTTTTACTAGGAATTCATACACGATAATAAAACACAAATTCACTCTTCCGTTACGTTTAATTTTCTACTCATCCTTACAACAACAATACAACAATATCTAAAGAAAGGGGGTGTATTTGTTGTCATTATTATGGTAGATTTGAAACAGCCTTAGAGAAGGCCAGAATTTAAAACATTAAACAGTAGAGCATCCTTCCGTTTCGCACCATGATTTTTGGGTGTCTGGCAGCCAACTTTTGGTTTTTAACATTACCGATTATTTACTAGTGTTGTTCCTTTTCTTGGCATTTGTTGTTGTAATTTTTCGTTGTACTTAAATTATGAATCAAATTACATTTAAAAATCCTTTAGATTTTAATCTGAAGGGTTTTTATTTGACAAATGGGTTTTTATGGCAATTTGTAAAACTGCATTGTGAAAAGGAGTCTGAAATTTAATTTTACAATTTTTTGGCTTTATTCAAAAAGGGGGTGTTTTACCTTGTTCTCTGTAGTGTTTTCGAATTCATAAGATTATTGTGGCATTTGTTGTCTGTGTGTTCGACGTTGTTAGTGATGTCATGGTTCACATTATTTTGACATAATCTTTGTTGAGAAATCTCTGATTAGAATTTTTTTTCGTATGTTTTGTTTTGTAATTTGTTGAAAAAATCTGTCTTTGCTGATTATTATGTTTTCAGGATTGTTAGGAATTTTGACACTTTGGCATAAAGATTTAAATTTTGAGATATTAAAAAATATGCTGTTTGAAAAATGTGATTAAATGTGTATTTCAAATAATTAACACATGGCAAAAGTGTTAAGTTGTAAGGATATAGCAAAAGAATACAAGGACTTTAAAATAGACTATAGACTAGACTATAGACTAGACTATAAACTATACTATAGACTAGATTATAGACTAGACTATAGACTAGACTATAGACTAGACTATAGACTAGACTATAGACTAGACTATAGACTAGACTATAGACTAGACTATAGACTAGACTATAGACTAGACTATAGACTAGACTATAGACTAGACTATAGACTAGACTATAGACTAGACTATAGACTAGACTATAGACTAGACTATAGACTAGACTATAGACTAGACTATAGACTAGACTATAGACTAGACTATAGACTAGACTATAGACTAGACTATAGACTAGACTATAGACTAGACTATAGATTATACTATAGACTAGACTATAGATTATACTATAGACTAAACTATAGATTATACTATAGACTAGACTATTGACTAGACTATAGACTGGACTATAGGAGAAACTTTTAAATATGTATAAATCATACGGAGAAATTAACTAATGTATTAGAAAATTATTGATAAGACGTTATTAAATCACTTCTATGTAATTATAAAAGTAGGACAATATGTAGTAGTTATTGAAAATTTGTTGCTTATATTAAAGTGTGTGTACATATATAAAAGAATAATCTAAGCATTAAGTATGTATTTTTTTCAATTATACTCAACCCACAACATCCATACAATTTAAATACATATTAGATAAAACATTTCACATATTTTACATTTTCATATAACTCATGCCTACCCCTAATACCTGCTTATCTTATATTTAGGACCTTTATACTCTTTATTCTTGACCAATATTCAGTTCTTAAGCATTTAAACAAGATACTACTTTAACTTTGTTGGTTTTTTTATGTTTTTGGTTCGGGTATGTACAAATATGTGTACCGAGAATATGTCGCATTGCGTGCCATATGACAATGTCATAAAAATTTATAATAACAATATTTCAATGTCACAGCAGGATATCATTGTTACCATGTTAACGCTTATTTTTTCAGACACACAAAATTGAAAAGAAACTTTGAACAAAAAAAAAAAAAAAAAAAAAAAAAAACGAAAACAAGGCCTAAATACACTTACTTAAAAAATATATATAATTTTTTTGTTAAAGAGGAGCTGTGGAAGTAAAACCGAAAATGAAACTAAAAAAAAAAACAAAGAGTTTTGAATCTTTAGAATTTGTTGTGTTTGTTTTTATACATAATTTGTATAAAATCTGCGTTATTTTAGTTTTCTTTTTTGTTTTAAAGGAACAAATATTAAAAACTTTATAATAAAGACAATGAGGTCCAAAACAATGACGGTGATTTAGTTGATGATGATCACCATGTGATGATCATCATGTGGTTGATTGTTAATGCTGACGATGAGGATGTTATAAATGGTGTAGTTAAAGATAAAGAATTTTTTTAGGTTTTTTTTTGGCTTGGATTTTTACTGTAGATCCTTTTTAGGTTTTATATGTTATTTGTTTTTTTTTTTTTTGCAGAAAAATATCTAGAGAGTGATCGTAATTTTTATAAAGTTAGTTGTGTGGTTAAGCAAATGGTACAGTGAGTGAGAAATATTATATGAATTTTATGAATTAAAAATTTTAATTTTTATAAAATATTTGTAAAAGAAAATCTAGAAAGATTATAATTATACCCTACACCACTATAGTGCTACCCTCCGCACTGCGTTTGCGCTGATGTTTGTAACACCCAAAAATTTTGGTCCTTAAAGTATACCAATCAGCTCAGAATAACTTTCTGAGTCTATTTATATATTAATATATATATAATATTTATATAACCCAATATACCCTCCCCACTTATGTGGTTTAAGGTATGTATAGTGATCAGAAACTTAAATTTAAATTTTATTAGATTTTATATTACTACTCACTGTACTTTTACATGTACATGTATATATATTTTCTATCTATATTTATATAATATGATCTTACGTAAAAAACGCATTTCGCGGTATTTTTACGCATGGCATGTTTAACGAAGATATATTTTTGTTTATAAGCAGTTCTTTATTACATTTTTTTCTTTACTGGTTTAAAAGAAATTCTACCTTTTTTTAAAAGAAGAAGAAAAAAACTAAACAACAGAAAAGGCTATAAACGTGAATTACGTTAAAAAGGTTTTAAATTTCATTCACAAGAATTTCCGTGTGTGTTCTGATCAAATGATGAAAATATTTTTATCTGTACCCTCTCTCTCTCATTCTCTCTATCTTACTGTAGTCTATTAACCCTTTGTGGAAAAATGGTAAAAAAATTGTAAAAACCCTGATAATTTCATACGATTTGTATTTCAATCTTTCAGCTCCTTTTTCAATTCAAACATGGTTTTAAGTAGTAATAAACGATTTTAGGTTTTCGTACAATAATGTCGATTTAAAAAATCCAAAAAATCGGGGTTTGAAGGAAAATTTGGTTGACAACAATAGAAGTCTTTTTATCAATTTTAACGTGTTTAGCCGAAATTCAGGTTGTTGAACAAATAAAATCGATTTTGCGCCTTGATTCATTTGAGGCGAAAAAACTTTCATGTTCTTTTCGACAAGGCCGACAAGGCTAACAACAGATCGATCAATAAAGAAGTATGATATCGTACTTCTTGTGATACGATTTGGTTTTAACAATATTAAAAACTATTCTATACATCTACGACTGTCGATTCATGTTCTTTTTGTATTTAATTGAAATAAGATCTTTGACCAACAATGTTCCCAACAAGTCGATCAATAAAGATTCATGTACTTTTTGTGGACTGAAAGAAAGAAATGAACTTTAAATAACAAATCGTAGTCAACAAGATTCAACACTATTTTATACATCTTCAACTGTCGGTCTTTTGAGCCCAGTTGTTGAAAGTTCTTTTCAGACGAAAAAATTTGGGTTGATACAACTAGAGCAAAGAGACAATCTTTGTGAACAGGATCATTACAAAGCTGATATTCAATTGCTGTTAAACCGCTTGCGCACTAGTCGTCTGCGTTCCCACGGGTCATGCTACCTTTATGAGATCTCAATCTTGGTGTTATTGCAACCTCTAGTCTTTAGGATATATATGCTGATGTTTAAATATATACTGTCTTTATTTGGAATGATTTTACATGGAGGCTAACCAAAGCATCAAATAATCTGGTACTATGGGTGGATAGTTGTGCGCAAGATTTTGTAATGGGTGCTCAGTTTGATTCTTCGGTATCCACGTAGAAGCTGTGTTTTAAAATCCAAATATATGGGGAGAGAATTTTGGTTTAAATACTGTTATATCCAAATGCCATATATGTCTGTGACAGACCTACTTATACTTATAAGTATCCTTTACTCATCACGTAGTAAGGCGCAAGCATAGTTTGGGGAATTGTCAGGTTGACATTCGGTAGTTGCCTGCCTATTATACCTTAAAACTTTCATTATAATGTCAGAATAGCACTGATATAAATTCATGAAATTTCGGAAAATTTCATTAGGCTGATGGAATACTAGTAGTGATTATGTATTCCATTTAGTTCAGGGGAGATCTTGATGTTGTTACCATTTTAACAGGATGCATATTTATACATGTAATGCATGTGACGTCTCACAACTTGTCGGACACACAACATATTGGATTCGTTTGATTTTGTCGTATAAACAGAGGGATCCTGAGCCATTGGCTGAGTATGTTGGACTACCATATATGACTATTGCCGAAGCAATAGAGGCTGTGATGTGTTTATATGGGCTTTAATAGGTTAAGGGATATGCTTAAGTAGATCTCTAGAGAATGGGGATGCTACGAAGTCGCTCATGACATTTGGATTCCTCTTTATCTATCTCGGATTAATGTCCGAATTTAGAGAATCAGCAACTGCGATTCTTGGGGTTTGTGGGAACTCACCCCTGTCTATTGATCCAACTACCAATTGTCTTTTCCTTGTCGGGTATGTATTGGGATTGATCTGATGTTAACTGTCATTCTGCAATATTGGGACACTAGTAAAAAAATTAATAGCTCCAGTCCATGTTTAAAAATGGACCGGCAGAACCATGTACAAATATTGCGATCAGACCGTGCCAGTCTACCTAGTGGATGAAAAAGACCAGGCAGGTGTTCGAGTAAAGCATTTCGACGTTCTAGTCGTAGGTGTAATTTCAATTGTTTGCATTGGCTTTGCTATTTAACACGTTTAGACTTCTCCATGTATGTTGTCTTTAAAGACCGATGTTGGGCGAATTGTCTGAAAAAGCATTTCTTTCTCAGAAACAAAACTACTTTCTTAACACCCTCTCTGAAACCAATACTTATAAGAGAGCGTGTACTCGCCTCCTTTAACATTACTGTGTTAAAATAATGACTTAAAATGCTATTGTGTAAGTAAATTTTAAAATTTAAAACCTAAGGTTTCAATGTAAGTTTTTGCTGGAAACTTATGTTTTAAATATTAAAATTAGAACAAATTAAAACAGAAAGCCGAATAATTGAACACTTTAGATGTTAATGTTTTTTTGACTAACGGTTTGCAAAGGGTTAAATAAACACTAATTACACACTTTAAATGTACATTGAACAATAAAAGAAAACTAAAAATACAAATATGTACACTTATAATTTATAATAAATTAAATTTAACTACAAAAATGTTAATTGTTATAACACACGAATCTTCACCCAGCAGTCACTTAGTGTCAGTGGTTAATT
Organism: Lucilia cuprina; assembly: GCF_022045245.1. Classification (NCBI taxonomy): domain Eukaryota; kingdom Metazoa; phylum Arthropoda; class Insecta; order Diptera; family Calliphoridae; genus Lucilia; species Lucilia cuprina. The sequence goes on along the minus strand of NC_060951.1, from coordinate 55,618,192 downwards.
ATTTTCTAATTCATCAATAACATACAGCAACAAGAGAATGAATTTTTAAAAGTTTTTGAAAAAACAACAAAATAAACAAATTACCCACAATTAATTTAAAAAAAAAACTAAACAACGAAAAAACAATTATTATTGACGCCTGTTTGACTACTTGACCAACTACTGCACTTACAAACACGATTCATTCATTTATTCCAACATCCATCCATCCATACTTTCAATCATACTAACTACTTCTCGTAAAAAGTGGCTACAAATGGAATGTTTTGAAAATTGTTGTTTAATTGATGGTTAGCAATACATCACTAAAACACATTTGAGGTTTTGAAGAGTTCAAAAGAAGGTGTTTATGATGAACCTAAAACAGAAATGCATTAGCAGTTTTTAAAAACTCATATTTAAAATTTTTTTTTCCTACTTTACGTTTCATGGCTTTATGAAATGATGAAAAATCAACAAAAAATACAGGTAGCTTCTTTTTTTTCGATTTCATGTGTATATTTAAAACACAAAGTTGGCACCTTTGAGATCAGAGTGCTCAAACGGTGTGTGGTATTTAGTTTGTGGCCTTTTAAGGCCTTCCTAAGTCATAGTGTTAAATTGTGGTTTTCCGCATTCCGCGTTGGTTTTTTTCATTCTTTCCTTCTTTCTGTTAAATGTGTTAAGAAGTTGGCTATAAAAAGTTTTTTTTTTTATTTTATGATCCATAACATCATAAACCTTAATTTGACTAGAAACGCCTAAATTTGGTTAGATTGTGTTTGGTTTGGTTGTATTTCATGTTTAAAATTTAAGTTTTATTTATTGTTTTGTGGTAAATATTTGTAACTCATTGAAATATCATTGCGGTATTAACGCTTCTTTTTTGTTTTACTATTGTTTTTAATTTTACGATTTTATGATTTATGTTAATTTTTTCTATAATGAAATAGAAAACTGTCTGTCGTTAATTTCAGTTCAAATATTTTGATTTTCTAATTTGCTTTTTCCTTATTTAATTTCTGAACTAAGAAAAAAACATTAATTTAATGTCATTAGTTTTACGATCGATTTTATTGGCATTTAAAATATGTATCGTAAAATGTTATAAATACTAATAATAATAATGGTTAAAGCTGGTTAATGATCGTAAAAAAAGAGGTTAACCATGTCACAGGTATTTTGGGAATCAAAAGTATAAAAACTTGTTAAAACATAAAACGCCTTTTAGCTTTATTATATCAACAATACGACGTTAATCTTTTATTGATCTTATCATATAAATATATAAATACTTAGCTAATAATCTAAATGTGTTTTTTGAAAAAAATGTCGTAAAATTTTTACAGGGTTATTGTATGAAGGTCAGTTTTCGTAAGCGAAAGTTTTGATCAGATTGTTTAACCAATTCTGCTGATTTTTGGCCACAAAGTCCAAATTTTTTTAATGATCATAGTGATCAATTTGGACGTGTTTTAACGACGATTTTATATTCTAGATTAAGAACTCGATTTTCGAGGGAAATTATAAGTGATCGCAAAATATGCTTATTTCTTTCAATTTATACGTGTTTTTACAAAATTACAACCGTAAATACAAAAACATACATAGACGAAGGTTCCGACCCTGAATCCTCAGATGATTAAGATAACACCATCATAATCACCATAACGAATCTCAAAACAAAATGATATAGAGAAATTGGTGAAAGAGGGGAGTGATAGCTGCATATTAATAAAAAACTCCTTACTGGAGCACAAAACAAAAAGTTTAAGAATATCCTTCAGAAAATCATAATGTATAAACTCCATACCACTTCAAAGGAAAAATGGTGGCAAAAAGGGTCAGATATTTCTTTCTACCAATATATAGTCGAAGCCTACACACAGAAAAAATATTGATTGGAAATCGGCTACTATGATAAATATTTAGTTAAATTAATTAAAATTTTATTGCTGTTATTAAAAATCTGTAAAATTAACAAATTTTCTATATTCAGTTTTAAAAAGCATAATTATAATCGAATGGTGGTTTTAACAATTTCCATATCAATAATTTGAACTGAATTGTATCGGTTATTAATTTTTTTTTTTGTAAATTCAGTAAATGAAGCCGATTTTAATTTAGAATTAAATCGTCAGAACATCAAATATTAGTCGTTGCAACCGAAAAATTGTAGAGAGTAAAAAATATTGAGCACTTCAACCAATTATCAATGGAAACATTATTTAAAATTGAATGATGATTAGAGGAACCAAATTCGATGTTCACAACCAATAAGTTGGTGATTTTAGTTGACGTTTATAAAAATATATAAAATAAAATGAATTTATATTTAAAAAAGCCAAATTGAATTTGCGGATAAATAAAATCGGAAAGATCGGATAGAAAAGGTGATGTTTAATATGTTTTTTTTATCTTCTAATATATTTTGTGTTATTTTAATTTTTATAATTTTACAGCTGCGGAGCAAAATATCCGACACATAAACATCAAATTTTCATCATCAACCATCAACTTATATATCTATATAAGTTTTGTAAGTTTATTCGTTCATATTTTATTGTAAATATTTTAAATAAAATTAAATATATTTTAAAATACACAAAATCCACAAATTCAGTCCAGTTTTCAATAAATAATATTTCAGTTGCAAATACCAATAATTTCAAGCCACATTACCGAATAAATAACAAAAATAGTTATGTACACCATATATTCTGTTATAGTAACCGAATTTGTCAATAATTTCAATCGAATTTTGGTATAGTTGTGAGAACCGACTGAATTCGATTGGAAACAAATTCGGTTATCACAACGAATCTGTTTTCTCTGTGTAGCTATACTTGACTCAAAAGAACCTAAAAATCAAAATCCGAAGACGAACACGTAGGTACACTCAACTTTAAAAGCAAGGTTATTTCATAAGAAGCTGCGATGAACTATGAAGGATGAAGGAAAAAAAGACAAAATCTGGTAAGCAGTGTACGAGCCAGTAATAGACCAACAGCGTAAGGTCGTGATTAACAATAAGATAGTGAACCACACAATCGCTTCAAAGGCTAAAGAACTAATAGAAGGTGAACTGTAAGTTTGGCATGGGAGTGATGTTGATGATGTTGGCATCTTAGCAATTTGTTGGCTCCCTGAATATCTTAGAGAAAAGTAATCTCCTCCTTGTAACGGTAGTACGTTCATTATCTAGGACTAGACAGTAAATAACCTGTCTGCAGAAAAATGAGATGTCTTTCAAAGGAGGAAATTTTACTTGTAGTACAAGGACATTAAAATACCTGAGACGATGCTACAGCCACTAATCTCACAACCACTAACTCGCCAGAAAAAAGTGCAGCTGCCTTTTCCAAAATCGACGATTGTAATAGCTGTCTCAAAAAGTTCCGACAAAGACTCAGTTTTGTCCACTACCAAACTTTTTTCACAAATTCACGCGAAAGAAAGATAATTTCGGTAAGGAAATTGCTCGATCGCAAAGGAACTTGAAAATAATAATACAAATTGTTGAATCACATTACCGATTGTATACCAGACACAAATCTGTCGGGAACTTTGAAACACTGATCTCAAATAGAATATCACGGTCAAGCGGAATATAAGAGGAAGTATAGCTTGCTATACAGTGTGGTCTAAATTGTGGACAATGTAGGGCTGGAGGTCTATATTGAAAGCCAAGAAATATAAATGTACACTTAAAATTTGACGTGAGGATTGAGATGAAAATGAAACTTTTTATTTGATCCATATATCTTGGGAGTGATATTATACTAAATTTATAAGAAAACTTTTAGGAATTATCAACCTAACCTAATCAATATTTCGAGAAGAAAAAAAATCATCAGTGTGAAAGAAGCTTATGATTTAACTTCCAAAAATCATTCTTGAATCCAAATACAGAACAAGTTCTTTTAAAATAGATCCGAAAACTGCCACATAAAAACCAAAATGTTTAACGTAAGCTTATGATTTAACTTCCAAAAATCATTCTTGAATCCAAATACAGAACAAGTTCTTTTAAAATAGATCCGAAAACTGCCACATAAAAACCAAAATGTTTAACGTAACTCTTGATTGGCAAGATATTTCGAGTAGAGACTTAACTTCACCTGTACCCTGCAAATCTATTAACATACTTTTTCAATTACTGTTACCTATAGTTCTTATTACAAAGAAGTACTTTAATAACGTGTTATTAATAATGTGTTATATAAATACTTTCTTATTCATTAGTCTGCTACAGCGTGAAGATATAGAAGCTGTATACATACATATGTTTTTTCATACGATTGATATTGTCTGATTTTTCTTATTACTTGTAAGCAATTTTGGTATGTACTTGGTCTGAGACATCACAATGTTGACTTAAAATACTATTATGTAAGTAAGTTTTATAATTTTAACCGATTACCTTTTAATACAATTTTTGGTTGGGTATGTTTTGTAGTGATCGAAAATCGATCTAAAAGGTATCTTGAACAGTAAGTCAAGTTAAATGTCCTCCATTTTAAATTTTTTCCCTCTAAAATTTTTACCGTTCCCTTTCCCATCGAAAACTAAATATTCCCTGCCAACGTTTTCTATTCCTCAATCAACGCCGACAAAACTCAAAAAAAAAAAAAAAAAAAAATGGTACAATTTCTAAAACATTTTTCAAAACCATTTCACAAACAAAAATTAACGATAATAAAATATTTAATTTATAAAAAGGAAACCCAAAGAGTAACATAATTATTTGCCACTTAAAATTAGCATTACTTTGACAAACAACGACACAAATTGCAACAATTGTCAGAAATTTTTCAATGAATTTTACTTTATGAATTAAGAAAAACGAAACGTAGAATATACGCCGACAACGACAAGTAATTCCCATTCTACAAAGGAAAATTTAAGAAAAACTAGATAAAAAAGTTTTGAATTTTCCTACACACACATGCTAAATGTCACATTAAATGAAAATATACGACATGAAATGACAAAAAATGAATAAAACTGCAATGTACTAAAATAAATTAACAAACTACATAAGATACAAAAGAAATAAATAAAATTGGAGAAAAAAAAACATTGTAAGTTAAGAAAAACACAAAAAAGAGGAAAACGATGATCATGATGCCTGAAATACATGAAATACATGGCATATAGTTAAATGTTGTCAGCAAATGGCTACAGTGTGTTATAAAAGTGAGTTTTCTAGAAAAGCTAGAAAAAGTGAAATTTTATCAAGAGCTTAATAGCTTTAATAAAAAAATTTTACTTGAGATACATTTTCTTTGTTTAAAACTATTTTTGTCTAAATACTTCTCTAACACCCTGTTAAAATCTCTTACAAATGGTTTGGGTTGATCCCAAGATGCAACATTTAAAGTTGTGAACTGTTTGTTATGTTTCAGTTTTATTTAATTTTTTTTCATTTGTTGCTGCTGTTGAAATTTTCATTTGAAACGGAATTTAGCAGCAATTGGTTGTCAGCAAATTACTGAAATAATTACGCACACATTTACAAATTACTCAATTGTTTTTTGCTTTTGAATATTTCTTTTTCTTCAATTCAGCATTTTTCTGCGTGTTAACGCATTATACTAAAACGATCTGTAGTCGTCTTTCTGTCTGTCTGCTAGCCTGACTTTTTTATATAGTATTTGCTGACAGCTATATGCTCAATTGTTTAAATGTCTGTCGGCAAGCTGTCCTTTTATTCAGTTCGTCTTTCAGTTTCCTGTTGTTAAGAAATCATCATTTTTTTTTTCGTTTGTTTTCCAGCTTGGAATTGATGAGTGTGTGCCATGGTATAGAAGTGTGTGTGTGTGTCGATGATGGTATGGTATTTGCTGATCATTGATTAACGGCAAATTGTCAAGCAAATTGACTTGATTTAAAATATACAATTTAATTGTAAATTATTGTGGAATGAAATTATTTAAAAATAGTTCGTTGAAGAATTGGGGGAATAAAATTTTCAGCTGATCGTGAGTTAAGCAATCTGGTATTCTTGAGAAGTTTACTGAGACATATGTGACTCACAGAAGAAGTATACAGTAAACATCATATCTGCCTAGGCTCTTGAAACAATCAAGCATCGCTACAAGTTGGACCTATTCCCACTTCAATTGGATATTCACTCCGGAACGACCTTAGTTATACTCTGCCAAAGATTGTCAACCCAGCGACTGCTGTATCAAGCGAAAGTTTTTTCCCCAGGAAAGAACTATCGGATTCAATAAAGATCTTCCAACTGCATGTTTCTGTTTCTGGAAATCAATTTTAATCTAAATATTATATCAGAAAGACTTTCGGCAAGTTTACATTTTCGAAAATTCGCAAATTCGGTCGGTTTATATAGCCCACAATAGTAGATAGATACTCCTGGAAAATGGACTTGCTATTAAAACCTCTTTCTATATTATTAATATTACCACAATGTGTTGTTAATATAAAACATATATCAATAGATATTGTATTTCCAATTGAAATCTATATCATTTAAAAATTTACCACAGCTCTCATATAGGGTCCACTTTCGAAAATCAGTTAAAAAAACTTAATTCAATTATTTATAAAATATTTCTCTGATCATACAGAATCAAAACATTTTGTAAAATGTTTCCGGATTTGCTATCGGTCATAGCTCTCATATATGAACATAAAGTCCATTTCCGAAAATCACCCATCATCATCCGAGAAATTTTCTTCTAATCTAACTATAACTCCCAAACATGGGCCCCCTCGAAGGGAAAATTACTATTGTGAACTTTGTACAAATAATTCGAATGAGATGTTTATAAAATTCTATACGTTCCTAATTTATAATTCAAAGATTAACATGTATGCCAGAGTTATTCGTTTAAAATTTAGGGATTTTATCTTTTATAATTTCTGAGATGTAGGTATTTTTATATTTAATTCAAATTAGAGGTTTTTAGACCCCTAATAAATGACCGCCCATATTTCCCCAAATATTCCTATAGATGTTAAAGTGTTTCCTACAAAATTTTATGATTAAAGAACTTATAGTTTCCCAGTTAATCTGATTTTTGTATTTAATTCTTACGGGTTATGTCACCAGTCACCCCACCAATTGCTAATTTATTTCCCAAATGTTCACCTTCAAGTCAAAGTTGTTTGTGCCAAATCTGAAGATTTTAGCTCTAAAAATATCTCGATATACGATTTGTTGTATTGAGTATCCAAGACATACAAATTTCTATATTTAATTCATAGGGGAAATACCACGCCCCTTATTTATAGCCCAATTATTGATTACTCAAATGTTTAATTAAAATTGAGGATTTTAGCTTCGATAGTTTCTTATATCGAAGCTATCATATAAATATGATAGGTTGCAAGCCAAGTGGCTCAGAAAAGATATGGAAGATGCCACGCCCACTATTGCTGTGCCGAATATTTTAGTTGACTAATATCCCCCGTATTTAAAAAGACATTAATCACTTATTTTAGGTTTATTACGCACATTTTCCATACAAAATTCCTACAATAAACTATCAATAACATTATTAAGCATTTATGAATATGCTGTTATAGCTTTTGCTGTTTATGAGATATACAACTTGTAATACTTATTTTTTATGTCCAAGTTGTAAGTTGCCTACTTGAAATTTGAAAATAAATAAAATAGTTCCTTCCAGATATAAAGGAAGACACTGTGAAATGTTATTGTCATTACAGAAACCAAAATTTAATCTTACTAAATAAAATAAACATTCTATATTTTTATAAAAAAAATAAATTTTAAATGAATTCCGAAAACTAGTTTATATTGCTATATAGGCTTTTGAGTCTTATATTACATAGAGTCTAAAATTGAAAATTTACGCTCTTTTAAAAAATCCTCCAAAAAGGTGCAAATTTTTCTAAACAAAATTGCATGGGAAAGCTACTTATTGACACATTATGTCAAATATTTTACTTTTATTATAGTCAAACATAATCACGTGTCAAATCTGATCAATATAAATTTTGACATAATAATGATGGAAATTTAAAACCTCAGACAACAAATAAAATTGATAAGAACTACAACAAAGAAGAAGTGGAAGCATAAAGGCTCAAAATAGTGATGTAGCAAGGACTAAATAAGGGTGTTGTGAAACATAAGCATAGTTGCAACACAACAACAAAATAAGATTGCCATATTGCTAAATGTTGTGTTGCATGAAAAGAACAAAACCATCAAGCAACCATTCATTGTATAAAGTCAACGAGGCCGAAACTAAAACTGATTAAGAAACGCGATAAAAGTAGACGAGTGAGGTATTGTTGTTGTTGCAACAATTATTAAACGTATTTTTGGTGTATGCCTCAGTCAGCACAGCCATTGCAAAAATGAACGAACTCACATACATAAGTAGTAGATATTTACTACATAAATATATATGTAAGTAGCAAAAATACAATACCTTTTTGGTTACTTTTATATGGATGGATCTTTTTGTAAAAATGTTGAACAAAAGCAGGCGTGTGCAACAAACAATAAGTGGCAAAATAAAGGTTTCTGTTTTGTTCTTTTCTTTTTTTTTTCAAAAGGATTTTTTTTCGAGTTGCTCTTAAATAGAAGGCCGGCTTCTTCAATTACCTTTTGGATTTATTATTGTGTAGTTTCTGCTGCTGCCTTTTTGTAATAATACGACTATTCTTAGTTACTTTTTTAAACTTTTCATTCAACTACAACATTTTTTGAGTGTGTGTGAAGTTTATTGGCATATGTTTCATTGTTTTCTACTTAAATACATGCTGTGAAAATAAAAATAAAATTATTAAGGAAAACAAAACGTAACGAAATATGGGTAAATCCTCTACGATAATAGGCCTTCTTGTATTGAGTCGACTTTGTTTTGTTGATTTGTTGCAAATTAAGTAGCTGTAACAATTGTTAAGTGTAACATCATGATTAACTGTTTGAAAGTAAAAAGAAAAATTAAAATGTTTTTGAATAATTTTCTCTAATCCCAATATTATTTGGATTCTGAAAGTAACAATAAAATGTTGTATTATAAGTAGTAACCGTGACGAATGTCGAGTGCTTTATATAAACACCTGTCTTGACGGCCTTATTTCACTGTAGTCTTTATCATCCACAGGGTAGACCTGAGAACGTTCTACCACGCGCCCCTAAGATATGTATATTAGGTTGTCCGAAATACCCAACAAAACGGATCAGGATCCCTATTTAATGAACTAATCTAAGTGACAAACGATGTAGGTATTTCCAAAGTCAACAATGCGTAGCATGAATCAATGGCACCAGCATCGAGAAACTTCAACGATGCATAAAAAAGGCATACTTAATTAGTACTTATCTCCAAAATATGGAGACTTTTCCGATCTTTCACCAATTTTCGCATCAGTTCCATTCGTATAATCATAAAGATCACTCTACGGTATGATAGAAAACCATTAAACGCTATCCTGACAATTCCCCAGCATATACTGGCGTCACGTTACACGACATTCTCTCCCCGCGATTAAACCACAACCACTTCGTGGATCTCGAAGGAGTAACCATGATGATATTGGTTTCGTTTACGGGCATAGATATCTAATTAACGAGTTCACTCGGGGGCCTTGTAGATAGAATTGCCACTTCATTATATTGAGTATTACGTTGACTACTTATTTCCTAAAGGTCTCCGTGAATACCAGCCGGTTAATAAAAACGATCGTGATTACTAATGACGCATCTTTGAGGCAGTCCAGATCATGCAAAAGCGCTCTACCAATAAAGAGTAGTCTGTACTCTTGTAAGGCTGGGCATTCACACTTAGAAGCCTAAACGAATTCTTACTAAGTGACAATAGAGTCATAGTTGGTTGTCAGAGTTGGCCAGAGCAATCTCGACATTCTCAGTATTTGAGCACCAGAGTTCCGTCTCACTCAATGCCCAGTAATATATCAATTTTGATAGGGTCGCCAGGGGAGTTTTAATAACTCTTTGTGCAATGGTTAGTTCTAGGGATGACTCTTTGGTTGCTCATTTATCAAATATTTGATTTCCCGGGATGCCCTCATGTCGTGATATTTTGTCAGTTGTACCAATCATCTCATGTAAATAGAAACACATTTTGACTTTAAAACATTAGAGTTAAGAGCTTTGATTAAAGCAAGACAGTCCAAGTCTATATGTATAGTTGAATTTTCGAGATATAGTTCTCGGATCCTTCTCGCGGCTGTATCGGTGACATATATCTCTGCATAAAGGAGCGTACAGGTGTCAAGTAGTCGAAAAGACAAGATTTTCGATATCCCAATCATACTTTGTCGGTATTAACCGAGACGGTATACTTGAGTCTAAAATATTCAATTCTTATGGACCGGCTCTGCCTCCAGACTTTAACCTTAAATTAAAAGTGTATTCTGGAAAAATTTCGGATTATTCTATATATATACACTCGTGGTCCTATAATCAAAATTTCATAAATATATCATTGAGTAGGAGAACTATAGGCTCGATGGGGTTTTGTACAATTATAATACACTGGCTTTATAATATCGCAACTAAACCCATTATATCTTATGATTCTATTATACGGGGGATTGTTGAGGATAAAAAGTGTGAAAATTAACCAAAACTGCTTACAGGATATGTTGTTGTATAGACCGTGTCCTGCATGTGGACAGGGCCCTCATGACACCCACTACATATTCAACTGCTCAGCCAACCCTACTTCACTCTGTCTAATGGATTTATGGGCACACCCAATTGAAGTAGCCCAATTTTTAGGCCTGGACATTGATGTAGAACCCCCCAATTAGATTATTGTATAGTTTTAGCTGTTACAACAACAACAGGATATGTTAGTAATGCATATTTACATTATACATAAAAACTGGAAGTCCCTAATCAAAAAACGAAAACATATATTGAAGGTAACTGTGAGACATTGGTCTCATACGAGAGATCATAGTTAAACAAAGCATTAGAACAAAGCTCTAAGTTAATCTGTTGTTACACGAATATCTCTAAACTGAGATGGGTCTAGCGATATAGATAGAAAACTTGAAAAATACCACAGAAACTATCAGACTCGCATCTGATGTATTTTACGTAGTCCTTACAAATCGCAATATATTATATTCCAGAGATTTCTAACAATTTACTTCAGAAAGTCTGCTATCTCGTTAGTATGAGACATTTAACTTTTGAGTGGGTGTATGCTTACGATTCCCTTTAAATACTAATTTCGTTGTATTGTATTTATCATTTTTATTTATTCTTTTCCATAATCAAATATTTATATGCAAATTTATTTTTTTATTTGTATCTCTAACCAAAAAAAAAAAAAAACATGTTTTGTTTTATTTAAATCAGTCAATCGTAGTCGTCAGTCACATAACAACAATGTTTACTTTAGCAATAAAAATTAGTTATTAGAAATTATTACAAACATACATGCTAAATGATCGTAAAATAAATTATTATTGCTTTTAGTTTTGTTTGTTTTTTTTTCTTTTTTTTTCAAATAAAAAAACTGAAGCAACTTTGAAATATTTAATGCCTTTTAATGTCTACTAAAGAATTCAAATTAGAATTTTGTGTAGTTTTATGTGTGAATATGTTTACAAAATACAATATTTTCTAATTGATTTGTGATGCGTGTTTTTGTGTCGTATTTTTTGTTTATAATAATAGTTTTATTTTTATTGTTTCTGTTGTTAAAATACAATTTTTTTATGATGATACTACAACCACTACTGCTCCCGAAGAGATATACAAAATTTATATAAATATATCGTTACAATATTTCTGTTTTTGTACATAAAAATTGTTACAAAATAGAGGGAAAATCTTTAAGCATAAAGGGGATTTTGAAAAAAAAATTTTAAATATGGAAAAAAGTTGAGAAGACGATGAGTGCTATAGTTCGAAAATTTATATAGATGGTAGTTAGTGGACAGGTTTTGTTTAGTAATCGAAAGTGAGTTTATATAATCTAATGATACCAAATTGACATCAAAGTGTTTGTAATTTTTCAATAACAGCCGTTGTCAAAGTATGTATGTTAAGTTTTAAAATCAACAACAAATATATAAAAATACACTAAACAATTATAAAATCTAACTAAAGTGACACTAAAGCCGGAGGTCCACACTACGCGTCTTCGCGTCAAAGCATTACGCGCTTTTCATACCTCCTTCGCGTTCTACGCTTCAAGTTACATGTGACGCTTTTTTGTTTTATTTTTAAAAAACTTCGCGTTTTTCTACAACTTTAATTTATTTTTTCATCATTAAACTCATTTTATTTTATTTAAATTTATAAATACGCATTAAATAAACAATATAAAATGTCAAAATCAGCTGACATTTTCGTCAGCCGCTTGTGACGCTTATAAAAGTAGAAAGTAGATATACTTTAAGCATTCTACGCGTCAAGGCTTTTGTGCTTGTAACTTTGGAATACTAATACATTGATTCTATTCCTCCAGCTTGTTGTCAAATAGAACGTTGCATTGTCGAAATGACAACGATTCGTTGTTAAAGTAAAAACGATGTAGTGTCAAAATCCGTTAAATAAATGTTAACAAACGTGTTAACCTAACTTTCGACAGCGGATTGTATCAATTTCGGTGCTTTTCTACCGATTTTTTTCCTCTTTGTAGATTTAATTTTGAAAAAACTTCAAAAAGTACCAGCTGAGTAAGAGCAGGAACGACTAACTAACTAAATAACTAACCAACTTACTAAATAAATAACTAGCACGAGAGCTATAAATAAAATTTTTAATTAATTTCCTATCCCTGTTTAAACAGCCAATTATCCATCTCTGACTTTGGTATTAACAAAACAATAAACAACACATAGCTTCGTTGTGGCATTTCACAAATTGTCTGGGATGCACCGATTTTTCTGATTTCATGTAGAAATTTTCTTGAAAGCATGTCTAACAGAATTATTCAAGATTTGGATTTAGATGGACAGACGGATTCAGCTTAATCGACTCCATAATCTTTAAGGACTAACTGCCGTATTCATGAAGATAATTATTACTTCTTTAAAGGTTTATAAACAAACATATTCCTAAAAATATCGGTTATGTGTGGTAGACTTTTAACCATTTTTCGTATTTTTCATATCCCAACAAAAAAAGAACTTCCAAAGAAGCGAAAAAAAGAAAGAATTTACTCCATGGAAGTATTGAAATCAACCTGAAGAAGTGATGATTTGAACACAGGCTTGTTATAGGAGGCATGTCCTTTTTATTTGATACCAAATTCAATACATCTGAAGTTATTCTTAGGAAGTAATGTTTATGTTCTTTTTTGGAAGTGAAATTGTAGTATTGTCGAATGCAACTAATTTGACTCAAATAATATTAACACAAATAAATAAATTTATTAATTAAAAACTTTTGATTAATTAACCACAGAAGTTAAAAATATTCACTTAGTGCTACTGGTGATACATGCTATTCTTTTGGAAGTACTTCGTTTTATTTTTGCAGGCATCTTATATCTAAAAAAGTAAAGTGTTTAACATACCATCGAAGTTAGGTTCTTACAACCAAACAACTCAGCTCAATAAAAGCACATTTAACGAGCCATTACCAAACTTAAAAGATCCCTATAAATTTCAATGGTCCTTATCAAATTAATGTTCAATATACTACATATTTATTATTGTATTCGTTGTTTGGCCAACATTCAACAAGTTAAAAATGCATTATTTTAATGGATTTAATGCAATAATTTAGTTTTGTTCAAGTCATTAATGTCGAAGATAACACCTGTTTTGTTGTTGCTGTTGTTCATATTGTTGCTTGGTGTTGGTGGTGCTTGTTGAATGGTCTAAAGTGGCTTAAGCTTATTTAACCTGTTTTCGATTCATTTAAATCCCTTTTTTGTGTTTGATGATGGTTTTATATGGCGTGTAAGTTTTTGCACTTAAAATGCTGAACTAAATAAAACTAATTTATGTGTAACACATTTATTTAAAAGAAACAGAATATTAATAAATGAAAATTATGTTTGGTTTTTTTTTTTGACTCATTAAAAAATGATGTATTTTTCTGTGAAAAGAAAAAAAAAACATTTGCAAATTATTAATGAAAAAAAGAAAACAATTAAATTCACAGCATCCATTTGAAGGTAAGAAAAGAAACAAGTTAAAGCCTGCTGTTTAAGCAAAACTGTAATATTAAACAAATTTATTTTTTCCATACATTTGTTTAATTGACTGGTGGTCGGTCGGCTGGCGTGTCCGTCCCACGATTCATTAGATGCTAACTGTTAGTGTGTGTGGGAATAAATAAAAAGTCACACTCTTCTTGTTGAAGTTTTTTTTTTATTTTATTTTTTTTTTTTTTTCGTAAACAGCTTGACTTAATGAAAATAAAATATTTTAAAGACAAAACCACTCACACATACATTTTCATTATTTTTTATAAACAAAATAAAAAAAATCAAGAAAAAAATTAAATGAAATGAATTTAATATTACATGTTAAACTCATTAAAAACCACACAACTCACAAATAACAACGTTGTACTACAATGAGGAACCAAACAGAAAAACTAAAACAAACAAAATTATTTTCTGGACTTAAACAACGGCGCAGGCGTCGCGTCATACTCTACGGGTGTGTGCTTTAATTGCTCAAGTCGCCAACTTGTGGTTTGTTCGAGTGCGACTATGTTGTGGTCAGGTTGTCATACGTTTCTTTAATTTAACTTAGTTTTTTTTTTACTTAAGTTCCATTCACCATTTTTATTTTTATGTGTCCACAAGTCAGTTTACAGCTTTAGTTAGTTTGAAATTTAGTCGACTGGGCTGGCAATTCATTCAGGTGTTTTATTTCATTAGTCGTAATATTTGCATAAAATTGCAATTGTTGAGAATTTATTTCATTAAGATATTTTGCTCGATTTAGAGATAACAAAGAGGAGGTTTATTTATTTATTTATTCTAAACTTATCATCCTTTTTATTAAAAATTACATTGGCATTGAGTCATTGAGTTAAATAAGATCTTTATATGTTGAGTTTATGGGGAAAATATCTGTGTGTGTGTTGAATTAATGCCAGGGGTGAGTAGGCTTTAGACCATAGACTATACTGGACTATGGACTAGACTATATACATATGTACTAGACGATACACTAGACTAGTCTGTAGACAAGAATAGAGAATAGAGCATAGACTAGACAAGTGACAAGACTATGAACTAGTCCAGAGACTAGACTAGAGACTACACTAGATACTAGACAAGAAACTAGACTAGAGATCAGACTGGAGACTAGACTAGAGACTAGCCCAGAGACTATAGACTAGACTAGAGACTAGACTAGAGACTAGACTAGAGACTATATAAGAGACTAGACTAGAGACTAGAGACTAAATTTGACACTACATTCGAGATTAGTCTAATAGAAACTAATTAATTAGACTATACTATAGTCTATATAAGGAACTTGACAAGAGACTAGACTACTAAGCCATGGACTAGATCAGAAACTGGAATAGGGACTAAAGACCTAATCAGAGACCATGGACTAGACTAGAGACTAGACTAGAAACTAGACTAAAGACTAGACTAGAGACTAGACTAGAGACTAGTCTAGAAACTTGACTAGAGACTAGACTACAGACTAGACTGGAGACTAGACTAGAGACTGGACTAGAGACTAGACTAGAAACTAGATTAGAGACTAGACTAGAGACTAGACTAAAGACTAGACAAAAGACTAGACTAGAGACTAGACTAGAGACTAGACTAGAGACTAGACTAGAGACTAGAATAGAGACTAGACTAGAGACTAGACTAGAGACTAGACTAGAGACTAGACTAGAGACTAGACTAGAGACTAGAATAGAGACTAGAATAGAGACTAGACTAGAGACTAGACTAGAGACTAGACTAGAGACTAGACTAGAGACTAGACTAGAGACTAGACTAGAGACTAGACTAGAGACTAGACTAGAGACTAGACTAGAGACTGGACTAGAGACTGGACTAGAGACTAGACTAGAGACTAGACTAGACTAGAGACTAGACTAGAGACTGGACTAGAGACTAGACTAGAGACTAGACTAGACTAGACTAGAGACTAGACTAGAGACTAGACTAGAGACTAGACTAGAGACTAGACTAGAGACTAGACTAGAGACTAGACTAGAGACTAGACTAGAGACTAGACTAGAGACTAGACTAGAGACTAGACTAGAGACTAGATAAGAGACTAGACTAAAGACTAGACTAGAGACTAGACTAGAGACTAGACTATAGACTAGACTAGAGACTAGACTAGAGACTAGAGACTAGAGACTAGACTAGAGACTAGACTAGAGACTAGAAAAGGACTAGCATAAACACTAGACTAAAGAATTAGTCTAGTGAACATATACTAGACTATAGAATATACAATTGTATAGGCTATAGACTATATAAGGCTATTTATCAGACATATTGATCAGAAAAACAACAACAAATGCTTCCGCTAAAAACCCTAATCTTTAATATCAAATAATAAATAACAAGATACATTTTATAATCCTGTGTATATTAAAACTTCGAATCTTTACCGAAAATATGTTTTAAATTCAGAAGTTATTTTCCTAGTAATAACAATTATTGGTTTTGCTAATGAAAACTATTTCATACTAATAAAAACCCAACGTCTTCAACAAAAAACAAACCTTTCAAACTCAACAGCACATAAAAACAAACAAACTAAACATTCTTGTAACATCTACGTGATACAAAAATTATCAAAAACAGACAATATTTTAAAATATTTTATGAACATTTTACAAGAAAAACAACTTGCCAAAGGTACTAAAATCAACAATTTCAGTGCATATTTGTTGTACATATTCGTATGCAAATGACAGGTAAAATGATAAAAATCAAACAGATAGAGATAAAGTTACAACAATAACAACAAGTCACCATAGATGGATAGAAAAGATATCACAAAAATTCAGAAAGTAGAAAATACAAAAAAAAAAAAAAATAAAGAAACGATCAATTTACAATATATGGCTTGTAAAACGTAACAGTTATCAACATTCAACTGCCACAAAAGCTAATTAAACACAGCGTTAAGCATAAACACACACAAACCATCATCATCATTATTGTCAGACGGGAATGGTGATGAAGACTTGACATGAAAGTGTGTACAAGAACGAGGAGTAGTTTCTGTTTCTGTTACACTGTTTTCTAGAAGCCCCTAACAGATTGGAGGCAATAAAATCACAAATAATGTTGGCTCTACAACAACCAATTTACCAGCCAACCAACTTCTGTCATTTACCAATCAATTTTAAATGTAAAGACAAACTAAACTCGAAACCAAAAAAAAAACATTGACCATTTACTTTTTTTGATGACTTGTACAAGACATTAAACGGCCACTACCAAATGCCATTAAGTAGGCAACAAAATATATTAAAGTGATTATTTTACAAATATACATACTACAACTACAACACAAAGTGAAAAACAAGGAAAAATCAGTTGCCATTACAACACATTACCGTCATGTTTGTCAAGACTCCAGGGCCATAAAATAATCAAAATAACTGCTTTGATCATATTGATGGTTAGGAAAAGTTGTTTTGATAAATAAGAAATTCAAATATTATTTTTTACTTTTTTATTTATTTGTTTTCTTTGTTTCCAATTAAATATTTATATAAAATAATTTAAGCAAAGTTTGTCATTAATTTGCATTTAAAAACATTTAATTTTAATGCCATCGCCCTTTTCGCAAACATGTGCCCTTTTTAAAACGTCATAAATTAAAGTCTAGTTTAAAGATAAATGCTAAGTAGTGGAAGTTATATGTATGTATTAAGCCCTTGCAAATTAGCAACATTTGTGCAGAACTTGCAATTATCTTTAAATTATAGTAAAATACATTAACAGACACTTTATGCCAAAAACTCAAAAGAAATGTATTAAATATATTTTTCAACTTATATATTTGAATATTCATTCATGCATTATTCTTATTTAACAGGGTTGCGTGTTTTTTAATCATCATGTTTTTTGCTGTTATAGTGGGTCCATCCTTCTTTTCTTGCCTTTGCGTTGACTTGATCTCTTTATGGAAATGATAATTTTTATTTGTTTGTACTTTTTTCTAAAGGGTAGTTATCTTGAATTATGTCATTTTAAAAATGTTTATTGTGTTTTATGCACTAGTTGTATTAAAAAGTGCAGCAGAGAAAAAAAATGCGTGAAAACAAAAGACTTAAGCAACACGCTTGAAACGTTTACATTTTGCTTATTTTAACACGCAACTGCTGATTAAAATTCAAATAGCAACATTGATGGAAAATATTATAAACATTTCAAAAACAATTAATAAACGTAATAATTATTTGTACAATTTTGAAAATACATAAATTATATTACACATATACATATGTACATACATATGTATGTAATGGAAATAGTTAGAGCCGAGTGGATTTAAAAAGTGTCTTAGATAGTTAATTGGTTGCCATTACTAATAAGAAGATTAGTTTGAGAAAAAGACAAGTAAAACTTTTAAATTCGTCAGTGGCGAAACTTATATACCCTTCATAATAGTGTATTTAAAAAAGTCAAGTTCAGTTCTCGTTTTGTTCTGGCTCAGTTCTAGTTCAGTTCTATTTTAGTTCTAATTCAGTTCTAGTTCAGTTCTAGTTCAGTTCTAGTTCAGTTCTAGTTCAGTTCTATTTTAGTTCTAATTCAGTTCTAGTTCAGTTCTAGTTCAGTTCTAGTTCAGTTCTAGTTCAGTTCTAGTTCAGTTCTAGTTCAGTTCTAGTTCAGTTCTAGTTCAGTTCTAGTTCAGTTCTAGTTCAGTTCTAGTTCAGTTCTAGTTCAGTTCTAGTTCAGTTCTACTTCAGTTCTACTTCAGTTCTAGTTCGGTTTTTTCTTACTATAGTCATGAAAATGTTGTAAATAAAAACAAAAAATTCAACGTTTTTAAAAGCTCCTGGTGTAGCGTGTCGCAAACCAATAGCCTGCTTCTTAATAAATAAATTTTCTATAAACTGTTAAAAAAATTGCTGAATATAAATATAAATGCACAAATTAAACAGTGTATGTAACGTGTTAATTAATGTGCAACATTAAATGACTTAAAATGGGCACAACATTCAACAAAGCAATAACAAACAGCAGCAACAATTTGCATACAAAAGTCAACTTGCCACTCGGCCACTGCAACGACTACTTGTCATACGTTTTTTTTTTAGTTTTTTTGGTGGCGATTAAAATGACCATAAAATGCCAGCAATATTTAAAGTTTGCTGTTGGTTGTTGGCTTATGTTTCTTTATTTTTATACTGCAACATTTTTACGCCGTTGTTGTTGCTGTTATTTAAAGATCATTGATGTTGTTGGGTATTAATTTAAATTTTACTATTTTAGTTTTTGTTTTATTTATCATTCACTCGTCTTCAGTTAAATTGCCACGCAATAATGTTGTTAATAAATTATGGCTAAAATTTATTCAAACATGCAACATTTTCCAACTAAATAAATGAATGAAAGACAAAACAGACAGATGAAAGAAAGAAATCAAGTTTGTTGTTTCTGTTAAAACTCTTTGGAACACAGACCAAATATTAGTAACAGTTTACATCTATAGATGCATTTAAACAAAAACGTTTTCCAAGAATTCATCTCTTAATAATAATAAGTATCGTATAGTTGGTTATTAATTAGTTGTTGTATTTGATCGATGAAATTAGATATTTTTGTTAAAATCAAATTTAGATTTTTTTCTCTGCTCATTTTAAGATAAGCCAACAAGAAACTTCATATTATCTATGCATTCACTATGAAAATTTCGTTTTTATTGGTCATGTTGTGGCAGCATTGCAGTTGGTAACTTGTTCCACCGGAGCTATGATTCCTATGAATGACAGACGGTTAGTGTGTAGGTTGTTGGTTGTCTGTTCATGCTAAAGGCGTTTAAGTCAGTTCGATTTAAAAGCAAATAGTTTTTAAAGACTTGAGAAAAATTTAAATCAAAATCAGGTTTTATTTTTTCGATATTAATTTAATGAAATTAACGAACAAAATGTTTCTTTAATTTACTAATAATGTGTTTTGTTTGGTTTTTCTTCTATTTTCAGGAATTTACTTTTCATAGCAGGTAAGTTTGTAATAGTAAATTACGTTTTATTGCATTGTATTCTTTAATCAATGTAAGAATGTTAATTGTTGCAATTATATACTTTGTAAGAATCCAATACAGTAAAGTGTGTAGATAAGGAAACATTTTTAATTTTTTTTTTTTTTTTTGTAAAGAAAATTATGCAGCTTATCACAAAAAACTACTTGATAAAATCGAATCTTTTGAATCAGAAAAGTTATTCTTACTAACTAGCGATTCTAAATAATATTTTAAGACCTTTTATGGCTTTGTGACTAATATAAAAAAAATCGACTCAAGAACTTTTCCCCTGAGTGACTGCCGAACTATTAGGTAGAAAATTAAAGATTTACATCAATTTGTTAATGGTTGTTGTTGTGAACTAGAACTGAACTAGAACTGAACTAGAACTGAACTAGAACTGAACTAGAACTGAACTAGAACTGAACTAGAACTGAACTAGAACTGAACTAGAACTGAAC
>NC_060951.1:55539578-55597510 GCF_022045245.1 Lucilia cuprina | reverse complement strand
ACTCGACAACACCTCCTCTTTGTGCATACCAAATTTCATTAAAATCGAATTAACCGTTTAGAAGTTACCGAATTATTTCCCTCTTTTTTTTTTCCTATACCACTGTGCTTTGTAGTTGTTAAATGATTGTGCTATTAAATGATCTTGTCATATTTCACTATTGAAGATTTTTTATTTGCTATTAAAATTAATGTATTTTATTGAAAAATATAAAAAACAAAAATTATGAAAGAAATACTATATTTTTAAATGCCTTGATTATATTCTTACTGTTGGTATATTTTTAAGATTGCTTACTTTTCAGTAAAATATTTTTAAATTTTGGTAATGAATATTGTAGGTAATGTACCTATTTCATATATTACTTGGCAATAAGTTGTCGTTATCAATAAGATAAATTATTTTTTTTTTTTTTAATAGAAATTGCCAATAGCAAATTTCTAATAAGGAATTAGTTAGTGTTTCTAACCGTAGTCGATTTTAGAAGTTCTTTCAAGAATTTATGATATTTATATTTGTGCGAAACCATTACAGATAGAATGATAAAATTACTTTTTAATGGGGCATTGAGTGAGAGAATATACTAGCAAAAATAAAAAATAACTGTAGAACCAGTTTTAAATCCGGAAAAGTCGGGTAAGCAGATTTGTAACCATTTACTTTTTGGCCATCGTCGAACAAAATTAAGTAGTTATTCACCCAAAAGGTAACTACTTACACATTTGCCCAATATTACTTGCCTACTTACCGAATAAGTAAAGATTTTGCTCGGTTGCTTATGAGTAATTTCATGTTTGTAAGTTCATTATTATAGAAATTCAAAAAGTACCTTTAATGAACGAAAAAGAATCAAAAAGTCTCCTTATACAAGTTTTCTATTACTTCAGACTCTATATCTATTTCTAGGTTCAATTTAATGGAGTAGTCCCCATTTATATGTTCATAATACATATGTTCTACATGCATAATTTCATGTTTCTAGGTTCAATATTATAAAAAAAAATCAAAAAAGTACTGTTTGTAGAAATAAAAAGTACCTGGAAGTTCCCTTTAATAAAATCTTACCAGCCTACTGATAATACTCACAACTTATTGCTGTCATTTCGATTAAGCCTTGTTTCATCTTGACAATGCATCGTTTTATGTCTATCGTCGTCATTTTGTCAACGCAAAGTTCTGTTTGACAACATATTGTTGTTACTTCGGTAACACAATTTTTTGGTTCATTTGATAAAGACGTCCATTTTTTATATTTTTGTTGTTGATTTGACAACCATCCGTTGTTTATTACTTTTGTCGAAGTATGTACTAAAAATCCGATTTTTGATAAAATTTGCAGAGGTTGCCTTAGATTTTTGTTCATGTATTTTGCCTTTAATTATAAAACGATTTTGCTGATTTTAAAAAATAAACTTTTTTGAAGTATGTCTGACGGAATTGTTGAAGTTTTGAGTCAAAAAAAACATTGGGTCTTCACAAAATTGATTTAAAGAAACAAACTGACGGATAGACAAACAGACAGACGGTTCCGTTATCGATTGTTATTAAACTGTCATATCGATCGTTCTATAAAGAGAGAGAGAGAGAGATCTCTTCCAAATATTTCATGTCGTAATTATAAAGAAAAAAATAAAATATTCTTTCGTCCTGAGTATGAAAATACTGTATTCGAGAGATATATTTATGTTTTAGGACTTTGAGAAATTAATGAATAATAACTTTGCAGCAATTTTTCTTCAATAAAAATTTAATTTTTATTTAATAAAAATCAAATGTTTCATTAAAAAATTAAAAAAAAGTTAAAAATCAAATTTTTCATTAAAAAATTAAAAAAAAAATTAAAAACTGATTTTTTAATAAAAATCTAAATTTTTACTAAAATCCAAATTTTTACCAAAAATTAAAATTTCCACTAAAAAGGAAATTTTGATTAAAAATCAAAATTTTTGCTAAAAATCCAATATATAAAAAAAATCCAGTTTTTAACTGAAGATTAAATTATTTTACTAAAAGTTTACTAACAGTTCATAGTTAGGAATGTTTGATAAGGAAATCTCTGGGACAGGTTTGCGTTTCTTAAAAAAAATTAGTGGAAAATACCATGAATTAGGCTGCACGAAAGTATGATCAGTTTCCTAGGTATAATTGCTTACTTATTTATGCTAAAACAATTATTAAGTTAACAATGGTTATTAAAACCAGTTTTTATAGGTTTTAGAAAACCATTGTTAACTTTAATAGTCGCTTTTGCATAAGGCCCTTAGAGTTTCTGAGTTATGTTATATCTAGAATAAATTCGTTCTCAATATATTTGGATTTAATTCTATAGAAAGCTGGATATGACAAAGAAAATGTCTTATATTACCTCCAGAAAATTATTCGGTTAATGCTCTTTATCTATTGTCTTCGGACTCAACCTTATCACCTGATATATCCCTAATTTACTTCAGACTATCTATTAGACACATACATATGAATGAGGTATTCGGCTATAAAACCATATTGCGCATGGCCTTACATACGCATGCGTTCCCAAACAATTCACTCATTATTCTGAATTCTCTGAAATGATTTTATATTACAGTTTCCGTCTCTTAGATGATTTTTAAGACATTCTGAAACAGTTTCTTCTTTAAAGAGGCTGTAAAGTAACTTTCCCATAATCCTTATTTTAACATTCTCCTTTAATTCAACTATTTGCTATTCCTTCTAAAAACAATTTCCATTATTCAATCATTTATTTAAACGAACATTTAAGTACAATGTTGCTATTATTAAAATCGTATAACTTTGCTGCAAAAGCAAATATTTTGCAAAATATGTGGGTATCATAAAAAAATTACTTGCCTTAAATGAATAAACTCAACTTTATTCCAATCGAATAAATTCTACACTCAAAATCATCATTATCAATAAATAATCTATAGAAAAAAAAACGAAAGAAAAAAGTACATATTTTTCGCCTACAACTCATGTCATTACGCATCAAAAAGTTCATTTAGGGAATATTTATATTTTCCACAAGAGCTTGCAATTGCAAGAATAAATCCAGAAAGTCAAAAGAAAACTAAACCAACAAACGCTGCGGGATATTTAAACAAATAACATGATCAGAGAAACAAACAAAAACAAATACTACAATAACAAAAAAACAACAATGATGTGTTTAACAAACTTTTATAAAACCCCAAAGAAAAGCCAACAAAAACAGAACTACAATGTCTTTACTTAAAAGGCGGCGGGATCAAGTAAAAAACACTCTAAGTCGACAAACGCACGAATAAGGCTTAAAAACATACAACAGCCGCAGAATAAAAGAAAAAAAGTATCTTTAGAAGGAAAATTGAATTCAAAACAAGCAAAATATCACTTCGATTAATTCAAACATGTATAAACGAAAACGATCATCAAAAAGAAGAAGATCAATATGTATACAGATACATATGTACATATGTATGTATATACCCCCATTAAGAGAAAAACTCACAGACAATACGGATTAAAGTAAAAGGATCCCTTTATAAAATGCTGCATTAATCCATGGATAATATGTACTCAGGGACATTTAATTAAACGCAGTAAAATTTTTCTACCGATCAAAAGAGCAAAGAGACAAACTGAAAACTCGAAATTTTAAAATGTTTTTGAAAATCAAAAGAATCTTATGAAATATTGAAATAAAATCCCTTAATAAAAGATCCTCTACTGTTAAAGAAAAGAAGATCGAAACCCTTTTCATTGTACAAAATAATTCAATTGAAAGAGATCAACGTCATCATATCTGGTGGTTGATTTTGTTATTCACCAAAAAAAAAAAACGAGAACTGCCGTTGGCGTAACTTATTGAAAAAAAACAAAACACAGACCTGGAAAAGAAGTTTCCCTTTAAAGATGAAGTTCGCAGGTTTTTTCTTCCAACATTCTTTTTCCTTCGTCCATCAAGTGCCTAAAAACCTATTGAAGCAATAAGTCTTAAGCTTGTTGTAGCATGAAATCAATTGGAAAATATTGCTTTAAAAAAACTTTCAACAGTTTGTTGTTGTTATTTATTTTTCAACCGCAGACACTAAATGTTGTTTTGGCGATCAGTAGGGATTTCGTGTGATG
The DNA here is from genome assembly GCF_022045245.1 of Lucilia cuprina. Taxonomy (NCBI): domain Eukaryota; kingdom Metazoa; phylum Arthropoda; class Insecta; order Diptera; family Calliphoridae; genus Lucilia; species Lucilia cuprina. The sequence goes on along the minus strand of NC_060951.1, from coordinate 55,593,403 downwards.
ACGATTAAAAGGTAAAAGAACTTAAGTCAATTGGGACAGAGTAGAACAAAAGTGATCTTTGTATTTTGTATATAATATGTTTAATTTCTCTAAATTTTTGTATGATGTAAAATGTTAGTGAATTTGAAAGAAGGACCCGAAGAAATATTACTGGACCAGGGGACTTTTCCGCACTCCTTTAGCAGATTCTCTGTAAGGAATCAAATAAATAACCTACCGACGTCAAACATTGCAAAAATAATTTATTCTTCTAATAATATTAAAAATTGACTTAGTTTATTTTACATTTAAATGGCTAATTTTGTTTCTTACATCTGTGTATACTTTAGATTTTGATAAGTTGCTTTGGCGTTTTATTTTAATGGAGGCGGCTTCTTTTTAGCGCGGTCTTTTTACGCTAAACTGTTTATTTATTTTAGAGCCTTAGTTTGAAAAATGTGTGTTAAAAGAATAAAACTAGTAGAGTTGTAGAATCAATTTACATTTTTGTTAAATCTTAAAAGGATTTTTTTGCACTTTTTAATTTAATATTTTTTGTTAAAAAATCTAAAAGTCATTTTAAGGTCTAAGTGTACAATAATCGAAATTGTCACATTCATAACTAGTTTCGAGTAATCTATATACTCGCACTAGTTCTACAACCACGTTTTTACTCAAGTATTCTGATTTCAGAATTTCATCATAAAATAATCTAGTCTATAGTCTAGTCTATAGTCTAGTCTATAGTCTAGTATATAGTCTAGTCTATAGTCTAGTATATAGTCTAGTCTATAGTCTAGTCTATAGTCTAGTATATAGTCTAGTCTATAGTCTAGTCTATAGTCTAGTCTATAGTCTAGTCTATAGTCTAGTCTATAGTCTAGTCTATAGTCTAGTCTATAGTCTTGTCTGTAGTCTAGCCAATAGTCTACAGTATAGTCTAGTCTATAGTCTAGTCTACAGTGTAGTCTAGTCTACAGTATAGCCTAGTCTATAATAACTATAATAAGAGTTATTCTGCTTTTCTCCTGGCGCTAAACCGATTTTGAAGTGCCAAAGAATAAATAAATCTTCAGAAGTTCCATAGAATCCTACATATTCTCTTCAATAACAAGACAATGGATAAACTAAATTCTTAATGCAATACTAATGACAGAAACAACAAAAATACTCTTAAATAGTAATTTCCATATAACAACCTGCTGCTATTTAGCAAAACACAACAATAACAATTAATATAAGAATCTCTTAGCTAAATTAAGCTTGACAAATAGTCAAAAACAATAAAAAAACATTAATAACAAGTCTTACGATATCATAGAAAATTCCAAGCTGGAACAACAATATGTTAATACGATTATAAATTTCAATTAAATTAAGCTTAACAAGAAAATACAATGACACTAGTTTTTTTTTTCTTTTTTCACCTTATTTCATTTTTTTTTTTTTATTATTTTTTCAATTTGTTGTTATTTTAGCAACATTGTTTTACACAAATAGTACAAATTAAAAAAAATACTTTAGTATTCACAAAATTATAATATTAATATGCACTTTTCTTTATTAAAATCACACTTTAAACACTTTATTTAATTAATTAAATGACCAGCAATTTAATGGCGTTTTTAATGCAACCACAAGAAAATAACAACTAAAGAAAGGGATGATTAGAAAATGTAAACATATGAGGTTGGTTGCCAGATTGTTAATTTGAAGTGTGTAAAGGGAAAGTTTAGTATTGTGTTAAGGAAATGAAGCAGAGCTGGGTTTTTATTATTTTTTTGTAATAAATGTGCTATAATTGTTACTCGCAATTATTGAAATTTATTAATTTAAGACAAAAGTACAAATTTTTCTCTATTAAACCTATTTTTATAATCAAAGTCAGTTAAATCCCATTTTCTCATCACTAAAATACTATTTTGGTCTTTTTAAACTGTAATTAAAATAAATACACAAATAATTTTAAAAACAATCCCTAAAAATACTGTCAAAATAGTAGGCGCCATTTGACAGTTGTTTTGTTTTCATTATCAATGAATCATTTTTACGATCTCAACTTATAATGTCCACACAAAATGAAAACAAAAAAAAAAAAAAAATAAAAGTTCTCTGACCTTCTCAAAGTAACCCGCTGAGTTTTTCTAATCATTTCATAGCCGTTGATGACAATTTCTTACAATGTCAAATACAAGAATGTCACAAAGAGAAACAAAACAAAGTGCAGTAAATACGACAAGAGTGTAAATAAATAACAACAACAATTTTAACAAGGAATTCTTAAAGAAAAACTGTTAAAACTGGTGGGGGTTTTCAATCTATTGCATCATAGGCTATAGCTATAATCATTATTATCATCAGTATCTTATGGCTCTTGATTAGTTTTGATACAGGTTAAGATACAAAAACAAACTGAAAAATGAGAAAGAAAAAAAGCAGAAACAAACTGACAGCTTTAGTTTTGTCTTGGTTTTATCTTTACAACAGATCTTTCTGCCAAGGAATGCCAGTCGAAAGAATTTAAACTGAAACAACAACAACAAAAAAACTCTATACAGTAACAATTTTATGCTTTTTATTTCTATCCAAAATCCTCTCATCATTATCATTGTCATTATCAGCATGTTGTTGCTGCTTATGTCAATGTTATTTAGGATTCATAAATAATAATAATGAGTTGATTTAAATCTGGATGTTTTGACTCTTAGACTATGTCTAGCAAGTGCATAAATAGGTATTAGTGTAAATATGAGAGTGACAGAGATAGAAATAGAGAGATTGGGTAGTTTGGTAAACATTGACACCTGTACATTTTATTCCTATTTAAAAAGAAAACATTGTTGCATTTTTTGACATTTGTTTTTTAAAACTTTTTCAAAACAAATTGTTTTCATTAAAAAGGGTTAATTAACTCATACGTTAAACTCATTTATATTAATTTAGTTAATTAATGATCAGATAAGAAAACAAAACAAAAATAGTTTTATTATTCACAAATAAAAATTTATGAAGAATGACGAAAATTCCCCATATTAGTTTAACTAAATTAAAGAAAATTTCTTAAATATTAATACATATTTTCCTTTTTTTGAAATATGTATCTGTTGCCTATTAAGAGGTTCATTTATTTTGCATAATAAAACAATTTTCTTTAATTTGATGAATTTTTTAACCCTTTTTAGGGGAAACATTCAGAAATTTTCCAAATTGATGTTTGTTTTAGTTTTCTTTTTATGAAAAATTAACTTAGGAACCTCAAAAACAAATTGCGTTAAGTTATTTCTGTTTACAATAAAAATATTGCGTGGAAGTATTTTTGATATGAAAAACGTCAAAGAGAAAAATTTCAACTGATATCATGTCCATTAAGGTTTTTTTAAATTAATTTATGCAAGACCTTGTTACAAACAAACAAACATTTAGTCGTTGGTAAATGATATGAAAGACACCATTTCTATGAAGGAAATACAATTTCAAAACTTAAAAAAAATAAAGTTATAAATTGCCTGGAATATAATTTTTACTCACTTCTATAGTCTGAGACTAAAGTCAGGTATGTATATAGTCTAGACTACGGTCAAGTCTATGATCTGGAATATAGCATAGAATATATCCTATAGACTGGTATATACACCAGTCTATGTTATGGAATACAGTGTACTCTACAGCCTAAAGTTATATTTTTTTCCGGACACTAGTATTTTTTTCTGAACTATAGTCTATAGTTTTGACTATAGTCTGGCGTGCAGACTTGTATATAGTCTAATCTATAGTCTGAACTATAGTCTTGTCTATACCCTGGATTATAGTCTTGTCTATAGACTGTATTATAGTCTTGTCTATAGTCTGAACTATGGTCTTGTCTATAGTCTTGTACATAGTCTGGACTATGGTCTGCACTTTAGTCTTGTCTATAGTGTGGCCTATAGTCTTGTCTAAAGTCTGGACTTTATTCTTGTCCATAGTCTGTTCTATGGTCTTGTCTATAGTCTGGACAATAGTCTATTCTATAGTTTTATTATTTGTACTGATCATAGTACCTATTACCTATAGTCTGGACTACAGCCTCATCAATAGTCATGATTAAAGTGTAATATATTCTTTAGTATATTCTATAGTTTAGTCTATAATTTGGAATAGTCCTAAGCTTGGAATATAGTCTGTAGTCTTGTCTACAGTTTATATATTCTGAACTGCAGTCTTCTTTATAATCTCGACTATTGTGTGGTCTATAGTGTGGACAATAGTTTATTTTATAAACTTGACTATAGTGCAGTGAATAGCCTACTCTGAAGTCCTGACTATAGTTTAGTCTATAGTCTGATCTATCCAACCGTTAGGTTTAGATTATGGTTTTGTCAATAGTCTGAACTGTAGCTTACTCCATAGTCTGGTCTACATCCTAGTCTACATACTCAACTATATTCTAGTCCATAGTCTGGACCGTAGCATACTCTATAGTATTTATTAAAGTCTGGTATAAAGTATATATAGTCTGGACCATATTATAGCTTATAGTCATGACTATAGTTTAGTCTATACCAAAGACTATATAGTTTTAGTTTATAATATGAATTTTAGTCTAGACTATAGTCTGGACTACATTATAATCAATAGTCTGGGCTTAATACTGTTCTATAGTCTGAACAAAAGTCTGGACTATAGTCTAGTCTAAAGACTTATTTATAGTCTAGTCTATAGTCTGAACTGTAGTCTGGTATATAGTTTGGTATAGTCTATAGTCTGAGCTATACTCTAAAGGACAATTTATTATGTGGAAATGGTGTATCTATACTATTTCTTACAACACGCCAAAGGAATGCCAAAGCCAGCATGGCTTTTTAAATGAGCAGCACACCAAAACTCCATAAGGAACAGCATGTTACTCTGTATAAAAAACAAAGTAAAAGCAATCCAACAGAACAGGACAACCAATTTAAACAGCAAGCAGCAGTATAAAAATTTCCATAAGGACTCTCCTCTGTGATGGCCATTAGTTAATGGTTAAATTGAAAGACGACAACAACAGCAACAGTAACAAAAATATATACAAATTTCTTTGGGTCTGTGAGGTCTTATCAATTTAATGGTTGTTAATTAGACGGTTTCACTGTTGTAGGTTGTTGGTAAGAGTGGTACCAACTAAACAACCAACCAGCCAATTTCACTTCATAATACTTATCACAACAAGAAAAATATGTTTGAAAGGAATAAACATACATATTCGCTGGTAGTTGGTTGTTGAGGTTTTAATAAATGACATCAGTGGGGGGATGTTTGGAGTGATATCAAATAGAGTACCTACATTAATATTAAACTGATATTGAGTTTGTTAACACACCATTATAATCACCTGCTTTAGATTTTCATTTCTTTATTTGGTGTTATAGACTTATTCTCCATTTGTGAGTATATTCTCTAGCTCAAGATTTTTATCAATTAATGGTTGTCAATGTGAGTTAAAAAGGAATACTTGGAATCATATGGAAATTGCTTAATGAAAATGATTTATGATCATGGAGAGCATGAAGTATGTATGGCAACATATGACAGGTGTTGTGCCAAGATGTTTTATTGATTAGAATATAGAAAACACGCAGGCTGCTTTGCTTATATGGTAATTGTAAGGGGGTTTAAAATTTTATGTTTAATTTATATTATTTAAGAAAGATAAATAAACAATTAATAATATTGTTAATGGTTTAAGCAATTTATATTAAAGTGGAAGCCTTTTAAAAAGGATTGTCAAAGCCTTTCTTGCTAAAAAGAACTTAATTAATTTTTGTATGCTTACATATTTCTTTCATTTACCTTTAATATTTAAAGTTCATGCCTTTATTTGCTTCAGTTGACCATAATGATTTTGTTTGCCCCACCTTGTTTTTTTTTTATCTTTCTTGTTGCTGCTGCCGAAGCTACACTACTTTCCTTTTATGGTTGGTTATTTTTGTTGGACATGAACTCCAAGTAATTTTTATGTCACAGCTGCTGTATTGATCACAATCTTAAACGCGGTTGCAGTTTTTGCTTTTACTTTACTTTATTAAGCCAAATTTAATTGTATTTTATTTAGAGACTCTTTTTTCGCTCTTTCTCTATCTTGCTATCTTTGTCACTCAGTTTATTTTCTGCCAATTAAAGGAAGCTTCCCATAAGAAAAAACACAGAAAAAATCCTTGTCCTTAACAGTAGATCTGTTAGCATAGATAAGGATTTTATTTTGTCGGTTTTGGCCTGCATGCAGCAGTCATGTTGCAAGTCAAATAAAGTCGTAAAGTTTTGTCGTTAAATAAGATTTTTTCCTCAAGATTTTAACTAAAATAAGTGTATTTGTTTGCAAAAAAAAGAACTTGAAATAATGATTTAATTAGTGGACCCACTAACAACAAACAACAAAGCTACTGAATATGGGATACATTGTGAAACGTTCCCTTTTTAACTCACAGAATTGTCTTTTGAAAAATTATGTTTGAACAAATCATTTTTTTAAGAATGAACATTATGTATAGGCTAGTCCGCAGTTAAGCTTATAGTCTAGAATATCGTACGTTCTATAGTTAAGTCAATTTAAAGTCTGTATGGAATATGATCTAGTCTGTAATTGAGTCTAAAGTCTATAGACTGTAGAGAATTTTAGTTAAAGTCTTCTCTCACCTAAAGTGTGGACTACTATCTAGATTATAGTCTGAACTATAATTATTGGTCTGCAATATAGTTTAGTATGTAGTCCAGATTAGAGTTTAGTCTATTCTCTAGATCATAAACAGGAATGTAGTCTGTCTTTTTTGTAGAGAATTTGAGTAATTTTTTTTCGAAAGTCTTTTTTTGGAGAGTTTTCCCTTTCTTTTAGGAAAATCATAGAAAATGTTTTTCTTTTTATAGAAATTCATGGAAAATTCCTCTTTTGTGGAAATTTTTTAAAATTTATTTTAAAATTTCTTTTTTTTATGAAAAAATTTTCAAAAAATTTATCTTTTTTATAGAAATATTCTTAAAAATTTATTTTCCATAAACATTTTTTTCTTTTTGAAAATTTGAATAGAAAACTTTTAAAAGTTTCTTTTTTAGAAAAAAATTTTTATGAAAAATTTTAAAAAATGTCTGTTTAGAAAAACAATTTCAAATTATCTATTAAAAAAAATTTCCTTATAAAAAATTTTCCTTTTTATAGAAACTTTTAAATATGTATATTATATTTTTTTATAGAAATTTTTAAATTAAAATTGTTTGGCAATTTTATCCTTTTTTACAGAAAAAAATTTGGAAAAATTTTCTTTTAAAAAATTTATCTTTAGATTTTTTTAGAAAATTTTTAATTTTTATAGATTATTTCCGAAAATTTTTCATTTTTAAATTTTTAAAATTCATCTATTTAATGAAATATTTAAAAATATCTATTTGGTAGACAACTTTTAAAAAATTTCTCTTTTCTTAGAGAATTAAAAATTTCTCTTTTTTATATTTTTTTAATTTCTCTTTTTGTATAGAAATTTTTTAAAATATCTCCTTATTAAAAAATACATTAAAAATTATTTATTTTTATAGAAAATTTTCTCCTTTTTACACATATTTTTTAAAATTTTCTCCTTTTTATAAATTTTTAAAATTTTATCTTTTTATAAATTTTTTAAAATTTTATCTTTTCATAAATTTTTTTAAAATTTTATTTTTTTTATAGAATTTTTTTTAAAAAATGATACCTTTTTTATAAAGAAAGAGAAATTTAATAATATTTTTTATATAATAGAAAATTTTTATAATCCAAAAAATTTCAAAATTTTGATTATAGAAACATTTTTTAAATTTATCTTTTTATTAAAAAAAATTAATTTCATCTTTTGAAAACTTTATCTATTTAAAAATTTTTTTGGAAAATGCTAAAAACAAACAAATACATTAAAAATTATTTATTTTTATAGAAAATTTTCTCCTTTTTATACATATTTTTTAAAATTTTCTCCTTTTTATAAATTTTTAAAATTTTATCTTTTTATAAATTTTTTAAAATTTTATCTTTTCATAAATTTTTTTAAAATTTTATTTTTTTTATAGAATTTTTTTTAAAAATGATCCCTTTTTTTATAAAGAAAGAGAAATTTAATAATATTTTTTATATAATAGAAAATTTTTATAAACCAAAAAATTTCAAAATTTTGATTATAGAAAAATTTTTTAAATTTATCTTTTTATTAAAAAAAATTAATTTCATCTTTTGAAAACTTTATATATTTAAAAAAATTTTTTGGAAAATGCTAAAAACAAAGATACATTTTTGAAAATTGTACATTTATTTTTCTAAAGAAAATAAATAAATTGTAGAAAATTCAAAAAGTATCGAAATAATTATCTTTCATACAGAAATTTTGAAAATTTTTTTGTATCACTTTCTAAAAAATGCTTAAAAAACATTTTTTTTATATTTATAGAAAATTTTCGAAAAATTTCCTTTTAATGCTTCTTTTCCAAAAAGAGTATTTGTTAAAAATTCTCTTTGTTTTAGAAAATGCTCTGACAATAAACAATCGTTAAATGTAAAGCTGTTTTAAAGATTCATAAAACTCACCTTAATTTCGACCTCACAAAACAAAAAAAAACACAATGTATTTAAATTAAATGTGTCATAAATTCCATTTAACAAGGAGTTTCATTAACAACCTCTCTTTCTTTTTTCTTCATACGACACACAACCAACCTCACAGACAATTAAAATCAACATGAATTTTAAGGCAATTTCGATTAAAATCAATATTATATAATTCACAGGTCTCATCAGCCACATATAAAAAGCAGATGAAGTAAAAAAAAACTAAATATGCGCCAAAAATTACAAATTTATACGTGAAACAAACATAAATTTAACTTAAACCAAAAAGCCCTTGAGCTTTACAGAAATAAAAAAAACTACTAAAAAAGCCCAGCATACTAAACTCTACTCATAACCATCATCATTGTCATCATCATCATCAACCCAGTTTCTCAAGTAGAGAAATCCAGCATACGACTTATAACACAGAAAACGCTTAAGGCTTTGTTTTTGCAACAGTGATGAAAGCTTTAAGGACTGCTGCAATATTTAACCAAGCAAACGTCACGTTCGGTTTAAAAACGAGGAAGAAATAAAGTAAAAACAAACACTTTATAAAAAGGAAATTTCGTATGTCAAACCAGCGAACAAGTTGCATTGAGCGATAATCACAGCTTGTTATAAACGTTGTAATTAGATGTTCATTAAAAGGGTGGTCCTCACATGTCTTCGCTGGTTTTCGAAAACTTTTTTTGGTTTCAAAACAAAAAAACATTGTCATAATAAACATTAAACAATTCAGTGCAATGCTGTAACATAGCTGCTGCAGATCGATCAGTTTAAACTGCAACAAACAAAACATGCATCACAAACACGCCCCTATACACGCCTCATAAATAACAGGTCGGATGGATGGTTGGTTGGTTGGTTGGCTGGTAGACTGGCCTGAAGAGTGAGTACCTGAGGAAGATTGCAAACCAAATGAAGCGTTTTATGAAAAATGATTTTATGTTGCTTGTTGGTGGCTAGTAGTGGTTGGTGGCCCGTGGAACGTTTTTTTGTGTTGTGTTGCTTAAAATGATCTGTTAAATTTCCATCTGATAAAATAATGATGCGAATTTTCTTTAAACAAATAGCAAACATTTCATAATTATTAACAAGAAGAACGTACGAAATAAAGATGATAGGCGGACAGTTTAGCTGAAGTTTATTCACCTGCCTCCTCTTGGGGATTCGTGTTTTTTTTATTCCTTGTGTTGTATGTACTAAAATGTTTAGTTTTTTTAGGAATACACTATGAAAAAAATGTTGGTAAAAAAAATTTACATTTTTGCCAATTACATTTTTGATGGTATCAAATCGCACATGAACTTTTGTCCAATTTACATCATCTTTGACAATCGATTTAAAAACAATATCTTCTGTAGATCCATAGATCACATTAGATCGGAAATTCCAAACTAATCAAAACATATAGAAGTCATCAACAGAGTTTACAAATAAAATAATAAATTATATTGGTCTATAGTTAACATTAGATCAGAAACCTTAACTCGATCAAAAACTTATAGAAGTCATTAATCTATTTTGGGAAATGGCATACGATCTTTGAAATTAAAAACACCAAAATACGGATAATTGATTTTGAATATTTAGATTTGAGAAAGAATTCCTAGGGAATTATAATCGTTATGCAAAACGATCCTTAAATTTTGAACCAATGCAAAATCATTGATCATCATAACAAGGAGGAAATATTAAACTTTCTAGAAGCTTTGGTTAGATGTCTTAAGAGAATCACTCTTGTTATGCGTACTAGAACAAAATTCAAAGTTCTCACAAACAAAATCGTTTGCTAGAGGATCAATGATCGATCGCATTATGATTGTTATAACTATTTGTAGAGAAAGAATCGAATTATATAGTTGATGAAAGGAGTTATTGTTATAAACGTATAATATGCAGCAAGTGAGTAGTTGACTATTCCATTCGATCGTTGAATGATCAAATGGGTAATATCAAAAGGTGAGTGGTTGAAGAGAATTATATTTTTTCATTTATTGAGCGATTTTCATCAGTTGACTATGACTATTATTGGTGTTCAAGGAATCAAGTATTGTATTATTGACCGATCTTTATAAATTGAAAAGTTCAGCGATTCACATGATCACTTGAATATCACTAAGATCGCAATATTAATTGTTTAGATGTTGGATGTAAAAAAAAAAACATATTCATGAACTAAATTCTTGAAAGATCCTCAGAAGTTGTTTTTCTTTTAAGGTCACACGATCGCTGGATGATCAATGATAGAAATATAATAATTTGGGCTATTGACAAAAAATCACATTTTGCAAAAAATGAATTGTTTTTTTAATACTTCGTTGATCTTCAGCAGTTGAGCATTTGTGTATTTGGACGATTGCAGTCGCAATTTTAAGATTTGATGGATGGAGACTATATATAGTTAAAAATTTTACTTATTTTCTTGATAGAGGATTGAAGATTCAGATTCATATAAATTTCTATTAATTTTATTTCGTGAGTGTTATGAAATGGACCTCACACAAACGTCATTGTCATGACTATCGTCGTCGTCCTTTCAGTTCCCGTTTTCATTCCTATCGCTGTTGTTGTTCTTCTTAATCACATCACATTGTTGTAAAGAGTATGTTTTTGGCAAGAACGTGTGTCTTAAGTAAAAATTTCACGCCTGCCAGCAAATTTGCAATGTTAAATTGATTTTATGATTTTAATCGTTGTTTTAAGTCAAATTTCATATGTTGTTATGCTCTCACATTTAATACTCGTACTACGACGGACACATGTTAAAGCAATCATACAATCTCGTACACAGGGCAGCATCAAATCAAAAAGTGTAGAATAGGATGGTACATTTTGTGCGATGAAAACATTTTTCTAGATTCAAGAAAATACGATCAAAGTAATTTAATATATTTTGATTTAATTCAAAGTTTGTTTAATTTTTATAACTTATTTTATTCAATCCGAGAATTGTGGACCTTCCTAATGTACATAATTCTTATGTTGCTTTAGGCAAAAAAAATATATTTGTTCAGTTAAATGTTGGTTTAAATTTAGTACATCATGATTTTGCATTAAACATGTAATTAAAATACCATCTATTTTATTAGGGCCATGAACAAGAACAACGTCCAGTGAAAGAGTAAAATTTGAATTAAAAAAATGCAATTTAGGATAAAATTTAAGAAAAAAATATATTTTATAACAAATAACAGGTTTTGAAATACTTTCAAAATTAACACTTTTGTTTAAAAATTTAAGTCACATTTTACAAGATTTGCCAAAAGTTGTGGAAATAAAATTCTCTAGATACAAGCTTCTCGAAAATTTCCACTTCCAAAGTTTAAACATGTTCCATCGAATTTCTCAAATTTTCAAATAAATGTTAAGTTTTTTAATTGATTTAACAATTTTCATTACTTAACCTATAAAATAAAATTACAACATCTGTTCATTAAATTGATTGAAATACTTAAAAATCTTCAAATCATCATGATCCTTGTTATTGTTACAAAAAAAAGAAAAATACTAATCAAATAAAATCCAAATATTTCAATATTATATGACAATCATTGACAGTTTTTAAACAGATCAGTTAATAAACACACAATAATCTTAATCTCTTTTATTTTAAACGTCATCAATATCATCATAATCACCATCAACATACCACAAATGATCGATTATTTAAATGTATCTGCCTTTAGTTTCAGACTTTGAAGACCATGAAAATATTTAAAAAAAAAAAAAAAAAAAAAACGGTGGCGTTTACTTGTGTCATCAAGCAGAACCAAAAAAAGAGGCAGAATGATTTTTTTGACATTTTAACCTTTAGCTGCTTAAGGATCAATGTCACACATAAAAAAGGTCTTGTATGAGAAATTCTCAAACAACAGAAAACAACCAAAACAAGGCGACAAGTGGCCAAACAAAACGAAAAAGTAGTGAAAACCAAGTAAGAAAAAAAAAACAAAATCCCAATCCAGTCACACAACTGACATCTTAAAAATTCATGGATGCGTGCACAGGTTATTTACCTGCTAAATGTTTTAAAGAACAACTAAAAAAGATGCAGATGTACTGCAGTCGCAGCAGCACAACACAGCACAACTACAACATATACTTAAACAGTTCTTTTTTTAAATATGTTTATTTTGTTAAATGTTTCTTGTTGCTGTTGCTGTTGCTGTTGTAGTTGTTGTTTTTGATTTTTAAGTTCTAAAGAAACTGGCGCCTATATCCCGTCGCGTTTTCGTCTGATAATGCAGAATATGCATGTATGAATAACATTCAAATTAAGCGCTAAATTGGAGCTACACATAAACTTCTTATAGTGTTTTATTTTCTTTGAGATACTCTTCTTGATTCTCCCCATTTTTTCATTCGTCTTGTTTTATTATAAACCTCTTTAGCTTAAACCCCCCTTCACTGACTTTAAAAAGTTTCAGCATCCTTAAATAAGAGCTTAGAAACATATAACTCAGGGGGGGGGGGGGGGGGGGGGGGGTTGTTTAAGTAAGTAAGTAACAGCAAAAATGTTTGCTTGTTTTAATTTTTTACAAAAAAGATTTTGCAACATTATTTTTTACACAGTCTTGTTAGTTAGTTTGTAGGAGAGTTACAGGGATTCCCAGTAATAGTTGTTATTAGGAGAAACAAAACTTCTTTTATTTTTAATAATTTTCCACCAAAAGTTTGGTAATAACTTTTAATTGTAACCGCTTACCTATTAACATCATTTTCAATGACTACTACTTATCTTTCAGATTACTTGGAAGTAGTATTATGACGCGTTATTAATAATAAGTTTATATTTTCGTGAAACTTTAATACCTTAAATGTTATTGTGTAGTGAAAGTTTTTACTGGTTTCTATTTAAGAACTGACAGATCTTTCTTTCTCAATCTTCTTAACCTGTCAGAATAAAATATCATCAACTAATCTACCTTAATGTTATTAACAATAATTCATTCCAATGAGGACTTTCGATGTTCAAAGTCTTGGTCCGCAATATGATCACGTTTAAAGGATATGTGCATCTTGTAATTACCAGATAATGTATCCTACTTCTGTCGGGTTTTTATATTTAAAGGCAACTTACTATTGCATTTGAAGTTTTTAAAGCAACACACTATTTCATTTTGGGAAATTTTAAAGCCTTATCTTTGGGTTAAAAAACCTTTTGTATGACTTTGTTTCATTTCAAGCATTCTCAATACAACTCTACAACCCAATTATATTCAGATTGGGTACAACTTCAAAGCTCTTATTTAAATTTTTGGATTCACCTAACCACTAAAGAATTGAGATCATTTCAAGGAACATTTTTTGTTTTTGCTTCTCACGGTTTCTGGATTTCAAATTAGGCTTTCCGAACACGATGTCATTGATAGAAATGTGAGCAATGATGTCTAGGTAGTTATTCAAATAGGGTACAACTTCAAAACACTTATACCAATTTTTGGATTCACTTAACTACTTACTAATGAACTGAGATCAATCCAAGGAACAATTTTTTAGCTTCTCACGGTTTCTGGATTTAAAAATATGCTTTCCAAACACGTTGTTATTGATAGGATTGTGAGCGATTGAGTCTGTGTAATTTCTCTGCAAAATTTTAGACTAATCCGCACACGCGTATAAATAGTACTCTACAAACAACTAAGACTGGCTCAAAACTAATCCAAATATATGAAAAATCATGTTCGTATGACAACTGGATCATGTACTCCAACAATGTTTTCACGAAAACATGAAACAAAGACTCTTCAAAACAATATCGAAAGCTGGACTATTGAGTAACAAAGATGTTCCTCTTTTTGAAAAGAAAATTCTCATACACTCCTAATTTCTGAAAATCACCGATGGTAAAATGGTCACGTAAATGATCAGTCAACTACACAAGACAGCAGTGTCATAGTTGGACAAAGAATGGAACTGAGACGACCTTTTGAATAATTAATTTTGAAATTCTGATGTTTAGATAAAAAAGTATTAAACTTCGATCAATAGATAGAAAATTTTATCATAAAAGCAACAGATGTGTTGGAATGAACCTTCTAACCTTCTCTCGCTCAAAATAGAGCGTTAAGACCAATTAGGAGATTTAACAGTGGCGCATCAATTACTTTGAAGAATTCTGTGAAAGTTTGTGAAGAATATCCGAGGAGGTTATACGCCTGATAGTATTCGTATCCTTGGGGCAGATTATAAAAAGGGATCTAAACATGTCTCTTTTTAGTATCGCTGACGTTTACATAGAAGAAGTTTTTATACGGATTTCATACAATCGTCCTCAGTAAATACTAAAGCTGACGATTAAATAAAGATTTTTGAACGATCATCTTGAGCGTATAGCAATTTAAAAGATGATACCAATTTCAATGACGATGTTTGTCTCAAGAAGTATACATGTTAAGGAGGTACAGCGACGTCGTTTATTCAAAGGACCCACAGCTAGTAGTCTAAGGCGTAACGAATAGTTGCAGTTTTGGAAAAAGAAGATTGAAATATTTAAACACTGAAAATAATCTATGCCTAATATACAAGAAAAATATCGTACATTGTACGAAATTGTTTCATAACATATAAGAAATAACTTCGAATATGTCAAATCTAAATTTAGAATAAAAATTATGAAATTAAGGAAATTTTTAAGTATTGAGACAAACGAAATTTATTCATACAAAATTTGCTATATCGCCAAAGTTGCTATCTAACTCAAAATTAACATTTTTTATTGGAATACTATGAAAAACTTGCCACCACAAGAAAACGATTAAATATCCACCAAGTAAGTTTATATATAATTTCCACTCAGTTTATATCAAATTGTTTTAACCATATTCTGCTTGTCTTAAAACCAAATATGCACTTTATTTCAACCATATTTGTATGTAATAGTTGGTGGTGGTGGTAGTTAGAGGTGGTGTTGGTGGTTAGTCGTTGGTCGTCTGTCTATCCGGTTGGTTTCTTCAATGTTTGGATATGTTAACTGCATGCGGTGTAATTTATTTGTATAGACTTAAGAACCATCATCAGTTGTTGATAAATGCTTAATGCATTCATTTATTATCATTAGAATATTTGTTGTTGTTGTCGTTTTTTTCTTTGGTAAACCAAAATAAACCTAAGTAACTGCAAGGAAAAAAAACCTGTTCACACACAGCAGTTGTGGGGCAAATGGTATTTGTGCGGAGAAAAAATATGTTAAATTGAATAATTATAAAATTGCAAATTAGATAAATAATGTTGCGTATTTTTGGTAAGAAGCTTTACTGAAAAAATGCTTTAATGTATGACTGCTTATTGGCATAGACAACACGTTTGTGGGCTTAGAAAAATAACTAAATACTTAATATGGTATAAATATCGAGTATTTTGGAGCTTAAGTGGTGTTATAGATATTAAATGGAATTAATGGTTAAGATTTTTTTGTTTTAAAAATTTAAATTTCTAACAAACAAGACAATGTAAATTCTCTACTGGCTCGAAAGATCCATTTACTGTGACATTTTATTTTGACAGCTGCTGTTGAAACTATATAACAGTTTGGAATAAAATACTGACCAAATGTCCTTTAAACTATTTTCTAAAAACGAAAGTATCCTTGAACAAGATCAACAACTAACAGACCTAACTGTATCATCAGTAATACTCTAAGAACATTAATCATTTTTATCTCTCTCTAGGATACCTATTCACCTGTTATTGAACATCCCCGAGTCATTTTTAAATTTGTTGCAATTGCAAATGAGTATTGTCCCCTACATGTCATTTCACAACTGTTGATTACGTTAACAATTCGTTACATACTCAATAATGGTAAAACAAACTTGTTGGTTAACATTATCTTTTGAATTCCTTTGTCATCTTTTTGTCCTCTGTGGGATGTTGTTGTTTTGAAACTTTATCACACTCTTATTCTTTCATTCATTCACTCACTCACTCTCTCGCATACACAGTTGGTGAGGCGGCGGCGTAACATTGCATGTAACAAATAATTCACTGATCATATTTACTGATTATTTAAGAGACTATTTTTAGATGGTGTGGCTACAAATAGGGAAGGGATGGATTCATTGTTGCTATAGCAATTGCAATTAATTTATTAATGTTCGAAAATTTGTAGACTTGTTTGGTGAGAACTATAGAGGAAATGGTGACATTTTTTCTTGCATATTTTCGGTCTCGTTTGAGCATATTCTGGAAAGTTGTTCAAGTTATTGTACATGTGCAATAAGCAACAAACATGTGTTTGTGTAAAGGACATATTGTTTTCTTTTAAATTTGATAAGATAAGATTGAAAAAAAAGGAATGCTGGTGATATAACAGAAGTTAATTTCACTTTCAATGACCTAAAGATATAATTTTCTATAAGAATAAATCCATATTGTTGAAATGGAATCAGAGAAATTGTATGGTAAATAACAAAATAAGTTAAGAAAGTGCTAATTTGTAATGAATCGAAAATACGAGTGATCACACTATAGTATATTCAGGGTTGTTATTTAACTCTAAAACGATCTATTCGGTGCGTCAGTTTGTCTGTTAAAAGCATGATCGAGTCCAAACAGTATAACTTAAAAAAATTCTTTTACGCCTATCAAAGGACTTTAAATACGAGTATAGAATAATCTCTGTACCAAATTTTATGGGGATCGGTCCACAATTGGCTATACTTCCCAAATAAAGTCCCCTCTCAGAAAATAACTTTAAGGCTTATTACTTTTTTTAAAACAAGTCTAAAACTCAAATTCGAAATAAGTTAGTTTCTTACGATCAAAAATCTCTCTATGAAATTTTATGAGGATCGGTCCATAATTGACCAAACCCCTCATATAAGATCCCCACTTAAAATTTACTTTACAGCTCATCACTGGCTTAAAAATTCAAGTTAAGATATGAAATAATCGATGATTTTTACTATTTTCTCAACATGATCATCTTTTAAGTATAGACAAGGATCAAAATTATACTTGATCATAGATTTCCATTAAATTAAGATTTACATACGAATTTAGGTGATTCATATATAAAAGTTCGCATTTAATAGCAATAAAAAGTAATTGATGATTTTCACTATATTCTCAATATAATCGTCTTTTAAGGACCGACGAGGATAAAAAATATAAACGCCAGTGATATCAGATATTCACCAATTTTTCAACTGCAGCGCCATATATAGACCTACAACCGATTTATTATTTATTAGTTAAAAATTAGTTTTTAATGAAAAATATCTGCGATCATTTTTAACAGAATATAAGAGTGATCTGGTTTAGGAGTATACAGGTTTTTATATAAAAGTCTATTTAAGCGGATTTTAGATATTTATATTTAAATGATTTTTTTATAGAAAAGTGATCACAGATTTGCATTGTTCTCTCGATTGGAGCGTTCTGGCAGTTTTCTCAATTGGAGCGTTATTTAAACATATATAAGAGATAGTCGGTCGAGGCCGACCATATAATACCCTACACCTGTAAACGAATAAAATGTGATTTAGTTTTCATAATAAAGCATTTAAGTTGAATTGTACCTTGCCTCAGATATACTTAAGTTATTTATTGTTTAATAAAACTGTAAATTTAAGTAAAATTTTGGTGGTGGCTTTTTATAGGAGCTGGGGTTAAATGAGAATTATAAAGTTCATGAGGGTCATTAAGGCTAGTATATAACTTTGTTTTGCAGCTTTTTGTGAAGATACGAGTATATAAAACAGAATTATGAACTTAAGTCCTATTTGGCGGGTGCAGTTGTATGGGTCCTACGCGAAATAATGGACTGATGATAACTATTTTTAATAGGCTTCGTCTACGTTACCACAGAAGATCATTGCCAAATTTCATTGAATTATCTCCAAAATTGCGGCCAGTAGTTTGATTACAATGTTTACAAGCCCTATTGCGGAGTTCAGTTGTATTGGGGCTAAGTGAAACAATGGACCGATCTTAACCACTTTCAATAGGCTTGAAAGTGGTTAAGATCGGTGGTGTAGGGTATAAAAAATTCCATAACCAATATAAACGACAAACGTCGTACATTGTACGTAAATGTTTAGTAGTTTCGCATCACGAGTAGTTTCATAATATATATACGTAATTTTTCAATTTAAAAATATTTCATATTATGCACGAAATTTTCGTAAATATAACGAAAAAGTAGTTACTAATGGTAGAATAGCGATCACAAATTTATTGCTCAATATTCGTTTATGGTTTTTAATAAAAAATTCATGTTTGTAATTTTTTCATTTTACAAAATCCTTTATAAATATTTAAAAGTAACAATAATCTTGAGTTAACACCGTTTTATGAATATATTTCTTATTGATTTACAGGTTTCATTTTCATTGTCACAGTTTTATGTTAATAAACCCTTTATAATAAATAAACATATAATAAAGACATTAAAAAAGGCGCAAGTTGTTAAAAAACCTGGACAACACTTTACATTTTTGTAGCGTTACACACGTTTATATAAATAGGAATGGTGTGTATGAGTATGGCATGAAAAATCTATTAAATAGATATCAGTTGCCATTAACAATATGTTTTAAATGATAATTTCCTGATAAATTCTGACATTTAGTGACATATAAAAATGATTACATTACTTGACTGCGACGATCGGTCGGTTGGTTGGTTACATGGATATATATTTTTGTATCTTCTTCTATAGTTTTGGGGGACAGGGAGTTTTAAAAATTAAAGTTATTTTAGAAAAAAAAAGAAATTTATAAAATTCTCTAAACCAGAGAACGGCTGAAAACACTCCCGTGCTCGAGCTTTAACTATAACACGTACAAGAGAGAGAGAGAGAGAGAGTTCTCACTATTTGACTATACCTGCTTTATTCTCTTCTCTTGTGAATAAATTTTCTTGAGATCGTTAAGTTGGTACTTGAAGCTTCTAAATAACTCCTCTTTTTTTGATAAACAACAACTTAAAAAATATAATTTAACATAAATAATTAACTTAAAATAAATGAAAAAGATAAAACTAAAGCCAACAAACAAAGAAACTAAACAATTATAAATTTTCTCAAAAAAGGTGCTAATTAAAATTATCTTAATGTTTTTTTGGAAGTTTCTATATTTCTTATGCCAGGTTGTCTAGCTGAAGCGATGTTGTCCATTTGTCTCTCTGCTCGAGTGTAAAGAAACGCATTGCAGTGAAAACAAAACACACGATCACTTTATCTAGTCATATGTTAAAGTAACTTTGTTTTTTTTTTTTGTTTCTTCGTTGGTTTTTGTATAATTTTCTAATTTATAGCCCAAGAATAGCCTCTGCCAACCAACCAGACCATAGGAAAACTAAAAAAAAGCAAAATAGGTGTTGGTAATAGTTTTAGAAAATTTGTCTTTAATAAATGTTTTTCACTTAGTTTAACAATTTATCATAAATGAAATGAATTTCTAAGGCGGCATTTTCCCAAAAAAAAAAAAAAATAAAGTTGTAACGAAGAATTTTTGTTTTAAGAATAAAAATAGGAAATGTTTTTTTTTTATTTTGATAGTAGATTTATTAAGTTTTAGATTAGAATTGGAATTAAGTAGTTAATGCTTGGACGATTTTTATATTAATATATGTGATTGAGTTGCTTTGTTTTTGTGTTTTTTTTAAATGTACATTAATTGTACCCGCATAAATAGATAAAATATAAGAAAAGTTTTAAAAGAAATAATTTATATTAAGAAAGTTTACAAAGAGAACAAGTCAACACCGATTTTTATTAATTTTTCCCTTTTAGTGTTGTATAGTGATCTACAACCGATTTTTGGTCTTTCAAGAGTTATCACAGGTATTCAAAGTTTTGTCAATTTTAACGATATTAGAGTATATACAGTCGATTTTGGGTTATTTTTATATAAAAATAAGTTTTTTTATGAAAAATATCAGTGACCTTCGATTTTCTCTATTCACGCTTTTCTCAACTGAAGTTTTATAAGGTAAAAGTACGACTTTAAGCGAAATATTAGTGATCTCTAATTTTTAAATGAAAGCTTCATTAAGTGATCTACAGCCGATTTTAGTTAAAAATTAATTTTAATGGAAAATATCTGCGATCACTTGCAATGTTTTCTCAAATGTCCTTTTTTTCATAGAAAAATTCGTTTTTAATGGAAAATATCAGTGATCACAGTTTTTCGTTATTACGTCAAAGGATCTACAACAGATTTAAGGCTTTTAAACTGATTTTAAATTACATATAAAAAAGTCAATATATACGAGTGATCACAAATCCTGACTGAAGGATTATTTAAGTCAATTTTAGATGCACTTTTTAAAAGAAAAAATTAGTGATCACAGATTTTCATTGTTCAATCGATTGGAGTGTTCTATGTGATCTACATACGGATCTACAGTAGATGTAAGGTTTTTCACATAAAAATTAGTTTCAATAGAAATATCGGTGATCAAAGATATTTACTAGTGTTTTCAACTGAAACGTCATTGATCTACGATCACAGTTTTTTTTTTGGAAAATGTGATCTCCGGTTTTTAACTAAAAGGCCGATTTTAGTTTTTTATATAAAAATCAATTTTTTTTTTGTAAAAATAAGATTCTCACTATTTTCTCAAAATAAGATTCTCACTATTTTTAGGCCGATTTAAGATTTTTATACTTAAATGCACTTTTTAATAGAAAAGATTAGTGATCACAGATTGTTATTGTTCTCTCGATTAGCGCGTTCTATGTGATCTACATACATTCAGTTTTAGATGCTTCATATTAAAATCAGTTTTTTATGAAAAACATGAGTGATCAATATTTTCTCAAACGGAGTGTTTTAAGGGAACTACATCCAGTTTTAAATATTTCATATAAAAACGAATTTTTATATTGAAAACTGGTATTCACTATTTTCGCAATTGAAATTTAATTATGTTAAATATGAGAATATAGTATATTCACAACTTTGGGTTACTTGCGCCGATTCTGGATTTTTATATTTAATTTTAGTAAAAAAAATCAGAGATCAAACATTTTTTTTGTTCTCTCGATTGGAGCGGTCTAAGCGATCAGTTTGTTTCATATAAAACTCAGTTTTGTTAAAAAAAAATATATATAAGTGATCACATATTCTCAATAATTTATTAATTGGACTACTTAAGGGTTTTCATATTTAAATGCAAAAAAGATCAGTGATCATCGATTTTTTTAACACTTATTGGAGAGTTCTTAGTGATCCACACAAACATTAATGGAAAATATGAGTGATTATCACTATTTTCTCAATTCTAGCATAATTAAGTGATAGACAACCGATTTTAGTTAAAAGAAACATTTTTGTATGAAAAATACTAGCGTTCCTCCAATAGAGAAAATAGTGAGAATATGACTATTTTCCCAATTTATATTTTTCCAAGGATATACAGCCAATTATATCAGTGATCACAATTTTTTACTTTTTTCTTAATTATATCATTCTACGTCTCTAAGTTCCAATTTAATATGTTTAATACAAAAATGCATTTTTAATATAAAATATGAGTTATCACTTATATTAACTTTTTTTTAAGCGTTTTAAATGATTTACATCCGGTCTTTATGGAAATAATTTTTAAACAGATATTTTTTTCAATTGGAGCTTAATTTAAGGAAAATATTAGTGATGATGTTGTCTCAATAGGAGCGTTTTAAGTGATTTACATCAAATTGTAAAGGTATAAAACACATGTTCAATAACTATTACATATTTAGATTATTTTCTCCATTGGAGCATTATTTAAGGATATACATCCCGTTGAAATGATTTTTTTTAAATTAAATTTTTAAAGGAAATATAAGTGATCACAGATTTTTATTTACATTATTATTATAGCATTATTTATGGATCTTCAGTCGATTTTAGGATTTTCACACAAAGCAACTTATCACAGCTTTTCATTCTTTTCTCAATTGGAAAGTTTTTTTTTAAATAATATACAGACGATTTTAATAATTTTTTTTCATTTTAATTTCATAAAAAATATTAAAAATTTATTAATTTTTATTGTAAATAGTGCCTCAAAAACCTTATTTATAGCATTAGCATTAATTTCATGTTTAAATATCATTAATTATGTCTCCCAGCCACCAAAGGAAACATAAATAATGTCCTTGTTGCAAAGCAGACAACTGAAAACAACACACAGAAAAGTAATGACAATAATAAAATTAAACATCCCCTGGCTTCGAAGAAAACCCCAACAATGGTAAGAGCAATACAATTTCAGTAACCCCAATGACTTAAATCGTTATAATGGAGTATCTAGAGTAAGAAAAGAAAAACACCAAGTGTTCTCTTCTATTATAGAGAATTTTAACATCTAAAGGAAGCTCTTTTTTATATATAAACAAACACCACATGAGTTGTTGTTATGATTTCTTCAAACTCCCCAGAATTTGGATCGATAATTTTAAGAACAACAACTACAAAATACCAGAAAAAGTTAAGGAATAAATGGTAATTTTATTATTTCTTCCCTTGTTAAGGCAACACAACAAACAACTTCCTTCTTTCACACCATTTATGTATATTTGTATCTCTTTATACATTTTATTTTTTAACATGAATGTCTGTCTTCTACTCCATTTACTAAATGGTATTATGCCACTAAACTGCTTATGCCTCTCTAGTCTCTTCATCCTTGAATGTTGAAGTGTATGTATGTATGTATGTATGTATGTATGTATGTATGTATGTATGTATGTATGTATGTATGTATGTATGTATGTATGTATGTGTTTGAATGGTTGTTCCTTATGAATTTATGATGCCACATTATGTGTACATTTAATTTTGTTATTGTTGTTGCTGAATTTATTTCGTACATACATACTACATAAAAGTATTATATTGTTATAGTATTTTTTATATGAATTTTATATACATATACGAGGGTAGTCATAGAAATTATGGTTACCACCAAAAGTAGTAGTTTGTATGGCGCTGTATTTACTTTATTTATCATAAACTTTTATACGGCAAAATATTTCTCCATTTTCCATTTTACATTACTTTGGATCAGTGAAGTAACTAGTGCCAAAGATCATAGTTCATAGAACATTCTCAGAGTGAATCTTAACTTGGTATTCTATGTTTAGACTGATATCAACTGTATTACCCCCTATTATCACTATATTTCCCTTAAAACTTGAAAAAGTCTGTTTCCGCTTCCATTTATTTACCTCCCTAACAATCCTCGTTTAACCGTACTCATCAGTATGTTTGTTTAATACAATCTGCTACTGTATTTGTTTAATTTTTGACTTGTTGTCGTTGTTGCTGTTGTTGGTGGTGGTTTTATTCATTTCTGTTTTCGCTTTCGTTCCCTCAGTTTTGTTCAGAAAAAAAGAGAGAGTGCCAAGAGTTTTATTTTGTTTTTCACAGATTTGTTTGTATTAGTGCTTATCTATGTGAGTTTTTCTGTTTATTTATTTATTTTGTTTGTTTGTTTTTAGAATTAGTAGAAGTGTGCGCCTTTTAAAACATCAGGCATAAAAAAAGAGGCGGAGACTTTGTGGTAATTTATAGTAAACACATTTATTAGAGGTTTGTTAATGGGGCGAGCAGAGAGTTGCCAGATGGTGGAAAATATAGGTAAATTGTGAGAGTATATTAACTGAAATTTATATTAAATTTGTTCATATTTCAAGAATCCATTTTTAATTATCATTAAGATTCTCTGTGATTGAATAGAGTTTATATACTATTTCCTTATTTATCCATATAGTAATCAGAACTATCTTTTAAAATTTCATAAAAAATTGCAGCTGAATTCGAATAAACATATCTCACTTATCACAAGAGTCCATTTAAAGATCTATATTAAAAAAAATTTTTTTGATGAAAATTAAAGAGATCACTGCTTCTATATGCATATTTTCTAAGATATGGAGCTTTTTTTTAATCTATTACCTATTTTAGGTTCTGTGCATTAACCCTTCCACGCACAAATCTAAAACGCTGGACTTTTTATGGATTAAACTTCACCACACATTTTATTTTGACGTAGGGTAAAAGAGGTATCATGCGCCATTGGGGCACATCTGTCGATGGGAATAATTTGAAAACCTTATAATCGATTTTATCACATTATCAAATTTTGTTTTCGTTTAACTTTACACATGACGTGAGGCAGACGTGAGAGTATTTCTGTGCTAACTTTTTAAGTTTTTGTGATAGGTAAAATATATTCGTTTGCAATAGAATGTCAATAATAGTGAACTATAAGAGTTTTTTCCTTAACATCATTTGAAGCCCGAAAAAGTATAAAACAGTAAAATATTTTTTTTGTTATATTATTTTGTTTTATTTTACTAATGACAAGTCTACCCCACCTCCTTGACGTATTTACCCCATGGGTGGGGCGGTAACGGCGTATTAGGTCAATGAGAAAAAATTAAAAAAAAAACGTGTACATTAAAATGACTTGGGAAAGATCGAAAGGAATAAAACTAAAGCCAACATATCTAAATATCCGAACCAAGAAAAAATTACAAAAATGTATTACAGTTTCATTTTTGATAAAAGATGGAAAAAGTGTTTTCCAAGGATATTGCAGGATATTATTCTTTTAGGCAAGTAGTGACATCAAATTCTAAAAAATAACGTATTTTTCTTAGCTGTAAACTCAAAGTAACGCTCTAAATAGAGAAAAATGTAAAATGAGAGGATATATAATGAATGAAAGCTAATACTTATGAAATTGACTTTATGTAAAAGTACATCATAATGTTCTTGTGTAGAACACATCATCACTATGGTTAATATCCATCAGATTCTATAGCGTTAGTTACATCTTCTGAATATTCTTTTAATACAAATGATTGGAAATGGACATTTCTTTTTTCGACTTTTTTGATATTAAGAATCTTTTTCTTGAACTAGTCGATATTAATACCATATTAATTTGAGGTATAAGATGGTAACAAACATTGAAATTAAACTAAACAAAAGGAATAAGGATCGTTAGAACGATTCGAGGGCTTTACAAGATTTACCATTTAACGTAAGATAGGGTTTGAAATCTATTATGTCTTAAAGGAAAGTTTGTTTTTATATAGAGAATATCAAGGTTCACGATCACTTTGGATCTTCATTAAAGAAAAATAATGATTACTGTTTTTTTCTGTTTTTTTCTGAAATTTTTTTATTTTTGTGACTGTGGGCCAAACTGCAATTTGAAAGAAGAAAAATCTGGGGAATATATTTTTGGCTTTCAAAAGCTTTTGAATCAAGTCCTCAAACCCTAAACTTAATAGGATTCTAAATAAATATTGAAAATATTTTCACAATCGATTAATGATTACAAAAGTGGAAGTGCTCTGAATTTTTACCAAATTACGCCATAAATTGAATTAATTGCCATGAGAAAAATGGGATTGCAAGAACTTCAGAAATTCTACGTATAGGTCAACATTCCACTAATGCAATCATTCTTTATAGGAAAATATATCTTAAAAACGTCCCTCTGTAAACTTTGAAAGTAATTACTCACTGAATGTAAATTGAATTTTCAGCTTTTGTGTGATTATTATTAGCTAGTCAAGATATTGATAAAATAGGGATTTGTTAGATTTTCTGTGAATACAAAACTCAAAGTGAAGGTGCTTCCTGTTGCAGAATAGATACACCTAATGCTATCTAAGTCCTAGACTTCTCCGGAGATCAGTAGGTACGATGAAAGTGTTTCCTGTAGCAATTGATTAACTTCAAACTATCCCAGTCCTAGATACAATGGAGATCTAAACAAAGCCCTAATGTTGCAAATTCTTCGTCTGGTAACTTTAGAAATACTCAATTTTACGTTTAAACAAATACATTTGCAAAAAAACAACATAAAACGGCATAAGCGCCATCGCTATCTGACGGCGCTACTATAAAACCATAAAACCACACATAAAACAAATAAAAAAATACAAAACATCGGTGGAAACCCCTGCATACCCATACAAACATCAAGTCAAAGGCAACAAAAGAGAGGAAACTAACCAAGATAAAACCAGCCATTAAAGTAAATACAAAAGTACAAATAAAACAAACAAAAAAAAACACATTCAAAACTCTTAACAAATCTCGATACATAAAACACCACCATTTCACTCTAACACACAACCGGAAAGGGTCGACAAAAACAATATGGCTACCTTAGTATCTGAAAGAGTAACAAGAATAGCAACAGTTATCAGCTGAAAAGACAAAATACTAATAAGAAATTACACGCAGAGTTTGTTAGAGCATAGTTGAGGAAGGAGAAGAAGAAGAGGAACTGAACAAAATAAATGAGAAGTCGTTGCCGCCGTCGTTGTTGGCGTTGTTGCAGTCGTTTTCTTGCGGTGAGTTCAGCAAACGAAACTCAGTCAACATTTAGAACTTGACGACGCGTGAACGTGGTGGAGAGTAATTGTGTGTGACGTCGCGTGTTTGTTAAGAAAGTTTTATAAAAGAAGTTTTGTGGTAATTTTCTTAAAAGAAAACGAAAATAAATTACGAAAATTTTGGATATACAAATGATTAAATATAGAAATATATCTAACCCAAAATAAAGTGAAAATTATATTAAAAGTTTAAAAATAAAACCAAAGTTTAGCAAGAAAAGCTTAACAGAAATAAAGAATAAAAATTGAAATAAGAATAAAAGTTCCTAAAAATATTTTCTTAAAGTAAAAAAAAAAAAACAAACAAATCTTACAGAAAAGTTGTGAATTATTAGCAATTTTCCTTTAATCTACTAAACAAAGCTTTATAAAAGCTTTTTTGTCACAAAGTTCAAACGTGAAGCAGCAACATGTTAGTGCCGTCGGATATGATAGCGGCACAATCCAAAATGGTCTATCAAATGAATAAATACTGTGCCGATCGTGTTCAGACACGCAAAGCCCAGATACACAAACAGATACTCGAGGTGTGTCGCATAGTTCAAGATGTTCTCAAAGAAGTTGAGGTCCAGGAACCTCGTTTCATATCCTCCCTTAACGATTATAATGGTCGCTTTGAGGGTTTGGAAGTTATATCACCCACAGAATTTGAAATCATCATATATTTGAATCAAATGGGTGTTTTAAATTTTGTCGATGATGGCACCCTGCCCGGCTGTGCGGTACTCAAACTAAGCGATGGTCGCAAACGTTCCATGTCTCTATGGGTAGAATTTATAACAGCTTCCGGTTACTTGTCAGCCCGTAAGATACGTTCACGTTTTCAAACGTTAGTTGCCCAAGCTTGTGATAAATGTGCTTATCGAGATATAGTGAAAATGATTGCCGACACTACCGAGGTGAAGTTACGTATACGCGAAAGGATTATTGTACAAATTACGCCTGCCTTTAAGTGTGCCGGCCTGTGGCCACGTTCGGCCTCACATTGGCCCATACCGGGTATACCATGGCCACATCCTAATATTGTTGCAGAGGTTAAGACTGAAGGTTTCGATATGTTATCGAAGGAATGTATAGCGTTGCAGGGTAAAAATTCTGCTATGGAAGGTGATGCCTGGGTGTTGAGCTTTACAGATGCTGAAAATCGTTTGTTACAAGGTAAGTCTGAGGGAAGTATGGGAAGAATTTTTATTAGGGAAAGGTGGAATTGCCGTCGGTAGTTGTAAGTTAGTTTTATTGAAGTTTTTGAATAAAGTCTTAAATAATTTAACTGTTAAGTGTTCGTTTTTGCATTTGCAGATTTTCAAAAAATTGATATCGTTCAAATGGAAATGCTTTAGAAATTTTCAGAAATGATTTTTTTTAAATTAAGTTTAAATATAATTAAAACCCATATACAAGTTTTCTAGCTTAAAATTCATAATTGGATTTGTGAACATTACGAAGATCTTACAGTTTCTTTTTGGACTGATAAAGCTCCGTCGGCACCAGTTTTACTGTAATTATTTGCAATGTTATGTCAACAAAATTTTTAAAATTTTTGTATAGATCTATAAGCACTGCTTATGATTATGAAATGTGCGACTCATTTGGATTCATATTGAATCAAAAAATATAACTATGTAGTTCCACAAATTTATAATAAACTATCTTAACCTTACGCCATTCTCTGACCGATTACTAGTCCTTATTTCAGGCGCTTTATTTGATATGTGAACTCTACATGTAAAGATCTATAATCTATATATATAAAAGAGTAGCGTTACTGACTGACTAATTCATCATCGCACATCCCAAATGGCTAAGCCTAGAATCCTAGACTAGAGTCTGTTCTATTCTAGTCTATAGTTCATTCAATAGTTTAGTTTATAATAAATTCTTAAGTTGAGCCTATAGTCAAAAGTCTAGTCATTAGTCTAGTTTAGGGTATAATCCATATATCTTTTCTACAGTTTAGTCTATAGTCTTTTCGACAGCCTATGTGTATTCTATAATCTATTTTATGTCTATAGTCTATTCGACAGCCTATGTCTATTCTATAATCTATTTTATGTTTAGTCTAAGGTCTGTTCTAACTTTACTCAGTCTAGTCTACAGTCAGGTCTATAGTTTGGTCTCTAGTCTAGTCTATAGTTTGGTCTATAGTCTAGTCTATAGTTAGGTCTATAGCCTAGTCTATAGTCAGATCTATAGTCTAGTCTATAGTCTAGTCTATAGTCTAGTCTATAGTCTAGTTTATAGTCTAGTCTATAGTCTAGTCTATAGTCTTGTCTATAGTCTTGTCTATAGTCAGGTCTATAGTCTAGCCCATAGTCAGGTCTATAGCCTAGTCTATAGTCAGATCTATAGTCTAGTCTATAGTCAGGTCAATAGTCTAGTCTATAGTCTAGTCCATAGTCTAGTCTATAGTCTATCGTCTAGTCTATAGTCTAGTTTATCGTCTAGTGTACAGTCTAGACATTAGTTTAGTCTAGTCTATAATGTAGCCTATATTCTAGTCTATTCTATAGTCTATTCTATTGTCTAGTCTATAGTCTGGTATACAGTTCAGTATATAGTCTGGTTTATAGTCTTGTCTATAATCTAGTCTATTGTTTAGTCTAATTTATTGTCTAGTCTATTGCCTAATATAGTCTAGTCTTGTTTATCGTCTAGTCTATAGTCTAGCCTTGCTTGTCGTCTAGACTAAGGTCTAGTCTTAAGGCTAGTCTAAAGTTTAGTCTTTAGTTTAGCCTAGTCTATAATCTAGTCAATAATATAGTCTATAGTCTAGTGTAAACTCTATTCTATAGCCTGATATATGTAATCTAGTCTATAGTCTAATCTGTAGCCTAGTCTATATTATAGTCTATAGTCTAGTCTATGTTTTAAGTAAAATGTTGTCTTTCGGTAGCTTTGATATTTTCAATTTTTACTGAAATTTTGCATTAAATTGGTAAATTACAATTTCAAGCTTTTTCATAAATTTCTGGATGTTTTTGTGACATGGTTTATTGCATAATATTAGCATGAGTCTAACCTAAGACCAAAGTTCATATCAGAACTCATCTAAAACAAATGTTCGATTTCAAATTTAAGAAAATTTTTGACAGAAAATGCTTAATAGATAAATTATTACCTGATAAAAGCTACAATATTTTATCCTTAACACTAGCACATCATTTTTTTATTTTAAAACCACTATAGATAGAAACTCAAAACCAATATTTACAATTTAATTTAATAACAACAATACGAACACAAATTAAGATGTCAAAATAGACTTTAACTATAAATACCTACTACCTCCCCACAAAACGTGCGGCTTAAACTATTCGATTATAAATTTAAAAAAAAAATGTTACTCAAATCAATGTTGGAAATTACAAAAACAAAAGGTGACACCAGTTAAATGACTGGCGTCTAAAATATGAAATCATAAACTTTGAAAACCGACAGACATAAAGATACAAAAACAATAAAATTAACCAACTTAATAAAAGTAAAAATACTCTATAGTAAACATGAAAAACATATAACAGCAGGGGGATTAGAACATACAAAAAATTATAAAGATTCGAAAATAAAATAAAATATAAAATTAAGAAAAACAATAAACACTTAGAGAGCCTCATGGTACTGGAAACAAGAAAAACGAAAAACGTCATTCGGTTAAAAATTTTATTTTACAATTTATGACCAGTAATCAGTGACACACTTAAACCTAAACTATAATTGATTTATTTGAGAGCTTTATATGCCGATTGATATAATGACTTGTAAATTAAATTCAAATAAAATAAACGATAAGCTATTTTTATTTTAAAACACTACTGTTATTATTATTACAAAGATTTAAAAATTTTACTAGTGTTACTGATATTTTATTAAGAATATTTATTTGTTTTTGTTTTAAATTATTGTAATAATTATTGCGAGTGACAAACATGATCTGACCAACTCAGGGTGTAACATTAATTTGCTTAATTTTCTTTACAATTATTATTTTTTTTATTAAATTGTCAATTGATTGGTTAAATAATATTTTATAATTTTTCTTTACTTGTCTGGAACAAAGTCTGAATTCTTTATTAGACTTGAAACTATTAATTAAAAGTTGACTATTAAATTGTATTTTAAAAGTTAATCTAAAGTTATGCATTAATAAGAAAGGGTGTTTTATTAAAAGATGTTTTTTTGATTAGTAATAGCAATGCACTTTGAATAAGTTTAATCTAGATCAAGCACCAAAAGAGAGTCGTTAATAAGCTCTCTTCGTGGCTCAAGAGATCACTAGAGAGTGTTTTCCCTATAACTGATCTATAATCAGTTAATAGCAAA
Source organism: Lucilia cuprina (assembly GCF_022045245.1). Lineage (NCBI taxonomy): Eukaryota > Metazoa > Arthropoda > Insecta > Diptera > Calliphoridae > Lucilia > Lucilia cuprina. Next base: position 55,562,159 of record NC_060951.1, on the reverse strand, counting down.
ATTAACCGAAAAGAGTAAACCCCTCAAAATAAAACTCATTTTCTGAAATCCCTTTCAAAATTCAACTTAACATTTTCATAAATTAAAAAAAAACTCACTTTTTTGTTTTTGTTAAATAAAATAAAAAGATTATAATCTAAACGATAAGCGTTACGTTAAAAAGAACTAAAAAAACCCTAAAATATTTATACAAAACATACAAAAGAAATTCCAGGTTCTCGTTTTTTTTCGTCTTTTAACATGAAAACTGATCATAAATCTGTGTGAAACATTGAAATTTAATCTAAACGACAACGACGACAATTTTGTTTCTTGTTTTATTGAGTTTTTTATTGATGTTTTTGTTGTTGTTATTGAGTTTTTTTAATTTAAAATTTATTTATTTTTATTAAATGTTTATTTTGTTGCTGTCAAACAACAGCTGAGATTTCTTTTGTTTTAAGAAAAAACAAAGTTTTAAATTAGTTTGTTTTAAGAAAATCGTGTTAAAGAGGTAAAAGGGTGAAGAGAGAGAGAGAGAGATACAACTTTTTTTGGGGTTAACATATTTTATGTAAATATTAAAGAAAAAGTTTATTGCATTCATTGTAACAATTAAAAATTTCATTAATAGCAAAACAATACTTTTTTTTTACTACTATTACACAGAAAAGGTTTTAACATATGTAAATTGATCGCATTGACTAAAATTATTAATATTTATGAATAATTTCCTAAATAGTATGAAATTATAAATATTTTCTTCTTTGGAATTTTATTATACTCTATTTGCGTATTCATGTAAAACTGATGAGCACGATACAGTTAACAATCAGATGAAGTTTTGTCTCGTAATCTTAATTGACCCAAAGCCCATTAAAAATAGTTGAAATCATTCCTAGCCTCCATATAACCGTACCCCCTAATAGGGCTTTTGAGTTCATAATTATAAATATTGTTCTAGTATATCAAAAAACATCAGCAAAAACCTGAATGACACTGTGGATTTTCGTAATTGATCCTAATCTCCATACAAGCTTCTTCAGAAGGATATAAAAGGCCTCCATATAAATCCTATTGCAGAAAATCCATTAAAAATCGAATCTTTTTCTGAATGCAAATGATTTAGGGAAATAATTAAATTCAATTCATACTATTTATTAAAAATTTCATTCTAATTATGAATTATTTTTTTCATGGAGAAGTAAAAAATAAGATTATTATAAAACTTTCTTAACTTACGTTTATATTATTTATTAAATTTTATCTGAAAGAAAAAAGAAAAGTAAAAATTAAATACATTTTAAAAATATTGATATTCCAAATTAAACCTAAATCATTAAAACCAAGTTACTTTTAAAGATTTTGATATTCAAGTTGTCAGTACATTCTTTTGACGAGAATGATTTTCTAAAGTTTAAATAAAAAAGTTTATGTATTTGGGATCAGAGAAAAATAAGCTTTCAATAAGTTTAATTTTAAGGTTCATTAAGTTCAGGTTATATTTTGTGTGCTCTATTGCATTATCATCCAATGTACAGAAACTCAGAACAATGAAAAAACGATTAGAAGATTTTTCGATCTAAATCCAACAAAAGCTTGGAAATAACTAATAAAGCTATTAAGCATTTTATTGCCCCCCCCCCATGCTTTACATTTGTCTGAATACGTTCGACCAATTTCATTAAGTTGTGTCCGTTCTCGTTAAAATCATATAAACTGTTCCCTTATATCAAGTGGCCCTATGGGATTCACTTGGCCAAGTGTTTAGTTAGTTAGTTTGAAAGAAAAATGTGTATTAATCAAATCCGAAGAAATGCACCTATGCCTCGAACTTATCCCCTCTAGTCTATCAGACTAATGGCCAATGGTTATAGTTTAGTCCCATTTTGCTTCACAATTTAAAGTCATGCGTTTCAAAATTTTCGACATATTCTGTCCGATACATAGGCTTTCAGTTTGTCCAGTATACATTGATAACGTGTCCTATAATCGCCTAAAGTTATGAGTAAGTGCCACCTAATGTACAATAATTGCTATTATTGTTACGTCGAACGTCTTTATGTTCGTAAGTTCAACTACAGTCCAATACGATATATTATAACTTGTCGGCAAACTATGCCCTAATTGCCTCCTGTATGTTGGAAAATATGTTAACCTATGTTGGACTTTTCTTGAAATGATTTAATATGTGTACGACCAGAAAATAACATAATTTGTTGCCCGGAAGGCAAAGTTTCGTATTTTATCTTGTCTCGGTTATTGGAAAGAGTTCCCTTTTGGGTGCATATAGTGGGAAGAGAATATCGGTTAAAATACTTATAAACAGTAAAGTTCATAATTCGAAATAATGCGGTGACAATAGATACCCCGGGGCGGAGTAACTGTTGGAGTAAGCTTTTTCAATCAGTTGGTATATAATACAGGATGGATGTTGGGTAAACGGAACTTATCCGTATACTAAGTGTGAGCGTTTCGGATGTTGTTCTCTGTATGAGTGCGCCGAATGAGAAATGTTCCCGATCTTATTGGTGTTGGTTGAAAGGTATCTTTATACGTATTCCATGTGCTTGATTGAAAACAAAAGTGATGTTTTTGCATCTCGGAAGTTAAGCAACGGGCAGCAATAGTCAGAGATTAGACCCAATAGTTCGACAAAGAGTCAATACATCCGAAAAAGACAATGATTTCCATTTACATCTGACCACCTGGTTGTCTCTATTTCATATTACTCTGTGTGAAGACAATCGTCACCCTTTGTAAGCAATAGAGTGGACATAAAGTTAAGCATTTTGCTATCTCTTTGTAATCTATGGGTGACGATTGACTTCTTCACACATGTTAAAATAGCTATTCACCGGGACGTTCGGTAGCTAGGGATAGTTCGGGACGATCCGACCGAACTGCTAGGGATAGCACGAGGACTTGAGATAAGTGCATATCACCGGCGTGTAAGAAGCAAAAAAGGCGGCGGAGAGTAGCCCAATGGTGGAAAAAGTACCACACTGCAGGTGTGAAGGTATGAAGCACTTGGATATTTTACACAGACTGCGTGTTGTTTCCGGTATACCCATGTTTTGATATAATATTAATAAACATTGCAATCGGCTTTGAAATTCATGGTTTATTTTTAAAGCTTTCGTTTTATTACCCTAATAAACTACAAATTTTCAATATAAGCCTTTTCCATCGGAATAGAATTCTGTGATAAGAGAGATGGAGAGCTACGAAAAATATTAAGTTTCCACAAATGTGTCATAAATAAAATTAGAATTTTAAAGACTTAGGTAAATAAAGATCGTAATATTTAAGAGATAATGAGATTTCTGTAAAATTCTTTATATTTATATTAAGGATTTTAAATAATTTATTTAAACAATATTGGGGAAAAAATTCCCAACATGTGACAAATAATGCTTATAATCATAATGATGACGGCTATAATAAAATATTTCCTGCCTTTTAAAAAAATAAAAATAATAACAAACATTTTATGGTTGTGACAAACAAAATTAACGGGATTTACAATTAGTATTTAATACTTTATGTTCTACTGTTAATAACACAACTTGTAAATGTTTAATTTATTAATGTATTTTATCGCATTTAATTTCATTTACTTGAATTTATTTTTGTCATTAATTTGTGATCATTATAATTCAAATTTATTGTTTGTGTTTTTTAACAATATTTTTAAATCATTTAATTATTTCCTTTTTGTTTACTTTTTTATATATTATGTGTAAATTGATAAGATTAGTTGATAATTTATTTTAGGTTTTATTTAGTTTATTTAGATTTTAATATAATTCTGAGATAATTAATTAAATCACATATTAAATTTTGTGTTTTAATTTAAAAATAACTTATGAAATCAATATTTTTAATATTTTTTTTTATAAAAAGTGAAAAGTTTAAAAATAAAAGTTGAAAGTTGTGCGATTAAACGAGTAATGAGTGACTAAGTTTTTAAACATGATTGGACTATCCCAAAAAAAAAAAAAAAAAAATACAGGTCACAGTGGGGTAGAAGTTTAAACTATTTTAACTCTGTACTTTAGTTGTTGTCTTTAGATCAAGCATCGATAAATACAGATTTCTCTGTTTTATATTGAAGGGGGCTTTTGTTAATTTTTTTGCAAAATTTCTATTTAAAAAACTTATTTCTTCAGCTAAGTTTTCTCTAAGAATACTGACATAGAACTAGTGCTGTAACTAGTTCTTTTGGGATAGATTTATGTGTAATGATATTATTACTTAAAAATGGCAATGATCTAACAGAGAAATTTACTCTTTTTAGGCATTGTGGAAGAGTAGATTTTATCTTCTTAAATTGAAGTCAATTGCTTATTTAATACCGACAATATTTTCCAACTTTTAACCCACTGTTCTCTTTTATATGTGCAAAGTTAAAAAATTTGCACCCGGTATTTGATTTTTATTTTATTATAATTTTTTTTTTATTTGCAATCAAACGAATAAATATTAAAACAACACCTACTCTTGACTTTTAAACGATTTTCAAATACAACAAATATAAAAAATTTAAAACGATTAAAATAAAAATCCAACAAGTGGTCGATGGTTAACAGAATATATTGATTATTAATTATAAAGTCAATATTGACAGAAACACCAAAAACAAATTAATAAAAACATAAATAAAAGAAATAAATTAAATAATTACACAGAACCAAAAAAAAAACGACTTAATTGACCCCGACGTGATTTGAACACGCAACCTTCTGATCTGGAGTCAGACGCGCTACCGTTGCGCCACGGAGTCTTGTTAAGCAACAAGAACTAAATAATTATAACAGAGAGTGTAAACGCAAAAGAGAGAAGTAAAGAGACATTATAGAATTATTCTTAAAATATTTAAATATAATTATTGATTTTTGTTGTTTTGGGGGGTTTTTTATTGTTTAATTTTATTTTAAAATATCAATGTTTTAATCATTTTTTAATATATATTTTTCCTTACTCTCTTCTCTCTTCCAGGTGCCAGTCGCCGTAGATGTTTAAGTATTTTAAAAACCCTGCGTGATCGTCATTTAGACCTGCCTGGTAATCCCGTCACTTCTTACCACTTGAAAACCTTATTGCTCTACGAATGTGAAAAACATCCCCGGGAAATGGAATGGGAAGAGAATTGTATTGCCGATCGTATTAATGGTATATTCTTGCAATTAATTTCTTGTCTACAGTGCCGTCGGTGTCCACATTATTTTTTGCCAAATATGGATTTATTTAAAGGCAAATCACCGGGTGCTTTAGAAAATGCCGCCAAACAAGTTTGGCGTCTAACACGTATTATGTTAACAAATGCACGATGTTTAGAGGAATTGTAAGCCCAATGGAAAAAAAGGCGCACAAAATTATATTTAGTAACTAAAACATACACAAAAAAATTCCCCCTTTTCTTGGTTGTAAGGGGGGAAATTTGAACACAAAGATATTGTTATAACAAAAACAACAAAAGTTAATTGTATAATAGTTAAACAAAAATTTTTATTTTTTTCGCTTATTTAATTTATTAGATTTTGTAGCATTTAGTTTAGGTTTTATTTTAGTTTGTAGCAAATAATTTATTAGGGGCCTAAATTTTGAAATTAAAAAAATTATGGAAATTTTTAAGGTTTTTAAAAAATTTCATATCTGTTTTGTTAAATACTTAACAAAATGTTACATTTTACAAAAAGACATTTTATAAGTGTGTTCGTCTTGAAGAGGTAATTAAGGAAATTTGAAGGGTTTTATTCAAGAAGAAGTAAAACCATTTACTGTAGTTGCCCAGCAAAAACTTCCGTTACCATGTAAAGGGTTAAAATGCTAAACTTTATTTAAATAATAGAATTTGATGATATTTTTTCACAAGTAATTAGAAAAATCAGTCAATTAAAATCGTGTGAAAAAACGCTATTAAATTTAAAATAAAATCGGATTCTTTTCGCTTCTTTGGAAGTCAATAAACATCACTTCCACAGAAGGTGAAAAAATAATTTAGAGTTACTTTGTTATTCTTTTGGAAGTACTTCTTTTTATTTTTGCTGGGTATATCTTCATGCAGAAGCAGTCTAATGAATTAGAAAGTATTTCTATAACTTATTATTAATAAGACGTTATAAAAGTACTTCTATGTAATCAGAACGATAAGTACTCATTACAAAGTATGTTAAATGGTTAAAATTGCAAGTCATTATCAAGTTTTTGTTGGGTGTTAACTCAAAATTATGTTTTTAATTGAGAAAAGTATAAAAGAAATCTTTGTTAGACCAGGGTCCCGTTTTCGAGAAAAAGCTTTGAACTTTGAATAAATCTTTATGAATAGGACCCATTTACTACTTATAAGCAACTAATATAGGAAGGAAAAGTTTTCAAATTATGTCCTTTTGTCTACATGAAAACTGTACCAAATTTTTTAAATTAATAACCTCTTCCTAAAGTAAATTCTGTTCAGCCTGAAATGTACTATTTAGTTGTTCATTGTCTATAATACTCGCTTACAAATAGGGAGTTAAATAAGTCATTAAAATATTTGCTTATGTGCATTATACAAGTCATTTTCGGATCTTTGGATCTGGACTTTTGTCGAAAATTAATTAGTATCAAATAAATTCTATTTGTAATGATGAAAAATTTGTGAAAACTTTTATGAGAAATATTCATAACGTTTTATATATTTTATGGGGTTTTTAACACCATCTACATTATTAGTTTGTGAAAAAAAAAATCATTTCCAAAATTACTATTTCATTCCTTTACTGGTATGGTGACGATTATAGGACCTATTCCTGAATCGGTGTATACTTGTTTATTGATATGTGGACTAGACACCCTATGAAACCTATATAGTTCATACAGAAGAGAATGCACGGGGAAAATGGGTATCTATAGACTAGTGTATAAACTTTCTTTGTACTAGTCCATAGACTATGGACTAGTTTATACACTAATCAATAGACTATACTATTGACAAGTAGTTACCCAAAAATATTGGTCCTACACCCACCTTAAAGTATACAAATCGACAAAGTCACTTTAGAAATCGATTTAGCTATGTCCGTCCGTTCTCCATCTGTCTGTTTGTCCATGTGAACCTTATGCGAACGCCACAGGTTGAAATTTTCTTTCAGCAGCAGGATTTGAATGTTAAAAAGAAGAAATAATCTTTCTTTACTTTTAAAAAGAGTACTTCTTTTGAATTCCTAACAAATTTTTCTTTTTACTTAGACGAACACCTTATGAAAGCTTATTTAATTAAAGACATTACAACCAGTGACTTAAAAGAATTAATAATTTATTAAGCATTTTTTTCTCTAAGTTTTATGCCAAAATAATTATTAATTTCATAATTTAAATTTAAGTTAAATTTTTATAAAACTAAAAACCTTGTAAATTTTAAACAAAAAAAAAAATCCCAAAAATTATATTTAGAGAAAATTTTGATAAAACAAAAAACTTACTAAATAACTTTGTAAAATAAAAAATAATTAGAATTTAATTTATAATAAAGATTCCTAATTTTAAGGTGCTTATTCAAACCAAGAAAAATTATTTTTCTGCTTAAGAAAAGAAATATAAAACAAACATAAAAAACTGTATACGACTATTTTTTTGAAAAAAAAAATTAAAACAAAATTATTATTTTTCATAAACTTATTATAAATAAAAACACATAATTAAATCAAAAAAATAACTATTTAATTTAATTTAATAATAATTATAATGATATTCCTAAAATATATTTACTTAATTAGTTGTATTTATTATTTAAATGTACAATAAATAAAATAAAGAAAAAAAACTGTTAAACAAAAATAAATTTATCAGTAATTAAAATTAATTTTGAATTTAATTTTAAAATACCAAACAACATTAATTACAGTTAAATAAATAATAAAAAGAAATATTAAACAAGAAAAAAACACAAACAAAACTACACAATAAAATTTATTATTAATGATATTTTGACAAAATTATTAAAAATAATGCGTGTTTATTTTAACTTTTCTTTAAAGTTTATAACTAGTACGTGATTGATTTTAAATTCATTTAGTCTTAAAGGTCTACTGTGGTACCCTACAGTCATTTTTGACAACTATAAGTTTAGAAAAAAACAATAATTGCTTAAAACAGAATAGTAAAACTTTGTTGTTCAAAAACTGGTCTAGGAGTAAAAATAATATTTCTTTTAATTAATACTATGAAAGCTTAACTCAAGATCTATTATTGTTTAAATTTTGGATACCATAGGTTTAAAAGTTTAGAAGTTATACTTGCATGAAAAATGCATTAAAATCATAGCCTTAACCCTATAGCTAGCTACTACAAACCTCCTAAGCACTTGCTACTCCCACTTGGAAAAACATTTGTTCATACATTTTTATGGTCAATTGTGCATAATTTTATTCAATTGTTGGATTGTGACGAGTCTCACATCCAACACAATAATAATTTCAGTTTCAGTATTCAGTTGTCTGTCATGTTTGGCATTTAAATGAGTCAATACCAAGCCATTTGAAAGACACTTAACAATGGTCATAAAGTAGTTTAAACAATTTTAACAACAATTGAAACATTTGTTGAAAATTAATTTTTACTTAAATGTTCATTCATACATATTTTTTAGGGCATTATTATTTATTCATTTTTTGTTTTTATAATTATTGTTTTTGCTGTTTTTAAAGGGAAAAAATGACTCAATTGTGGTATATGTTTTTTTACTTAAATTATTTTATTAAATTTATGTGTCTTCAAGTTAAATTATAGTTGCAATAAATTTTATATTAAAATAATTTTAAAAAATGTTCAGGTATTATAAAATGGGTCACTTTTTGTTAAAGTTATGGCGCCGTTAAAAAAAATTTATGTTGTTTTGGGATTCTTTTAAAAAAATTCACAAATTTAGAATGATTTGATTTCATAATAATGTTAAAATGTAATTCTTACTAGAGAGATATAAAATTTTTATTTATAAAAGATAATATTCACAATCACTCTCAGATGACTCTCCAGATAATTTATACTGACTAATTTGTTGGATATATCTTCATATATACTTGATTACCTTCATATATACTAGATTATAGACTAAACTATACTCTAAACTATAGACTAGCCTATATAATAGACTATATAGCAGACTATAGGTGAGGCTATAGACTATACTGTAGTCTTAACTATAGAATAAAATATAAATTCTATATAGAATATAGAATAGACTACAGAATAGACTATGAACTAAACTATCGAATATACACTACACAGTAGACTATAGAGTAGACTATATGCTAGACTATAGACAAGACTATAGGCAAAATTATAGACTAGACTATAGACTAGTCTATAAACTAAAGTATTGTCTGGAATATAGACTAAACTATAGGCTAGACTATTGGTTACACTATAGAATAGACTGTAGACTAAACCATAGACCAGACAATAGGCTAGACTAGACTATAAAATAGACTATATGACTGGACTATAGACTGGACTATAGACTGGACTATAGAATAGACTATACCTTAGACTATAGAATAGACTATAGAGTAGAGTATAGACTAGACTATAGACTAGACTATAGACTAGACTATAGACTAGACTATAGACTAGACTATAGACTAGACTATAGACTAGACTATAGACTAGACTATAGACTAGACTATAGACTAGACTATAGACTAGACTATGGACTAGACTATAGACTAGACTATAGACTAGACTATAGACTAGACTATAGACTAGACTATAGGCTAGACTAGACTATAGAATAGAATTTTTCTAATAAATTGTATTAATAGTTAATATTTTTATATTTATTACATTAAATTATCTTAAATAATGAACCCCTTCACCAACTTCAACACAACATTGTTCGAATACCTACTTGAACCCCGTAATTATGTCCAAAGTTCAACAAATAATTTCATTTCAAAAATTTAACTCAGTTTTTCCTATACAATTAACATTGTAGGGAAAATATATTCAACAACTTCTTCATTTGCCTGGAGTACTCAAAAAAGCCCAAGTAAAAGAGAGTGAGTGTGCAGTGAAAAACACACAGAATAAATAGCCTGCGGGCCATATTTAGTATCAAACATAGTTTAAGATGCATAAAACGCAATAAAAAACAAAATGTTTACGGTTTTTGGTCTGCAAACGAAAAAAGAGTACAAACTAAAAAAAATGAACCTGCTAACTGGCTCCTTATTTTACAAAATTTTGTTTGCTGTGTTTATGGAAGATTGCATCAAGAAATTAAATTAATATTTACTTTATTCTTGACAGCAACAGCAACAATCGACGTAACAACTAACTAACAATAATAGCAACAACATCAACATTTATTGTAACAATCAAGTACCCTATAATCATGTACGCTGGTGATGACAGCATAAAAAGCACCTAATTACACCCTGTTCATTTTAAACCATCATGTGCCACGGCCACACAGGATGAGGTTCACTTTTATTTGGTTTTTTTTATATACATATATATATTTTGTTTGTGTTATTTTTTTATTTTACGTACAATTTTTAATGGGCCACTAAAAGTTTTATGCTGAAGGAAATTGCTGTAAAACTTATAGAAGAAGATCTCTGTTTTCTTCTGGCATTTTAGCCAGTTGCTGTACTGCCTCATTTGAAGTTGAGAGTAAGTAAACAAAAACGTATTATGCCATGATTTAAGCGCCATTTACAAATTGATATTTAACTACAAGAAAATTTGCTATAAATTGTTTAGAAGATTATTTATTATATTTAGGTTTAAAAAAGAAAAAAAAAGAGATAAATTGTTAAAAATGTTTACTTTCAAAAATTATTAAAAGTATTTCCATAAGAGACTAGAATATAGAAATGACTGGATCACTAAGCTATAGACTAAAATACAGAATAGACAAGAATATAGACTAGACTATACACTAAGCTATAGACTAGAATAGACAAGAATATAGACTAGACAATGGACTAGACTACAGATCAGACAATAGACTAGACTATAGATTATAGACTAGACTATAGACTAGACTATAGACTAGACTATATACTAGACTATAGACTAGACTATAGACTAGACTATAGACTAGACTATAGACTAGACTATAGACTAGACTATAGACTAGACTATAGACTAGACTATAGACTAGACTATAGACTAGACTATAGACTAGACTATAGACTAGACTATAGACTAGACTAATTATTGGAATTGGAAAATTTTGTGGAACTAAGTCCAGTAAACAGAGTTTAAGTTAAATATCCTTTTTATTGCTAAGCCCAAAAAATCATTGTTTTTCTGACCCTGTTTAAATTGTAAATTATTGTTATTGATTTTTTTTGAACCATAAAAACGTGTTAATTTCATACATAATTAACAAAAATATATATTAAACAGACAAACGATTTTTTTTTTTTTTGTTTTTAAAATTTATTACATTTTATTAACCGAGGTCAGTCACTCAAACAGATTCATGTGGAATCTTCAAAAAAGAAAAATATTAAATAAAAATAAAATAAATTTTAAAATTAAAAAAAGAAAACAAAAATATTTAAATTTAAAAATGTGTTTTAATAAAATTTATTTTCTTTAATTTGCATTTCATTGTTCGGTCATTAATTTGTATATTTTTATGACCCATACTTAAACATTTTTCAAAAATTTTCGTCTGTATTTTTAACTATTAAACGATTTTTGTTTTGACATTTTTTCTTTAGAGGAAAAAATGAAATTCTAAAAAAATCAAACAGTTAACAAGTCTTTTTGATTTGTTTTTCCTAATTTTGGAATAATGTTTTGTTTTTATTAAAATACAAAAAATTATTAAAATCTTGTTTTTGCTTAATACGTGTTGTTTTTTTTTTGAGATTTTAAAGATAAGCAAACAAATTTTTAATTATGGAGTCTGTTTGTCTAATCAAATGATTTTAGACAACCCTTTCAAACCAAACCCACAGACCTCCTGGTTAAAAAAAATCAAAATTTACATAAATATTTTTGAATTTTGCCAAACTACGCCATGCTTGTGCTTGTCTACGTCAATTTAATGAAGGCCTAATTAAACTCTAGATTCATAATTTAAATAAACAGATAGTTAGTTTTTTTTAGTTATTTTAATTTGTTAACTAAGAAAAATATGAATAAATATTTAATAAATAGTTTTGAGAGAAGGTTTCCTCAGCTGCATGTTTTGAAATTTTTGTTGGGAGAAATTTTTATTTAGGGTACAAAATAATGAACTTTTGTTTACAAAATTTTGATATTAGTAACAGCTCTTTGTAAAATTCTCAGACTATTTAAACATGTTCCTATTGCTCGTTGAAGTGTCCAGAAAAATAAACCTTGGAAAAAGAAAAGTTTACCAAAATATTCTTTATTGAGAAATTGTATTAAATATCGGAATTATTGGTCAAAGCCTGGATGTGATTTTGTGTTTTGCCTTAATGGCAATGTACATTTGTACAAATTAGTAAACTAGATACTTCTTGATAAAGTTCTAAGGAGGATATCATTCCTTACAACAGTAGCTCAGAGAACAAAACCAACCAAATTTCTATTTTAATGTTAAATTGGATCCCAACCGATCTGTGCAATAGATGCGTAGACACATAGGTCATGCAAATGTTATAGAGGAGGCATCTTTTCTTCGTGTTAATATTGATTTACTGCACTCCAAAACTTCCCTTCAGCTTAAATTTTGGCTACACTATCTCCGAATACTCTGAACGGAAGAAAAATAGCTCCTCTAAAATTATCTCCGAAACCTCTCTTCAGCTTAAATTTTGGCTACACTATCTCCGAATAGTCTGAACGGAGTCACAGAGTCCGACAGGGACATAGACATCTTTCACCGCTAAAAGTTGTAAAAAACGATATGACGTTCGTCATATCTTCTTCAACTAAGTCATCCTTATCTCAGCAATCTTGTTGCTGTCATCACAGGCCATAGTTTATTTGAAGAGAAGTCTTGGTATACCTCACAACGACTTCTGTATAAGCTGTCAAGACGAGGAGTAGGAAACTGTAAAAGATATCTTCGATTCGAATTTGTAGGAAAGCGACTATTTCAGATTTGTCAGAACTATCCAAACATAGACTGCAAAGATTAACGCCTTCATCAGGCACATCAATTGGTTTTAAGATCACAAATCTAAACTGTATCAAGGCACTTATTACAGGATCCAAGTGTGCGTCTTCCGTAGTATGGATACCATACCATAGGTCGCGAAGATATGTAGATTTCAGGAATGAAACCATCAGTTTATTTTTTAAATTACGCAGTAAGTTGTATAAGATTCGGATAGAGCTTCCTACGTTTTGAGATCATTAATAATAATGTTTCGCTTATTTCTGTATTTTGAATTCGTGGATCCTCAGGAAAGTTTGTTTTACAAAACAATATTGTTTGTTTTCATAATTTAATGTTTAAAAGAATTTTTTTATTCCAACAACAACAACAACAATAGAAACTATATTTACGGCATTATAATAACACACAACTAATAATAATTTATTTTAAGAAATTGTTTGTTAAATAGATTTGTTAAAAATTTCTTAATATAAGATTTTGCGATAGCTTAAAACACATATCCCATATGGTCTAGTGGCTAGGATATCTGGCTTTCACCCAGAAGGCCCGGGTTCGATTCCCGGTATGGGAAGAATTTTTTTAAATTAATATACAAATTTTTTGGTCAAAAAAATTTAAGAATCAAACACAAAAGTGCTAAATGTCTTGAAAAATATTTTTGATTAAAGTTCAAAAAAAATTGACTTTGATATTGCTAATATAAAAAATATCATGTTTATTCAGATATATTGAAAATTCCCTACCACACTCGATTTTATAACTAAAAACATCTCCACTAAATGATATCCTTCATTAACCTGTTGCTTGTTAGCTGTCATTATAAGTTTCTCGAAAAGAAACCTCATCATTTCGATGAATTTCTGATAAAAATAAGTAGATTTTTAAATTCAAAACACACTTTAAAGGCCACCACACCTATAAACAATGTCATCTGTAAATAATAATGACTATAAAAATGATTCCGTTCTTTTTTTTTGAACAATTTTTTTGTTTTTGGTTAAAATAAATAAAAATATACGTATATGTACATATGTAGCCTAAAAGAAACAAAGGTATCTTGAGCTTTTCAAACTAAAATCATCAATTTCAATTAACATGAAACTTCAATAATAAAAAACCAAAAAAAAATGAGTAAAAAACAACCTTATAAGCGGCACCTTATAAAGGTTCTCATTCATGCAACATTCAGATTCAGGCACAAGTTGAAACCTACTTAAAAAACAATGGTTGAATGGTTGGATGGATGAATGGTTAAAAGTAAAGACGAGCTGGCGAGTGGCGAATGAAAGCAACAGCCCAAAAATTAAATCAATCACATACAAAAAACAAGAAACCTCCTGTCAACAAAGCTGCAAGCAAAAAAGCTAGCAGGAAAGCTAAACAGTCAGCCAGCTAGCCAGCCATACAGTTTTGTTTTGATATGTGCAGCACTCATTGCACGGCCGGCCAAAAACTCCAAAGGAGGCCAAAACCATAAATATTTACTCCAACAAAAATAATGCTAAAAACAAACGAAGAAAAAAGAACTCAATTTATATGGCAGACATAAAGAAAAATGTCAACGAAAAAGGCATGATAAAGGAAAAAAAGCCTAAATAGCCGACAACTGCAGGCTACCCAGACCCTACAAATAGAACAGACAGACAAAAGAAAAAAAAAAACACAAAAATACATCAAACAAGTTTTAGAAAAAAATACCAACAACAACTAAAAAAGTTAATCAAGATAATAAACTTTTTCTTTAAAAAAAACAACAACAACAAATATTTATTTATCAAAAACTTTAAATAAACCTTTTTTTAAAAAAATCGCTTTTTTCAAAATCAATTAGACATGATCATTGATCACTTATTTTAAGTGTCCACTCTTGTTGTAAAACTTTGTTCAACCAAAATCTTCAAATGAGTTTTTTCTCCTCTCTCTCTTTCTTTCTTTTTTCCTCACTTTTCTTAGCATTTCAGTAGTCAAAGTCACATTGTAACTAACACTTGTTGTGCTATTGAGACACTGCCTCAGTTGTCTGTCTGTCCAAACAGCTAACCATCCATCTGTCTGTCTGTCTTTCTGATTGCCTGCCTGTCTTTTTCTTGTCGTTTACTTTTTTTGTTTTACGTATAGATCTTCAATGATCGATATAAGTCTTATTTTTCTTTTCGTTTCAGTTTCGTTGTTCAAACGTGTTGAAAATGTTTAATTAGTAATTGAGTGCGTGTGCAAGATCGTTGCATTCCATGCACTTTGTGGCAAGTACCCTATTGGCGATCTAGCAGCAATGATCAATTCCCAAGATACTTCTTTAATAAAAGTCAGTTCTTCAATCGGAAAGTTACTGTTACCCTTCTCGACATCAAAATCTAAATGATTTTAAAGCCCTAAAATCTTAATGATTAATCTTTAGACATGAGTCTAAACAAATTGGAACTCAATGTATTCGTTGTTTAAAGAATAGTATAAAGATTAAGTTATTGAAATTTTAGCTCATTTTAAATTCGTTACATATCCAACACTTGTCGCTGTCACCGTAGTTTCACATTTTATTCAATTACATTCAATAAATATCATTTGTAAATTGAAGCATGCGTGTAAAATGATCGTTATATTAAAATTATAATGATAAAATTTAATTTTATTACATTTTCAACAAGACAAAGATTTCCATAAAACCTAAACGTGTGTCCATTTATGGTGATTTATACGTTTAAAACCAGACCCTTTTTTTCGTTTTCGAAAAAACCCAAATCGTTTGTCTTATGCATTTCATTCAAGGTGCATAATTCTTGGAATAGAAATCTTTGTTCTACTATTTTTAGTTTTTTTTTCGTTAATATTTTTATAGGTAAAGCCAAAAGTATTTAGTTAAATTATATAGTTTGACAGTTTTCGTTGATTAGTTTTTAGGTTTACGAAAAAAAAAAACTAAAAACAAAAAAATTGTAGGTTTTAACAAGAATTTGTAGCCGCAAGACGTGATGTAAGTTAAAAAAAATTTAAATATTTATTAGAAATCAAATGATGGGATGATGGTTTTTGAAATATGAAATTCCTAAGAAAAATGCATATTTTTTTAATTTGTAGGAATTTTAAATTCAGTGGGAATTTAAGTTGATTTGGGTTTGAATTTCAAAAAATCAAATTGTATGAGAAAGTGAGATCAAAATATAGATAAGACTCTAAAGCATGATATGAAATCAAACAAATTGTTTTTAATAGGAAAATAAAATTTTGAAATTAACACTCAATTAAACTAATATTATACAAAAAAATAATTTGTCCAATTCTCAATCGATGTCGTATCGTTGTAACGTTGTATGTCATAAAAATTGTCAAAGAAATGTTTTTGAAACCAAAACAAATCAATAATAAGATAAATACGACATCGATTGTGAATTGGACATTGTTAGCTAGGAACTAATCATTCAACATAACAATTCCGATTCCGCTTAAAAATAATTTTTCCTTTTTTAAGATCCATAAGGAAACACATCATCTTTTAAAGCTCTGGTCTAAGTTAAATGCATCCTAGGGAGAACAAGTAATAACAGGACGTAGAACGGCGCGAACAAGATCTAGAGGGGAGATAAAGCCACCACTTTTTTTTTTAAATAGTTTTAAACCTCTTAAACTTTCATATCTGGCGGATAATACAGTACGTTTTTTTATACATTGCTTATCAGTTTACTGGTTCTCAGTGATCTGGCCAGAAAATACCTAGATAAGATCTACGGAATATCATAACCATTTGCATCATAGATATTTGACGTTGATGTCAATTTCGACTTCAAGATCTATCGGCATTCATTCGTATTTATTCTTGCAAACGTTAAGAATCTTTTGATTTTGGAAGAATTCTACTTCGTTTTAAAATTGGCGATTGAGAAACTCCCAATGAGTTTTCCAGCTTAACAATACTCATGGTTTTCAAACTTTTTAATTATTCTTTCTCACTGCTTCTGAGTCACACAAACCATCTTTTGTATGTTGATACCAGTGGAACGCATTCGTCATAAACTTCGATAAGCTTCCGATTGTCATCCGTTTAAAAAATACCACTTTTGAGCCACACAACCTAACTCTACCATGGTACTTCGCGCAAAGGGACAGATGTGTCGAATTAGATCCAAACTGTAATTGTGAGTTATTTCAAAAGGTCATTTCGTTTATATACTCAGATAATTCACGAAAGTTGGACTTTTGGGTAACTCTTGGTATTCGCTGAGAAGGCTCTTCCTGAATGAAAAGGCCATATGGAAAATAAAATCAGAAGATATTGCTGGAGAACAACTAGAGTCGCACTAGAAATATTCTAAGTAGATCCCATACCGACTAACTCATCTTCCTTTTCATTGTCATTGAAGTCTCCATGCGCAGGAAGATAAACTAAAGTGATGTCAGATAGACGATTCAGTTTTGAATCTATCTGTATTGTTATCAGCCAAACATATAGTTTCCTTTTAAAAATCGATTAAAACCTTAAAATCGACATTAGGTTAGATTGATAGGAGGATGAATACCACATAAAATCCAAAGAAAAACAATTAGGCTCCTATCACGACTGTTATGCGCTCCTTTTAATGGTAAACGAAGAAAAAAGGTAATTGTTTAGAAACGCAGTTTCCTGAACGTAATTTCTATTTATATTCGTTTGAATCCTTGCTTTCAAAGAAGAGAAAACAAGTTTTAGAAATACGGTTTCCTAAGTTTAGTGAAGGATATCTTTTTCCGGAACAACATTACTCTCAAGATACTTGGATTTAACTTCGACAAATGCATATCAATGGCAACATGCTCTAGAGTTTCACTGTCCTCTCTTTATGCTCTGTATTCGTTTGAATTTGCATGTCTAAAGAAGACAAATTTTTTTTTAGAAACCCAGTTTCTTGAACGTAATTCCTAACGAATTTCCAATCAGTGTTGGTGAGGAATGTTATTTACGGAATAACATAACTCTCAACTCTGACGAAAGGCAGACAATGCCCAAGAAGCTCCAGAGTTTCTCTGTCCTCTCCACATGCTCTATAATCGTCTAAATTTGCGCGTCCAATTTTGTATAGTTGTGCCAGGTAATTCTGCGAGTTTACTCAGATAAAGTACTATCATATTAACTTCAGACTTGCTTGATTTAAGAAGATTTCTCGTCATATTCTTATCTGAGTCACCACATAAGACCTTTGTGCTTTTAATGACCGTTTTATTATTGCAATAGGCATTATGGAATTATCTCATTCATATTTTTAATTCATCATAAGTCAGGCTAACTACCTTCCCTTTAAGAATATTCCATTCGCCCTTTCGTTGACAACTGGCCTGATACCCAAATGATGTAAACCTTACCTCTTAAAGAGTATTCAGATAAAGATATATTACAATTATTTCAGGTCTTAAGAAGGAAGGTCCTAATTGACTTCTGATTGTCAGCTAGATCGGCTAGATCGGCTATTACTTAGATAAAACACTCTTAAGCTGTAAGATAACTTGTTCGACTGCATTTAAATTGAAAAAGGTGATTAAGTAATTGTGCACACGATATACAATAAAATAATTATATGATTGTGGCAGACTTGTAGATAACCCCTTCATAACACTTGTCATAAATACACCAATTATTCGAACATTATAAAAATGTTGACACTTAATACTAATTATTACAGGCATAATTAAAGTAAATTACCTTCAAAATTTTAACCCTTTTTTATGTTGCAAATTTTTAAAACAAACAATTATGAAACTAAACCAGTAATAATATGAAACAAATTACAGGCAACTCAGCAGCAGAAATCAAGAAACCACACGCAAACTTCTTTTTTTGGAAAAAATATAAAAAACCAACCATCATTTAAATTTCAAAACATGAGGCACAAGGTATTTCATCAAAAAAAAGCCAAAAAATGAAACAACAAAAAATTAATAATAATACTCGTAATAACAAGGATACAACCAACTAAATAAAAAACAACAATAAAACAAATGAAATTTCAAGGAGGGCTCCTAAATGGCGTTATGGTACAATAACCCAGGCAGGCATGTGTTTGGCATAATAATTTTTAATCATTTCATTTTATTACAATTTATAAACGATAGTTGGTTAGTTGGTTGGTGGTGCCATGGAAAATTAAATGATCATAATTGAAGCAGTTTTTTTTTTTTGTTCATCAACCACTTGTTGGTCTTGTTGCAGCAAGAGCAGCAGTAGAATGCCAATGAATAGAGCTTTGAACAAAAAAAGATTTTGTTTCTGGCATTTTTAACAAATGTCAATGTTGTTTAAAAACTTTATTGAATTATGACAGAAGACAAATTTTTGCAACAATTTTTTTTGTATTTGTTTGCTGTT
Source organism: Lucilia cuprina (assembly GCF_022045245.1). NCBI lineage: Eukaryota > Metazoa > Arthropoda > Insecta > Diptera > Calliphoridae > Lucilia > Lucilia cuprina. The sequence goes on along the minus strand of NC_060951.1, from coordinate 55,542,759 downwards.
GTTAGCTGCATTCTTTACTATAATTTTGAAATGAAATCATTGTGTTGTGTGTTTTTTAACTTTTTTATCAGATCTTTTGATATTTTTATGTTTTTAACATGATTTTTAGTTGCTGGTTATAATTCTGAATACAAGTTTGTTTTTTTTTTTAAATTTATAAAAATTATGCGTGATGATTGTAAAATTAGTTGTGTGTCTTTACTGCGGCAAAAAAAAAAAAAAGAAAAAAATTAAACAAAAAGAGAACAAACCAATGATCGTACATATGAACGTTAACGACAATGATGAGAGGAGCCTGATGATCATGATGAAGACGATGGTGATGGCTGCCACAAATAATCACGTTCGAATTGTGCTCAAATCCGTCAAGTGTCTGTCGTTAACAAATGAAAACTTTTTCATTTTTTGTTTGTTTAGTAATTTTTTATAGATCTTTTTGCCTGTTTTTTTTTAACACAAAATCATGCATAAGATCTTTGTTAAATAAACTGAAATGTTTTTATTATTATTTATACTATAAAATGGCAACAACAACAACCATGTTACAGAAAAAGGAGAGAATACAACACAAAATATCATGTAGCTTTCAACACTGTTTTGCTACCATTTTAAGTTTTGACTTTTTAAACATATGCCTGCTAAACACCTCTGTAAGAGTATTTTGAATTTTTTAAAGATTTTGTAACATTTGATACTATTTTTAAGAGGAATTCCTAATACTTTCAGTCATCTGTAGTTTTGTATCTGTTTTTATGGATTTAATAACTTAAACATTTTAAGATACGAGGCGATGCTTACAGCCGAACGCCGATCTGCCAAAAGCGATTATATTACACGTCATTAGTGTATACTATGCACTTTGCAAGGTTATAGACAATCATCGAATGTGCCTGATCGTATACCAGACACAGAATATGTCGGAAACTTTGAAACGCTGATGCCAGATAGAATGTATTGGTCAATAGGAATCCATTGCTATACGAATACCTCTTAATTGGTGAAGACCAAGAAACAGAAATATATTTATATATCGTTTAACCTAATGATAACACAAGCTTTCAGTCAGAAGTCTAAATAACGAAATATGTAAATTGCATTAGAATAAATATGGCACATTATATTTACCAACGCTAGAAGATAATTAATGGATTGAAAGAAAGCTTTAACTGAATATTCTCCTGAACCTGTTGAACGAAAAACCGTTCGGGGCAACTAAAACAGAATTAAAACAATGGGACAAATAATCATAAAAGGCCTCTTGGAATAAAGAAACGGTGGGTAGAACCACAAAGATCTTACGAGTTGACCATGATGATAGCAAGGCGAGAAATCTTTTTAAAATGAGAAAGTCTGAGGTGAGTATGATGATACGTATTCTAAGTGAACACACATGATTACGAGCAGATCTAACTTTGCTCTTCTGAAGCGAGTTTCAATGTTGTGTTGATCGTATACCAGACACAGAATATGTCGGAAACTTTGAAACGCTGATGCCAGATAGAATGTATTGGTCAATAGGAATCCATTGCTATACGAATACCTCTTATTTGGTGAAGACCAAGAAACAGAAATATATTTATATATCGTTTAACCTAATGATAACACAAGCTTTCAGTCAGAAGTCTAAATAACGAAATATGTAAATTGCATTAGAATAAATATGGCACATTATATTTACCAACGCTAGAAGATAATTAATGGATTGAAAGAAAGCTTTAACTGAATATTCTCCTGAACCTGTTGAACGAAAAACCGTTCGGGGCAACTAAAACAGAATTAAAACAATGGGACAAATAATCATAAAAGGCCTCTTGGAATAAAGAAACGGTGGGTAGAACCACAAAGATCTTACGAGTTGACCATGATGATAGCAAGGCGAGAAATCTTTTTAAAATGAGAAAGTCTGAGGTGAGTATGATGATACGTATTCTAAGTGAACACACATGATTACGAGCAGATCTAACTTTGCTCTTCTGAAGCGAGTTTCAATGTTGTAAAGTATAACTTCGATTATGGTCACCTACTTCAGAATAATGAAACGGTGGGCAGAACCACAAAGATCCTACGAGTTAACCATGATGATAGAAAGATGAGAAATCTTCTTAAAATGAGCAAGTCTGAGGTTAATTTGATGGTACGTATTATGAAGGGACACACTTGATTACGAGGAGATCAATATATGCTTTTTTGAAGTGAGTTTTATGGCCACATACTTTAGAAAGTCTTGGAATAATAAAACGGTGGACAGAACCAAAATGATCAAGTAGAATAGATCTAATATTATTCTTCCGAAGTGAGTTTTATTGTTGTAAAGTATTAATGACTTCCATTATGGTCATAGACTTCAGAAAGTCTAGAAGATATAAATCTTACCATCGATCTTACAATATTTAAAACAAACTTCCGTTGACTCTAAGGAAGATAGTGATCGACTGAAATTTTATCAAGATTTAAGTCGATTTAAGTTTGTTTAAGAGATTTTGAGTTCACAGCTATATTAAATGGTTATTTCCAAAGAAAATAACGTTAGTATTAAGAATTTGGCGTCGCTACATGATAAAAAGGATAATATCCTGCGATATCCTTCGAAAACACTTATTCCATTTTTCATCAATACACGTCGTAATACGGTAGTGAGGTCATATCCATAAAAATTACAGCGGTTTAAGTCCAACAGGAACATTGTGAATGCTCATCGGCTTAAAGTCATTGAGGCAGATTTCAAGAAAAAGAAAATAAGAATGGGGTGCACCCTTTAGCACCCCCAACCAACAAAAACATGGCGAATGCTGATCGACTTTGAATCATTGCGCCGAATGGTGCAATTGGTGTTCCAACCAAAATCAAAAGCATTTTCAAACCGGTGTCACGGAGAAAATTGCATAACTTAGCCATAAACCCCTACGTCAAGCGCGGCTGGATTATAGCCAACTTTAAAGTCCTTAAATTAACTTAACTTCGGATCTGAAATTTCACTTTTACGCTATATTCATCTGTAGCTCAATACACATTCGAACTTCATCGTTTAAAATGGTAGGACGCCTCCAACACTTACTACTCATTATCCTTTTGATGTTGCACAGTGGTATAGGAAAAAAAAAAGAGGGAAATAATTCGGTAACTTCTAAACGGTTAATCCGATTTTAATGAAATTTGGTATGCACAAAGAGGAGGTGTTGTC
>NC_060951.1:55536214-55539478 GCF_022045245.1 Lucilia cuprina | reverse complement strand
CAACACCTCCTCTTTGTGCATACCAAATTTCATTAAAATCGGATTAACCGTTTAGAAGTTACCGAATTATTTCCCTCTTTTTTTTTTCCTATACCACTGTGTGTTGCTGATCACGATGATGTTGATGATGATTTTTCACTTGTTAGTGAGCAAACCAAACAGAAAACGATTTAACAAACAATATAAAATATATGTATATAAACAACAATAATAATGTTGACGTTGTTGTCTTTGTTGTATATAATGATCATACATGCAAGCACTCGAACTAACAATATGAAATTTAATTGAGTATTTTATTGTTGCCTTGTGTTTTTGTTGATCCACAGTAGCTTGATTCATGATGAAGTAAAATCTTCGGACATGTGTTTCTTCATGATCTGTGCAGAATATTAATTGGCTTGTCATGTACATATTCCGGTACATAAATAAATACTTACTTTCAATATTAAAATGTTCTTGTAGGCTTTTTTTATTACAAATAATTGTTGTAGTAATTGTTGTTACGGTTAAACAAAAAGTTCTTCAAATATGCCGTGTTATTTAAACCATCTTGTCGAAATACAAATATGATAGATCTATTAGGGAAATGATGTTATAGTAAAGAATTTATATTGAATGCAATAGAAAGCAGTTAACGTAAAATTCAGTCACCGGTAGTATTTAATCTTTCGTTTTTCATCGTTTCGTTAACTATCGAACTGTTATCGACCTTTAAACATAACCAATTCTTAATAGTTTTTTACCAACTTTTATTGCTTGCAAACATATTTTGGTTCCAAATATTACACCCTTATGGCTTTTTGTCGTACTACTACCTTTTTTCAGTTTTAGTTTTGAAAATAAAAGTAAAAAAGAAAAAAATTGTCAAACATCTATGAAAATGACAGTGAATAATGAATGTATGCCCGTTGGACATGTTAACAGTTTTAACAGAAGAATAGACAAAAAATATAAACCAACAAAATTATAATTAAAAATAAAAAAAAAACTTTAAAACAAAGAAATATCTACAAAACATATTTAAAATACTACAAAACATATGCCCGCGGATATTAAACGTCACATTAAACAAAGAAGAAGATGAAAATGGGAAAATTTAAGATAAAAATTATATATTATTATAGAAATATGAATATCTATGTGCGAAATGTACGAAGAACTTGTAACACACTATATTAAAAAAAATTAAGAAATCATGGACGGACTTATAACACCCTACAGTAGCGCTCTTTTGAAAATGGGCCAATATGAGGCTCATGTCCATTACAGACCAATTTTATAGATTTGCACTTTCACTTGAACTGAACTAGAACTGAACTAGAACTGAACTAGAACTGAACTAGAACTGAACTAGAACTGAACTAGAACTGAACTAGAACTGAACTAGAACTGAACTAGAACTGAACTAGAACTGAACTAGAACTGAACTAGAACTGGACTAGAACTGAACTAGAACTGAACTAGAACAGTTTTTAAATTGGGCCAATATGAGGCTCATGTCCATTACAGACCAATTTTATAGATTTGCACTTTCACTTGAACTGAACTAGAACTGAACTAGAACTGAACTAGACCTGAACTAGAACTGAACTAGAACTGAACTAGAACTGAACTAGAACTAGAACTGAACTAGAACTGAACTAGAACTGAACTAGAACATTTTATGGCTTTGTGACTAATAAAAAATAATCGACTCAAGAACTTTTCCCCTGAGTGACTGCCAAACTATTAGGTAGAAAATTAAAGATTTACATCAATTTGTTAATGGTTGTTATTGTGAACTAGAACTGAACTAGAACTGAACTAGAACTGAGCTAGAACTGAGCTAGAACTGAACTAGAACTGAACTAGAACTGAACTAGAACTGAACTAGAACTGAACTAGAACTGAACTAGAACTGAACCAGAACTGAACTAGAACTGAACTAGAACTGAACTAGAACTCAACTGGAACTCAACTAGAGCAGAACAAGAACTGAACTAGAACTGAGCAGAATAAAGTACTGAATTTCTGAATAAAATTCTAGTCATATTATGTAATTTAATCGAAATAAGTGATAACAAAATAGTTGCATACTAATTATTTCTCATCATATTCCCAAACTCTGCAACAAGTTTAAAATACCGCAGCAAAATTAATTTAAAAGTAAACAAGAAATCAGTTTCAAAATTACTTAGAGAAAAAAAGTAAAAATTTTAATAAAACTGACATTTAAATATGTTTTTAAAAAATAATGATTTTAAAAGCAACATGACAAAATATATTTTTTAAACTCTTTAACAAATTTTTAATTTTTTATCTCAAAAATATTTGTTAAACAAAATTCCTCTGATTTATTCTTATTAACAAAAACATTTGTTTTCTTTTGATGTTTTTTTAGATAATGAAAAAAAGAAACAATGATCTCGTGATGTGGTGTGTGAAAAAAAGTAAATCTACTTCAAAAAGCCTTAAATTTATATTTTTTTTGCCATTTTCCTAACAAGAAATTGTCATATTTTTGAATTTTTATTATAATTTGCATATTTTTTGTCATTTATGTATATGTTTGTATGTTTGTACATAGATAGATATATTTTGTTTATTTTTATTGTTAATTGTGGGTACATAAATTTAAAATAATACGTTTTCTGTCTCTGTCGGTCTCTGTATATATTTCCATCTTTTTTATTCGTATTCATTAAATATAATAAAAATAGGTGATACTAAGCTACAAAATACAAATTATTTAACATTTAGATGGATAGATTTTGTCGTTGATATTTATTTTTCTATACAGCGAATAGAAAACCACAAAATTGTTTATTTCTAATGATCAACATTCATTAGAAACGCGTGTGCATGAATTCTGAATATTTTATTTTATTTTCGTCACAACAAAATTAAAATTTTATAATCAAAAATCAAACAAAATTTTAGATTGTTTATAAATTTTAAAAATATTTTGTAAAAAAAGAAAACAAAAATATTTTATATTTTGGAATTTATGACGTTTGGGAATAAACATAATTTAATATTTAAAAGAAAATAATATTCGGGTCAATATGTTGGATCAGAACGAGGAAAAAAGTTTTTGTTGCCACAGAAGTTTCATTCAATAAAATAAAATGCACTTAAAGTAACCAAATTTGTTGGTATTAACTACAATTTTTTATTAAGAACTGAACTAGAACTGAACTAGAACTGAACTAGAACTGAACTAGAACTGAACTAGAACTGAACTAGAACTGAACTAGAACTGAACTAGAACTGAACTAGAAC
>NC_060951.1:55291683-55536114 GCF_022045245.1 Lucilia cuprina | reverse complement strand
GAACTAGAACTGAACTAGAACTGAACTAGAACTGAACTAGAACTAAACTAGAACTGAACTAGAACTGAACTAGAACTGAACTAGAACTGAAATAAAACTGAAATAAAAAACTGAACAAGAACTGAACTAGTACTGAACTAGAACTTAACTAAAACTGAAGAACAAGATCTGAACAGAACTTTATTTTAAATATTCGGTTGCGACAAATATTAAATTTATTGGTATCAACCAAAATTTAGAAACTAGAACTTTAAAAATTAATAGGTTTTAAATTCGTAAATTTAATGACCACAAGGAAACTGTTAATGTTAGCATACCCTCCCAGGATAAAAACAAAAATAGATAAAAATTATTTATAATATTGTAACCGATATCACTAATAAATTTCTCTTTACAAATGAAACTGTATTTAAAATGTAGTATTTTACAAACAACCAAAGCACTTAATCATTTTCGAATCTAAAGTGATATTTTAATTTAATAAAATAAAAAATACAAACTCTATAAAAACTGCAGACATTAAAATATTTCCACCATAGAAAACTGTCAGAAAATAGCAACTACGGCATTAATTCTGGTATTCATGATACATAATTTACCCAAAAAAAAGGAAAAAAATATACTGAAAAGGTAAATATATTGTTTATATATAAAAAAGAGACTGACAGTCCACCAGGCAAGCAAAATTGGTATAAGTGAAATATAAAACTTTTTCAAACATTTCCTAAAACAGGGATGATGTTTGTATTGGAAGATACTGGCAACAAACTGCCAAGTACTTCTCTTTTTACATAAAGGAATACAAATACATAAAATAAATGCTTAAATAAAAATAAAACAACATGAAGATAAATTATAGTCCACAAATTGTAAATATTTTGTATTTATAGTAATAAATGGGGGGTTACATGAAATGCTCGAATGGACGCAGAGCGTTGTGTACATAAGGTGAAAAACCCGGGAACGTTAAAAGTTTTGGAAATGTTGAAATAATAAAGTATGTACTATAACAATAAATTTTATTTAAATGCCAACAAATGTTTTATGTAAAATAATAAAATAAAATTTGGAACAAAATTCACATGTTTGAAATAGCTGAAATTAAGATGCCAGATGAAAATTGTTAGCAAATTTATGGGTTGAGCAATACCTTATTTATATATTCAAAACTTTAGAACCAATTTTTTAGGAATTTTTTTTAAGAAACTTTCACATTCACATATCTTCTCAGTTCTATTTTAGTTCAGTTCTAGTTGAGTTCTAGTTTAGTTTAGTTCAGTTTAGTTCAGTTCAAGTTCAGTTCTAGTTCAGTTCTAGTTCAGTTCTAGTTCAGTTCAAGTTCAGTTCTAGTTCAGTTCTAGTTCAGTTCTAGTTCAGTTCTAGTTCAGTTCTAGTTCAGTTCTAGTTCAGTTCTAGTTCAGTTCTAGTTCAGTTCTAGTTCAGTTCTAGTTCAGTTCTAGTTCAGTTCTAGTTCAGTTCTAGTTCAGTTCTAGTTCAGTTCTAGTTCAGTTCTAGTTCAGCTCTGGTTCAGTTCTGGTTCAGTTCTGGTTTAGTTCTAGTTCTTATTATTTTCTAGTTCTGTTCTATTTATGTTTTAGTTCTGTCCTAGTTTCGTTGTAGTTCTGTTTTAGTTTTGTTCTAGTTCTGTTTTAATTTTATTTTAGTTCTGTTTTAGTTTTGTTCCACTTCCGTTGTAGTTCTGTTCTGTTTCAGTTCTCTTTTCAAAAAATGGCAAGATAAATTTATAAAGATATGTATAGAAATACATATTTATTATTTTTAAATGGTGGAAACTAATGAAGAAGCAAAAATCTTAATCTGGCAACCTTTAGCACAAATGTATCTGTAACTATGAGGACAAATAAAGAGAGCAAAAACTACCCAACGAAGTTCGAGAGAATGTTTTTTGTATATAAAAAAAACAAACAAATACAAAGAGAATTGTGTTTTTTTCTATAAAGAGGAGGAGCCTAATTCATGGTGTATCTATGTATAATTGAACGCACACACTAAAACATTTATATTTATAAACAATATTATGAATATATAAAAAAGTATCTAAGAGATATTTAACATATATAAGACTACATATCAGAGATAAATATTAAAAAAAAGGGATAAATCTTAAAAGATACTACACATTAACTGAGAAGCTTGAAATCGTGAAGATAAAAACCGCCGGTAATTTATAGATACATTTTTCAAATACATACGTGTGTGTAAAATAAGTAAAAAATAAAAAAGTGCAATAACGTTTTTTTGCATAAAAGCAAAAATTTTAAAAAAGATACATACATCTGTTAGATACTTGGGAAAACGTTAAAAATTATTGTTGTACGCTCACACTTAACTACAAGATATCTCTATAAAACCGACAAAATTATACATACAAACTCGCATCAATAGCTGTTGCTGCTGCAGCAGCAGAAATGGAATGGCTTCAACATCATCGAAAGCGATAACATACTCATTACATACACGCCTACTACTTCATGCAATGTGTAAGGTATGTGTTTGTTTGTTTGTTTGTTTGTGAATGTGTCTTGTGAGAATATTTAATGTGCAAGAGCTGCTGCAGCACCGGATCTCATGCTCTTGTTGTTGCTGTGGTGCACTGGACGACCGAAACGAGACGTTTCATATGATGTGTGAATTGTATACAAATGTTTGCGATGGTGTTGGTAGTTTGTATACAATTGTATCGTTTGTTTCAATGTTTATTTGTGTATTTTTAAAGGTATTAAACTTCTTTATCTGAGGATAAAGCTGTAAATATCCGCGAGATTTACTACACGACGCGTGTCATTTCGTTCCCCAAGAAAAACAGCAAAATACAACTGAAGTGGAAGAAAAAAACCATCCAACTATAAACGAAAAAACCCTAAATACAAACTGCAACAACTGGAAAATTACATTGAATACCCAAACAACTTAAAATCCTGCATTTCGTCGGTTTTTGTTTATTCATATTGGATTCGTAACGACTTCAAAAATCGCATCATCACATCCCAAAAAAAGAAAGGAAATTGTTTGCTACTCGAACTCGTATTGTATGGTTTATATGTATAAATATTTGTCTGTCCGTCTGTCTACTCACTCGTTTTTTTAAATGGCAACATTTAGGCCAAAACTGCAATTGCATTGATTTGATTTCTCATCGTATTCTCTAGAGGAGTTTTGGTTGGTTTTTGTTTTACGTTTCGTTTGTTGACCAGAAGCATCCGTTAATGTTTTACCAACAACTTAACGGCTCGTTGTTTCTTATTGCCATAATGTGCACAGCTAGCTGCTGCTCGCACTATACTCCTCAACATTTCTCGTACAACAATCAGTGATTTTAAATCTTTTTGAATTTTAAATTTAAACCATTCAACGACAATAAGAGGAAAAAATACAAGAAAAAAGAAAAAAACTATTTACCAAATGTGAATTTTGTGGCGGCTTCTTCTAAAAAAAATATTGTACAAAGAAAAAAACTATCTACAAACGTTCAATTTCTACATAAGACTACAAAGCAAAAACAGTACTACAATAAAAAAACCTTTTGTGGCGTGAAAATAAAAAAACAAACAATTGTTTATTGTCTTTTCAGCAAAAAAAATAGGAATTTCGCTTGGAAATTACAATCATAACTTTGTGTTTTGTGCTGGTTTTTGTAAAATTTTCTAGACTTACTGTCGCCGCAGCAAAAGCCGCCGCCATGTTGGTTCCGCCTGATATGATGGCCGCCCAGACGCGCATGATCTATCAGATGAATCGTTATTGTGCTGAACGTGTTCAAGCTCGCATGTTTAAAACTGCTACGGCCATTCGCGAAATTTGCAAAATTGTCCAGGATATTTTAAAAGAGGTCGAATTACAGGAACCTCGTTTTATCTCTAGTTTAGTTGAGTGTAATGGCAGGTAAGATATTATTTATATGTGTTTTTTATATTTCAGTAACATATTGTTTAAAATCTAATATCAGATTTGTTAAATTAAGAAAAATTCATTTTTTTTTCGCTTATATTTCATTTCAATAAATTAATTTTAAATAATGTAAACCTCGTATTCAATATATCGAAATCTTATGTGCTTTGCATTGAAAACAGAACTTCCAAAGAAACGAAAAAGAAGTTGAATTTACTCCATGAACGTACTGAAAAAGACCTTAAAAAGCGATGATTGAGTTATAGGAGGGATGTTCTTTTTATTTGATTTCAAATTCATTACATATGAAGCCATTCTCAGGAAGTCATTTTTGTGTTCTTTTTTGGAGGTTATTAGGAACTTCAACTTGATTCAAATAATATTAACATAAATAATAAAATTACATGTATTTATCAATTAACTCCAAAATAAAATTGGTTTAATTCAAAAAATTCCTTTACAAAATAGTTTATCTTCATTAAAAAAATGGTTTGTTTTCGCTTTTTGGAAGTCAATAAACATCATAGAAGGTAAAAAATTCACTTAGTGCTACTTTTGAAATGGTGATAAATGTAATTTTTTGTAAAGTACTATTTGTTATTTTTGCTGGCTAAGCGTATTTCAAGAAAATCATCTTTTAGTAAAATTATCCACATCATTTCTATACAAATCTTCTTCAAATAGGGCCATGCATCCATCAAAGGCTTTATAGAATGTCTGTATAGAAAATTGTATAAACCCCCATTTTCACCACCTCCGTAACTGGTAGATATAGTCTGCCAGCTGTATGTGTAATCTTAATATATCTTTAAGTTAAAAAAACTAGACATTTAGAATTTATTAAAGTTTTATTTAAACTAGATTGTTTTTATTAAAAATTTAAAAAATTCTTATAAAAAAAATCTTAAGGACGATTTTCAAGAAAATTTCCTATGTCCATAATCTACAAAACCTTTAACTGAAGATGTTCTATTATGTCTTTAGCAAAAGACTTTTTTATATTCGTTACGATATAGCTTTGTCTTCTAACAAGCCTTTAACGAATGATCTTCTAATAGGTTTCAACAGAAGGATTTCTTAAGTCTTCTATCAACCCTCTAACAGAAGCGAGAAGGCAAGCCCTTGGCTATAGATAATATTACATCTTATCCCTACAAGGTTTAACCCTGTTTAATGTATGTGAATCTTACAATACTCTAATACACTTTAAACTAATTACATAGTGAGACAAAACGAAACCAAGTAGAACAAGAATCTCAAATCATAAGGTACGGATAATAACCCGTATTTTCGAATCTTTAAGAAATTAAAATTTAGTAATTTAGGTGAAGCTAAACCGATTTTAAGTTTATAGAACAAAAGCTGAAACCTTTTAGTGACATACATATATGGTGTTTGAATAACTAGAATCCAAAAGGGTGGGATTTTATCACTCATGTTTATTTTTTTAAACTCCATAACATTCACAAAAAGTTTAAGTAATATTTAGGCCGGATAACTCTCTTGGAAGTCGGCGAAGTTAAAATTGGTAGTCACCACTTTATTTATCCCTTAACTTCCAAAGATGTTGCGAAACAGAAGTAAAATTTTAAACCGCCTTATGCAAAAACTATTATTAAGTTAGCAATGGTTATTAAACCTGTTTTTATATGGAAATAGTGTGTAGTAAACCATTGTTAACTTTAATAATCGTTTTCCCTGGTTTTTAATAAGTTATTCTAACTTTGAACTTATCTATACTCATTCCTAATGATTGTCAAAAAAAAAAAACTTCTTTGAATGTAATAGACAGACACATTCGATATATTAAGCTTTAGGGACAATTACATTGTAAGTACTTGAAGCTTTTACAATTACTTGCAATTGTAATTGTAATTGAAGTTTTGTCAATTAAAATAGTAATCCCTAAATTTTACAATTAACTGCATTTGGTTATTGGTGAATTATACATTACAAATATTGTAGTTTCAATTAAAATCATTTGTAATTAGTTATTGCTTAATCACACATTACCAGTAATGGTAATTGACCATATAATAAATTACTTACTGTAATTATTATTCCCCAAACCTGCACACAACCATATACATATTATGATTAAAGGAGCATTGGTCGTCATTGCAGGGCGTTTTAGTGCTCTGGTCCGCATAATTTGGCACATAATCTTCTAGTGTCCCAGGAACGCAGCCTATTTAAAATGGTTAACATCGATTCATTATTTCACCTAGCCTCCTATCTGTAAAACCAAGTTCTATACCAGCCTTTATGACTCTCATGAATTTTATAATTTTAGGACCTTATTAGATCCAGGTCCCCATAAATAACCCCCTTTAAAATTTTACTTAAATGTCCACAACTTTAGTTAGTAATAAATGTGTTATGTATAACTGAGGCAATGACTTTCACTACGTTTGTTAACATTTTGCAATTAGATATGCATAAAATTTAAATAACACCCAGTTATCATGTTGACAACCACCATTGTAATTTTGACAACACATATTTGTTTTTGCAATAATACATTGTTCTCATTTGCGTAGCTTTGTTAATGTATTGTTATTGATTTGACAACACAACATTCTACTTGACAACAAAGCGTTATCACTTTAATAAAATATCGTTTTCACTCTTAAAAATTACTAAAAAAAAAAAAACTAAATTTTAAAGTTTCAAATCTTTTCTACGTTGCTGTTGTTGTTTCGACAACTATCCATACATACTTTGTCAACGGAGTTTATTAAAAAATTATAAGCACTTTGGTGTCAATTTGGTTATTTTTTAAAAAAATTAAAAAAGTATGTTGAATTGTTCAAAGTGCACTTACCTCTACTTTACCACCAACAAGACAAATATGACTGAAAATAATAAAAAAAATAATAAAAAGACATTAACAACCAATTAAACTCATAAAAATTTCAAAATGTCTAAAAATTTAATAAATATTTTTAAAATCCCAACAAACCAGCAATAAAACCACAACCAGAAAAGTGAACTGAAGTGAATATGAAATTGTCACACGTCACTAAGTGAATACAAACCAAGAATGAAATGAAAACTGTCAAAAAACAATTAACACCAATTAAGTGACAAAATTAAGAAAAAAAAAAACAATACCAACAGAAACAAAAAAAGAAATCTTGTTAAAATGTATCTAAAATGAAAAAATCAAGAAAATAAAACAAGGAATTGAACAGAAATTTTTGCAAAAAAAAAGAAAAAAAACTTTTTTTTTCAAATAAACATTCAATAGAGTTTAGAAGGACCATTGGCTTTAAAGGCGTTGATAGTGCACATTTAACCACTTTTAAAGAAAAACCAAAATGATCTTTTATGAACATAAGATGGTGATAATGATGATGAAGATCACGATCGCAATGGCGTTGAGGCTGGCAATGATGATGACTTAACAATAAATGGAATCGAAGAAGAAAAACAAAAATTTACTTTGTATTTTTTTAAAACATTCTTTTAGTTAGTAAAAGAAAATGTGGTATTTAAGAGCTGTCATACCCAGCTACTGCCAATTAAAAGACCCAATAGGAATTTTTTATTAAAAAAAGTAGATCATTTTTAAATCAGCAAAAGATTTTCACTATAGTCATTACTGATATTTAGAGAATTAACATGACTCATAACTTAAATTCATAAATTAGAATATGGATCTTAAATGATCACAATTTCTCACTGGGTGTCCAATTGCTACCACTTTAGATGTGGTTTTTATTATTTTTTTTTTGTTGTGGCAGCCTTTTAAAAAACACCCATGATAATTACGAATACATGTTTGTACTTTACAGTTGGTGTCGTAAATCTGCTATAAAAATATATTTACAAAAAAACAAACAAAACACACATACAAATTGTTGATGATGTATTGAAATTGCCTTAAGATCTGTCAAAATCTGTTGTTACATCTTTCCAAAGAAATCAATTTGTTTGTGTGTTGTATGTATTACTTTTTAATCTGTCTTCAAGTGTTAAACGAGAAAAAAAACATAAAATACTACTTGTTTTACGCCTGAATATGTTTGTATAAATGCATGTGTATATAAGTGCTAATTGTTTTATGGTTGAATGAGTCTTTAATACTCTCTTCAGTCTTTTCTTTGCATCAGGCGTCATCACGATCATTGTCGTCATGGCTGCCACAATAATCAAGTGGGCTTATATTGATTTGAAGGTTGACAAAAGATCAATTAATGTGGGAATGTTGGCAGTAGATTGAAAGGTAACGTAATGTTTGCAAAGGAGTAGTTTATTGGAATTTTTCTGATAAGGATTTGATCAATATTTTTGCGAAAATTAATAAAATAAAAATTTCATTCACAAAATTGTAAACTAAACGGAAATTCTTAAGAGGGTAGTTTAATCGAAAACATCTCCAAAGGATGTAAAAACAAAAACAAACAATTTTATAAAAATTAAAAATTTTATGAAAAATTATCTTAAAATAGTGATTTGATAAAAAATTATTAAAAAAATAAAATTTTCTTTTAATAAATGAATTAAAGAAAAAATATATTAACTGAAAATGTTTGTATAGAAAATAAAACTTTTTAAATTTTATAAAATTGTTTTATTAAAAAGAAAATTTATTAAAAATTTTCTATAAAAAATTTAAGGAAATTTATCTATTTAAAGAAAACTAATTGAAAAAATTCTTTAACAAAGAATATTTATTTTAAATTTTCTAAAAAAAAATTGTTGAAAAAATTTTGAAAAATGATTGAAAAAGAGAAATTTAAAGAAATTTTCTATAAACAGAAAGTTTGTCAAACATTTTTCATTAAAAACTAAGAAACAAAAGAGGAATTTGTCGAAATTTTTTCTACGGAAAAAATTTGTCAAAAAAAATTTTTAGATATTTTTGAAAAAAAATTAAAATTTCTATAAGAACGAAAATTTTCCATAAAAAGGGGAATTTTATGAAAATTTTCTATAATATTAGAAATTTTTTAATTTTTTTTTTATAAAAAGAGAAATTTATCGAAACGTATCTATAAAAAGAGTAATTTATCGAAAAAATTCTATAAAAGTAGAAATTTATCAAACATTTTCTATAAAAAGAGAAATGTGTCGAAAATTGTATATAAATTAAAAAAAAATTATTAACATTTTTTAGAAATAGAATTTTTTTGCAAATTTTCTATAAAAAAGGAACTTATCAAAAATTTTCTATCAAATTAGAAATTTATCAAATAAAAGAAAAAAATTAACAAACATTTTCTATAAAAAGAAAAATTTATAGAAAACTTCCTATAAATAAAGAAATTTAACGAAAATTTCCATTTGAAAGAGAAATTTATCGAAAATTTTCCATAACAAGAGAAATTTATCGAAAATTTCCTATAAAATCGACATTAATTGAAAATGCAAATTTTTTATTAAAAAGAATATTTATAGAAAATTTGTTATAAAAGAAGAAAATTTATCGAAAATATTCCATTAAATAAGATTTATCAAAAACCAAAAATGCTTTATAAAAAGAAAATTTATCGAAAATTTTCTACTGAAAAGAATATTTATATCAAATTTTCATTAGATGAAGAAAATTTATCAAAAGTATTCTATAAAAGAAGAAAATTTTGAACAAAAAAGAATTTTATAGCAAATTTTAAATAAAAAAATGTAAAAAGTGGAACCACTTTATATAAAAAAGGAATTTTTTAAAAATTTTCTATAAATAAGGAAATTTATCGACATTTTTAATATAGAAAAGAAAATTTATCGAAATTTTTTTATAGAAAAGTAAATTGATCGAAAATCAATAAATAAATTTAATTTTTAATAAAAATCAAAGAGAATCGAAAAATCTCTTTAAAAAACTAAATTTATTGAAAATTGACTGTATTGAAAATTTTCTTATAAAAAAAATTTACCGAAAATTTTTTTAAAGGATATTTATCCAAAATTTTCTATTAAAAGGAAATTTATCAAACATTTTTTAAAAAAGGATTTATTTTTTATTGCAATTTTTTTTTAAGAAAAATTTATCGCATTTTTTTTGTTTAAAGGAATTATATCGCAAATTCTCTATGAAAGAATAAAATTTATTAAAAATTTTCTTCAAAAATAAAATTTATTGCAAATTTTAAATAAAAATGTTTTAAAAAAGTTTTTTATAAAAAATTGAAATTTATGAACATTTTCTAAAAATAAAACTTTTAACAAAATATAAAATGTATATACAAAAAGAGAAATTTATCTTAAGAAAAGTTATCGTACATTTTCTATAAGAAGAGTAATTTCTCAAAAGTTTTCTATAAAAAGAGAAATTTATCAACATTTATCAATCAAATTTAAAATATATCGAAAATTTTTCTTTTAAAAGAAATTTACAGAAATTTTATTTAAAATATTTTACAAATATAAAGTGTATCGAGCTTTTTATTTCAATACAAATGTTTTTGTAAATGGTTTCTTAATAGATAGAAAGTTTATTTATTTAAACTATTTATTTAAACTATAGCTAAAAAGAAAATTTTTTAAAACTTTCCAGTAATTAGAAGTTTTAAAAAACATTTAAATTAAATACAAATTCAACAAAAATTTTCTTTAAATTAAAGATGTATTAAACCTTTTTTTTCGAAAATTTTCTAAAAATAGGAAAATTATAACAATTTTTATCTATAAATCTTCTTTTTCTTCCAGATATGAAGGCGTCGAAGTTATCTCACCCACAGAATTCGAAATTGTTTTATATCTCAATCAAATGGGTGTTTTTAATTTTGTCGATGATGGTACTCTACCCGGTTGTGCCGTTCTCAAGTTAAGTGATGGTCGCAAAAGATCCATGTCCTTATGGGTGGAATTTATAACAGCCTCTGGTTATTTGTCGTCAAGAAAAATAAGGGCACGTTTTCAGACTCTGGTAGCACAAGCATGTGATAAAAGTATTTATCGTGATATGGTGAAAATGATTGGCGATACTACGGAGGTAAAATTGAGAATACGTGAACGGTATATAGTTCAAATAACACCGGCATTTAAATGTTCGGGTATATGGCCAAGATCGGCGGCACATTGGCCTTTACCGCATATACCCTGGCCACATCCAAGTATAGTGGCTGAAGTTAAAACGGAAGGTTTTGATTTGTTGTCGAAAGAAAGTGTCATATTTCAGAATAAAACAAATAATGCGGCCAGCATGGAGGGAGATGCTTGGGTGTTGAGTTTTTTTGAGGCCGAAAATAGATTGTTGCAAGGTAGATTAGAAATTTAAAATTACCAAGAAAGGTTTTTTTTATAAATTGTTTTATGTTTTAGGTGGCTGCCGTCGTCGTTTGCTTAGCATTTTGAAAACTTTAAGAGATCGTCATTTGGACTTACCCGGTAATCCGATAACAGCCTACCACTTGAAAAATTTGTTACTCTATGAATGTGAAAAACATCCACGAGATTTTGAATGGGATGAACCTTGCATTGCTGATCGTATCAATGGTATATTTCTGCAATTAATATCCTGTTTGCAGTATAGACGTTGTCCCCATTATTTTCTACCTAGTTTGGATCTATTTAAAGGTAAATCTCCTAGTGCCTTAGAACAGGCAGCCAAACAGGTGTGGCGTTTAACACGTGAGATGTTAACAAATAACAATGCATTTGAAAAATTGTAAAACGTTAAAGAAGAAAGAGCCCAACTAACAAAAGATAAAGGAAGTCTGCTGCTGTAAGCATTATTTAAAAATAAAATGTGTATAAAAAAATGAAAACAAATTCCCCTAGAAAAGCAACGATAAAATCAAAGATTTTTTTAACTAAATTTTTCTAAAACAAATTCTTTACACTATAATCCTTAGATTTTAGATAAAAAACATTTTTCATATACATATGTATTCATAATTAATAGAAAGAGTGCTTTACATGTGTGTTTTAATTTCGATTTTATAAAAGATTTTTATCGGCACTCATATGTTGTATTTATCACAGGATAATCTGTCTTAATATTTTTTAATTTTCCTCTCTTTTTTCACTATCTATTGTTTTAGAAATTTTAATATTTTATTTTTTTTGTAAATCATTATTTACTAACCCTTAAACATTTCATAGTCTCAAATATTTCACAATGATAAAAAAGTTTTTTTTCGATTTTGCCTATAACTTTGTATACGATTAGATTTTATAATTCATAAATAACTAAGCAAAAGTGATAATTTGTAATGTATAATTAAGGAAAATGTTTAGTGCAACGATTTTCATTGAAATTTATATCAGTTATCGACAAACGAATAAATGTTGAAGTGCTTTACGCGAACACCATGAAGTCTTGATGTTGAACACCGTGAAGTCTTTTTCAACCGCTGGGTAAGCTTCTGAGACGTCTTACTACCGCCTCATTGTGCTTCTTATTACACTCCGTTGACAATTTACGATTATGGAATTTGCGATGCAGTATGTGTGCACCTTGGTCAAGTATTTTAATTATGTGATCTCTGACCATTGCTGCCCCCGTCACATGTATAAGATACCTTTCTTCCATCACCATTTAGTCCAGAAAACTTTTCATTCATTCGAAACACTCATAGAAAACAACATCCGACACACACAGTCTCGGTATACTCGGCAAGACCCGTAACCGAATACAACTTTATTCATTCTGTATGATATACATTTATCTGTTGGGGAATCTGTTGTCATCGGCAACTGTTCCAAACTTATCTCGAAATATAGACTTTACAGTGAATCAGACTTTCATCTGCATCTCATTCTTCCCGCGAATTTGGGTTTCAACCACAGCTACTACCTAGATATATTCTGAAGGAACATCAACCATCTGACCAGCCAGGACATAGTCCTAAGGGCAACTGGCCACCCGTAGTACCAGATTATGTGATTCTCTGGTTCGACCCCATGTCAAATCATTCCAAGTAATGTATGAGGAGTGAAGTGACAATAGCAGTTTATAGAAGATCTTTTCCCTTGCAATCCAAATAACAAAAAGTTGGGATCTAAAGGAGCCGGAGGGCAGATTTTAGACGAAATATCAATGGTCACCATTCATCGTAGATCGACGCAAACAAGGAGAAAGTAAAAATATCAGTGAATTCCTGCTCATGGTTCTCTTTTTCTCCGAAAACGAGACGCACTGATCCACGGGGCTCAAAAATTATGTAGAATTTTGCTAATGTTTGACTCATTTGTCATTTATACTCTAAGAAATGTTTGATATCGAAAGTAGACAAAATATATCAAATCCTTATAGAAAGCAAAATATTCTAGGTTTGGTTACTTCTGTGTAGAACTAGCGGCAAGGCCTAGAAAATATGAAACTAAAAGAAAGAAAATTTTCTAAATATTTGGAAACAAAGTGTTACTATATCAGTGCCTGTCCGTCTGTTACATAACACAGCCTGACAAATTTTAAGCCCAATGTCCAGAATATCTTCTTCTAAAGTAGCGAGCGGTGCTGAAACTAATATATCGAAAAACAAAGAAATTTAGTCAGATGTTAAAACTTTATTTTAATGTTCATAGAGACAAATTTCTGGACAAGATGTGATGAAAAAATCTGAGAAACAGATTCTATTTGAGTGCTGCTTGATCCTTGATCTGAGTGTTTCGACTTTATTTGTCAGCCTTTTATTCAGGAGCATGTTACACCAAAAAGTAAAATTATTTTTTTTCGAAATCGCCCTAAAATCGTTACACTTAACATTTTTCTAAATAATTTATAATATTTATAAATTTTGTTTAAAACAATTAAGTCTTAATATTTTTCTAAAAAATATATAAAACTTATTAAATTAAAAAAATATTAACATAAAATGTGCAATTTGAAAACAACATACATAAGTATAAGAATTAAAAAATAATTTTGTAAAAATTAAAGAAAAAACAAATTTGTTAATTTTTTTATTATTAAGTTCTTTAAATATTGTGTGAAAAAATTAAACAAAAAAATGTTATATAAATAAATATTAATAAAAAATTTTAAATAAAAATTGATGTTATTATTAATATAAGGAATTTATTTACTGTCATGCACTGTAATTCTTAAGAAAATGTTACTCTCAAGAAAAAGATTTCAATTCGAAATCATTACAATTATTAATGAGTTGGTTTTCATGTTTAAAACATTATTTATTATGTCAACCATCCTGTCACATACACAAACCTTACCAATCATATCATACTACAAGCATACATACATAGATACATATAAAAATACCTTAAAGACATGCTAAAGACCAAGTTAACATGTTTGGAATATAACAAGATCTTCAAAATTAAAGATATCTAAGGTTGTTTACTGTTCTCAATATCTCATGATGATCCTCATATCAATTCCAAGAATAAGAGAATAACATACATACATATGTATGAAACATTCATGAATTGTACGTAACTAAATATTTGTTGACATTTTGATATTTTTTTTATTTTCCCAAAAATAAAATAAAAAAAATTAACATAAAATATAGTTTCGAATACAAGGAATAAATAAATAAATATCTTTGAATACCTTTATGGCTGAGACGAAGAGAAAAAATGGAAAGAATGATCTGTCTCATGACCAAATCTGAAGAAATTCTTTTTTTTTTTTCTAGTGGTATGCCAGAGTATCTGTGTCTGTAAGTATTAAAGTCATTTTTTTTTCTTTTCGGTTATATTTATGACCTTCAAGACAATCCTCATACGATGAGTACAACAAATGTTGTTTTTTGTTCGTTTGTCTTAAATCTAAATTAACCTTTATACACGATAATATCAATTATGTAAAAAGATATTTTAAACGAGATTTAAGATAAGCTCATTTTCAGTTTGTTGCTTGTATTGGTTTCTGGTTGTTGTCAAGGAATTCTATGAATATTCAGTTCATCGATGATTCTTATGAATTTAGACATAGATTTGTGGATTCCAAGCTAAGAAAATATACATAAAATTATTAAAATCATATATGTATACACATATGACTAGATATTTTAAGGAAAGAGTTGACCTCAGAATATCAGAAAGCCTCAGTTCTTGAAATTTGCGGCATTGGAACTGATCGTAGACAAAATTATAAAAAATAATTTTTTTATATAGATAGATAGATAGATAGATAGATAGATAGATAGATAGATAGATAGATAGATAGATAGATAGATAGATAGATAGATAGATAGATAGATAGATAGATAGATAGATAGATAGATAGATAGATAGATAGATAGATAGATAGATAGATAGATAGATAGATAGATAGATAGATAGATAGATAGATAGATAGATAGATAGATGGCTAGTTCCACAAATTGCTTACATTTGTTTCGAAAAATCAGCTGCTTACAATTCAAAATTCTCAATTCTCAGTATTTTACTTGTGGGAGGAAATTTTTAATAAAATTTTGCATTGACAAATATTTGAAAGGATATAGCGCTAATTAAAAACAAATGAATTGTAAACAAAGGATAATATTAACACACTAAACAAGGGCAAATTCTTCACAAAAAAACAACAAAGCGAAGGATTTTTAACAAATAAAATCAAAACCTAAAACCGGAAAATAAAGTGTCACAACCTTTCAAGGTATTAACAATAAAATTTTATAAAAAAAAACGTATGCATTTATATTTATTTTTTTACCAAAGCCGTAAGCTAAAATTTAAATAAAACAAAATAAATGACAAAATATTTTCAAAAACAATACCTCCCATTAAAAAAACAGAAATCATAATGAAACATGTGGTGACATGTATTTCTTTCTTCTTTTTTAATTTAACCTAAGGCTTCTTTTTTGAATAATTGAAATCGTATGGCTGGCAAGGCGATATCGATTATTTTTTAAGCTTGAGTGTGTGTGTGTGCCAGAAAGTAATTTTTTTTGTTGTTTGGAACATAATTTGTCAAATGCTTTTCAAGTTAATCGTTAAGCCCTTATTGGGATAATAAGTATAAAATTGTTTTAAAGCAACTGAATTGCTTTAAATAAAATTACCAAACAAAACATAAAAAAACAAACAAAATACTCTGCATCAGCACAAGCAAAAAGGCCAAAAAACGTGCCATATCAGTTTGTAAGTAACACCAGTCATTCATTCAGTTAGTCACTGAGACTACCACCATCCTATAAATAGTAGTGCTCGACTTGTGGTCACGTGCAACAATAATGTTATGTGATCTTAGCAGCACACGTCTGTTTTATTTATTTTTTTTTTTCTTTAGGTTTTTGTAATATTGCCACCATACGAAGGAGTAACAAACAAGTCAAGCCCTCCCAAAAAAACAACACTGAAACACACAAGATTTAAACATTTAGTTCACCTGATGTTTCTCATTGTAACACTGGTTGCTCTTTGAGTTTTTTCCTTTTATTCATTTTTGAGGGCTGGGAAAAGCCACACTTGATTTGTTATTCCTTCTTTTAGTTGAAGTTCTTTTGTTAAAGGACATTTAACAGAAGAAGATAATGATGATGAGGCTTAACATCATCAACATTTATTTTTATCATTTTATACGCCTTCACAATCAGCTGGTGGAACAAAAAAAAAAGATTTTTCTTGTCTACGAGTACCAGAAAAGAATTTATTCATAGCTTTTGTATTGTTAGTATTTCATTGTAGTGTTGGTTAAAGTTTTGGTACCTTTTAGCATCCTTTTTATTGTTGGTAAAATGGGAAATTATTACAAGTCTAGTCTACTGAATAGTCTGTTGACTAGTCTATTAACTACTCTGAGGACAACTCTGTAGCTAAGTCTTTTGACTAGTCTATGAGCAAATCTATGAACTAAGTAGTTTATAGGCAATCCTATGGACTAGTCTATGGACATGTCTTTTCACTTATCTATTTACTAGACTATTAAGTATTCTAAGGATTGGAAAATTGACCATATATTGACTTTTAATAACTCTCTCGACTAGTCTATCGACTTGTCTTTAAACAAATTGTGTGTTTTCTACATTACTCATTGGTTTAGTCTATAATCTTTTGACTAGACCATAATGTAGTCTAGATTACTTTTATCTGTATACTAGTATTGGTCTGTAAATTACTCTGCGAATAGGCTGTTGACTGTATTACTCACTCGACTAGTTTATTGACTTGTCTTTAAACAAATCTGGTATTGACCACATTATTCATTGGTTTAGAATATAATAATCTTTTGACTAGACTATAATGTATTATAGATTACTTTTATCTGTATACTAGTAAAACTAAGTAAATTATTCCACAAATATTTTGTTGACTGGCCTATGGACTTCTGTATGGACTAGTCTATGAAATAGTCCATGAATTAATCTAGGGGGTCGTCTACTGACTAATCCATTGACTAGTCAATGATCCAGTTTATTGACTAGGCTATTAACAGTCTATTGTCTAGTCTATGAACTAGTCTATGAACTAGCCTATTGACTAGTCTATAGAATAGTCTAATAAATAGTATATGACTAGTCTATTTAATAATCTATGGACGAGTATATGTAATTGTCAAATGACTAGTATTCTAAGAAATAGACTTGTCTACTGGTGAGTCTATTGACTAGTCTCTGTACTAGTGTGTTGACTACTTTTTAGACAAATCTACAGTCTGTTGTTTAGTCTATTGAATAAACTGTGGGCTAATCATTGATCTAGTTTATTGACTAATCTTGTGAATAATCTATCATGTAGTCGAAGGAAGCATGTCTGTAACAGAGATACAAGCCGAAACAGCTCAAATCGGAGGCGGCTGGCCGCCGGTAGTATTTTGCAATCCGCACCGCCGCCGAATTATTTTGGCTCAAAAGCTAAGCCGGCTTAAATCTAGCCGCTGATAAAGATTGCAATGGCACATTGATTGAAAGCAGTTGCCACACAATATTGTGCTAAGTAATATTAAAATAGTGAAAACTACTATAAATGTCCATCTTCTGCAGAGAAAAAACTTATATAGAGACAGGTTTCCGTATAACAGAAGTATTTTCAATATAATAAACTCTTATAAGTTCAATTTCTGCAAAAAAGTTAAATTGAGCCTACAATTTAGCCGCCCTGCCTGTAAACTAGTCTACTAATTAGTCTATAAACTAGTACTGGGAAAAATTTAGTTATTCCAGAAATAACATTCCTGACTTACACTGATTGGAAAATTCTTAGGAATTACGTTCAGGAAAATGAATTTCTGAACACTGAAAAATAATTCATTCAGTTCGCTTTTTTTCTCATGATAAGGAGCGCACAACAGGCCCGATTGTGGCCTAGGTGTATTTCTTCGGATTTGATGTAGTATATATCCTCCTATCAAGCTAACCTAACCTAGTACATGGATTATGCTATGGACTAGTCTGTTGATTGATCTATGGACTATTGTATGAATTAGTCTATTATCTAGTTTATCTACTAGTATAATGTAAAACAGATACAATATCGGAAACTGTGCTCTTATTCGCATGCTTCAAACTCACAAAAAAGTACTTTTCCAAAAAGTTCTTGAAATACTCAACGATTACAAAAATTCCATTCCCTTTTGTTGACGTATATATATAGTATGATCTGACCGTGTGATTTCACTGCGTACCAAAAGAATATTTATGTTTGAATGTTTCTTCTGCATTATATCAGAGTAATGTGATATGTTTGCCATTGTTGTTGTTGTTTTTGTAGTTTATTTATTTCATAGTTGTTTTTGTTATTTCTCTCTCATCTTGTATTAAAGCAATGAATACCATCCCTGTTTCCTTAGCTTTGCGTAGGATGTTGTTAAATTTTGTTTTCCTTTCTTTTTTTATATCTTTGCTAAATATTGTTTGTTGCTTTTGTTTATGTTTCGTGTTAAAACATAATTTGTTATTCAATTTTTTTCCACATCTCATGACCAACGTCTTGTCTAATGTTTGGCATTAATATATTTTTTATATTGTTTGCTGGAGTTGTATTATCCTTGTTTTCGGGCATTATTGTTTAATCATTATTTTTCAGTTTTTTTCTCGGTTGTGGTTTGTATATGAATAATAAAATAAAACGTAATGGTTTATAATGATGAAAATAAATATATTATGAAAAATATATCTATAATTTACACGATTATGAGCAGATGTATCTATAGAGGTAATTGAATACATTTTTATCTCTGGTTTTCTTTTAATTGAAATAATTTTTCATAGATCGAAATAAAGTGGACTATATATTAAAATGGGATCAAAGAAGTTACAGGCGATTTTAGTTTTAATATACATATTTAGGAAAAGAAAACCTCAAATATTAAATATGTCAAATTAATGGATCAAAATTAAAACTGAATATTTGAATAATGACGCCCTACAATACGCTATGGTATAGCTTCTTGCAGTAAATTTCCTCCAACACTCATATATAAGATATTTCAAAAATTTATTTGAAAGGGTCACAATTGCTAAAATCCTCATTCATATATCTTTTAAAAACAATATCTCTCTTCAAAACGCACACACAAAAATCTCTTTCAAACAAATTAAGTTGTCAAAGAAAAATGTCATTTAATGTAATGACGACTAATTTATATGCCCACCTTCTCCAAGAACAAAATCACAAACGTGAAAAGCTTTAAAAGCCAATTTATATACAAAAGATGACAAAACTTAATCCTTTAACTACAAATTAAATTGACGTCAAACATCTGCCTAACAGAAAATTATTAAAACCAAAATAAATGTTTTTTATTTGTTTTTTTTTTCTTTTTTTCGTTTTTTGTTTAAGAATTCTATAATAAATTAACAACAACCGCCCCTTTAATTAGTTCAGAAACAAAAAAACGGAAAGGGAAAATTTTAAACATCGAACACCTTTTCCCCTTGAAGTAGAGGAATAAGTTGGGCATGCTGTTGTAGTGATAACTCTTTACAACAAAATATAATACTTAAATATACACAAATATAAATCACAATAAAACATCAAATAAAACTGTCATAATTTTAAATGCAACACTGCTGACATGAATGACAATATGTCAATTTGACAGTGAGACAAGACATTGAAGTGAAGCCGCTTTATACAAAAACTATTTTTAAAAAAAAGCAGGCATGGAAAATTTTAATTTTGAAAGAGTACAAAAATAGGCTATAAATTAATGTAGATTACAGACTAGACTATAGACCAGACTATAAACTAGACTATAGACTAGACTATAGACTAGACTATAGACTAGACTATAGACTAGACTATAGACAAGACTATAGACTAGACTATAGACAAGACTATAGACAATACTATATACAAGACTACAGGCAAGACTATAGACTAGGCTATAGACTAGAATATAGACTAGACTATAGACTAGACTATAGACTAGACTATAGACTAGACTATAGACTAGACTATAGACTAGACTATAGAATAGACTATAGACTAGACTATAGACTAGACTATAGACTAGACTATAGACTAGACTATAGACTAGACTATAGACTAGACTGTAGACTAGACTGTAGACTAGACTATAGACTAGACTATGGACTATAGACTAGACTATGGACTATAGACTAGACTATGGACTATAGACTAGACTATGGACTATAGACTAGACTATAAGTTAGAAAAATTACCGATTTTCCATGCCTGGTGTAGAGTCAGTCTGGCAATCAAATCAAGCGAACAATCAACGTGTCCCACCATTTAATTAGTCTCTACAAGCCTTTTAAATTACAGCAGACAAGACAGATAACACATGAGAAAAAGAAGGAGGTAGGGTGTTTTGTAAGACTATAGTTTTTATGAATAGTGTCTTCTCCCCCTTTAACACCTTAAAATAATATTTTATGATTTTTCTTTTTTGTGTGTGTGTAAATGATAAAAAAAAATAAATTTTTATCTAATTTTTTTGTTTGGCTCTTGCATTGAAGCATTTAAGTATAAATCTTGCAGCCAACACAGCTGACATATAATTTTAATTTTATAATTGAATGCAAATGTGTGTTTTTTAATAATTTTATCGTAAAAAAAGTAGAAAAAATGTGAAGATAAAATGTCCTCATCAACTTGACAATGTCACTTTTATATGATTATAAAAGAAGACTTGAGGAAGATGTTCTAAATAATCACACGTGTAGGTGACTAAAGATTATTTTTCATGATTGTGTTTCAAATGATCTGTTGGTAAACAACTCGGGAAGTGGTTACTGCAATGGAAGGAATAAGAGGAATTTTTTTTATAAAATAAGACATTACACAAAAGAATGAAATATGATTGTATAGTCGGACATGGCCTACAAGAAATTAATTAATTTTTTGTTTTAAATTGTATGACGACTGGAGACGTTTGTAGGCTACATGAAATTGTTAACCGATATTGACTATTTTGCGTAAGTGGTTCCAGTTTGTAAAAATTTTTTAACCGGTTGAAACAAGATGCTTGCTCCATAGAAAGGGTCCATGTATTAATAGCAAAATTGCAAGGGTCTTGTTAAAATTTTTTAAATCATTTAAAATTTAGTAATAATATCTAACATTACAAATGTCAAAACTCTAACAACTTCTTGTCAAGAAGCAGTACTTTTTGTAATTATTCCTTTAATAATAAAAGTAGAGTGCTCGATTGTACAACAACACCCTAACAATTACTTTTTTATTTTAATTTAATGTGTTTACAGTCATGCCCAATTGTAATTACAACTGAGGCATGGAAAACTAATTTTAAAAAAGTATTTTTTTATTTTTGTTCATAATTATTAAACGCACTCAAAATTGAATATTATTTTTAGAATAAAAGCGTGTTATTTAACGAACCACATGTTTTTGGTTTATAACTCAATTATAAGGATGCAACAGACTCATGCATGCTGCACATTCTTTACAAAATTGTCGCATTTAAGAAATTATAAATATTTAAGAAACTATTACAAGTGACACGTAGACGCCAGTCGTAGAGAATGATACGTTTTGTTGACATAAAGGAAACGATGTGCTTATGATGATTAAAATTAGTTTTAAATTAAAATTTGTCTAAATTTTAAAGAAAATCCTTATTATTATGAATATTTTAATAAAAAACAGATTATGTAGTTTTATTAATTAAATAATTGTTTTGACATTGGCGCCTACGATCAACCGAAAATTGTTCTCAATTAAGGTTTTGAGGTATTTGTTTAATTTAGAGGATACATATGTTTGTTTAAAATTAATTTTTAAACACAAATTTTAAAAAATGTAGGCTATATGTAGACTCCGAAAAATTCAGGAAAGTCATTTCCGCCTTTTTGCTGCCTATAAAGTTCAAACAAACACACATTCTTTTTTAAATATTTAGTATCAACTTTAATATAAACAAGTAAGAGTATATTCGACTGTGCCGAATTTTATATATCCTTCATCACGGTGTGTTAAAAAACAGTCCGTACCAAAAAGTCATCTTTTACATAAAATGCTTAATTTCATGTTTATAGATTCAATATTATGAAAAATTCAAAAGAGTACCTTTTTTACCAAAAAATCCCCATTGATTTATTCTCGTCTTATCCGGGCTCTATATACTTAATTTCATGGATCTGTGTTCATTACTATAGAAAACTTAAAAAGTACCTTTTAAAAACGAAAAGGTACCAAAAAACTCCCTTTTATGTGTTCTCACCTAGTTCCGAATCTACATACTTTCATGTTCCTAAGTTCAATATTATATAATATTTAAAAAGTACCTTTAGAAAAACGAAAAAGTACCAAAAAGTCAATTTTTTCGGGTTCTCACCCCATTCCGACTCCACTTACTTAATTTCATATTTCTAGGTTCAATATTATAAAATTCAAAAAGTACCTTTTGTAGAATGAAAAAGTACCAAAAAATCCTCCTCTCGTCTAATCCAAGCTCTACATTCTCAATTTCATGTTTCATTATTATAGAAAACTCAAAAAGTACATTTCTAAAAACGAAAAAGTACCAAAAAGTTTCCTTTTATGGATTCTTACCTAATTCAGACTGTACATACTTAGTTTCATATTTTTAGGTTCAATATTATAGAAAATTCAAAAAGTACCATTTGAAAAACGAAAAAGTACCAAAAAGTTCCCTTTTGTTGCTTCTAACTTAAGCCAGCCTCCACATACTTAATTTTATATTTCTAGCCAAAAACAACACACTAGTGCTGCTTTCGCTCTGCTACTCGCGCTCAGCTGCTCTCGCTCTGCCTTGTTTTTATAAATAAAAGTAAAATAACAAAATTTACCGTATGATTATGTATTTTGTTTTTGTTTTTTTTTTTTTTTTTTTTGTAATTTTGTTTGAGCATGAATAAAAAATCAAAATTTTTTATTAAATTTGTCTTGGATTTTT
Source organism: Lucilia cuprina (assembly GCF_022045245.1). Classification (NCBI taxonomy): domain Eukaryota; kingdom Metazoa; phylum Arthropoda; class Insecta; order Diptera; family Calliphoridae; genus Lucilia; species Lucilia cuprina. The sequence goes on along the minus strand of NC_060951.1, from coordinate 55,513,004 downwards.
GCTCATGTCTTCGTTATTTATGGACCGATTTTGCTGCTTTTAAATAGCGATCTTCCCAAAGCATTTCTATATAATTATGCTTTTTTTCAAACAAAAAATCTACTGCCGACTATAGAAAATTATTTTGCCGTACTTAGGAACACTGGTGCTGACTATTGGAAAATGTGGTGTTTTTAACAAAATTTACAAATTACTAAAAATAGTTATTTGTTTTTCAAAAATGTTAAGTGGATCTAAAACTTAACTCAACATATAATTGTAATAACTAAAAATCATCGTAATAACATTTTCTAACTCTTTAGAGCAAAACGTTAAACTGCCAACTACTGGTAGAATATATATACTTTATAGGGTCCGAAAATTATATTATAGAAATTACAAACGAACTGACAAACTTATATATACCCTTCTCACGAAGGTGAATGGTATAAAAATTTATAAAGAAACAAAAACAAATAATTCTAGTTATTCCAAATCACTCACCTTTTTCTTTTGTTGTTCAAATATGTAACGATATTCTCCCGTTTGTATTTCCTTGCATACAAAAACAATATTTCCAATTTGAAACACATACATATGTACATATTTACGCATATACGTACCCACCAACACATTTTCTCTAACATTTCTTTTTATTATTATTATTTTTCACATCTTTTCTCTTCAGACTTTTTTCTATAAAATTTGCTTCTTTCCAAACTTTCCCACTCCCCCCTTTGATTAACACTTTCGCATCACTTAACAAAACGATTGGCCCAACAAAAGAAAACCACCGGCCGGCGCTCGGCCTAACAAAAATGCATTGAATTTTTGACAAAAAAAAAACACTTTTCAACTAAAACTTTTTAACACTTTTTTATAAACATTTTACCATAACGGTATTTATAAACAATTTTCAACAAAAATATTTAAATATTAACAATTAATTAAAGCTTTAAATTAATTTAAACAGGACCATTGGCGCTTAACAACCGAACACTTTAGAAATTTTTAGAAACTAAAGAAGAAAAGAAATAAATAAAGCAACAAATGGTAATACAAATTGTCATTATTGTTGTTATTATGATTACTCCATTTAAAGAGTAAATATCAAATGACAATAACAACAACAACCGCAGTAAGTGATGGATGCTTTTTGTTATTGTTCGATTTCTTTTAATTTTCAATTTTAATTTTTTTAGTTTTCTTTTAATATTTTTAAAATGTTTTGGTTGTTTAGATTTAATGGTACTATTAAAATTTAAATAAAACGTTAATAAATTGTTAAAACTACAATATTTTTGTATTTATGTAAAAAGTTTAAGAAAAAAGTGTTAGAAAATCTAATAGAAATTGCCAAATTTGGTAAGACAATTGTTAAAAGGAGGTAGTCGTTGTTTCTTAGTTTCCAGGGCCATTCGTAAGCAGCCAAAAGCGAATGAGAGTGTTTTTGAGAGGGAGTGTAAGAGGGGTCATATATTAGCAAGTCATTAATATGTTATTATTACATTGTTACAATTATTAAAAGAAGAAATTGACAGTAAGCAAAATGTGAGAAAAATTGTTGTGTTTCAGCAGTGAAATACGGAGACAATCAAATTAACAACAAAAATAATGTTAAGTTTTATACATATACTTACCAGCTCTGGAAAATTGAAATAGACTAGACTATAGACTAGACTATAGACTAGGCTGTAGACTAGACTATAGACTAGACTATAGACTAGACTATAGACTAGACTATAGACTAGACTATAGACTAGACTATAGACTAGACTACAGACTAGACTATAGACTAGACTATAGACTAGACTATAGACTAGACTATAGACTAGATTATAGACTAGACTATAGACTAGATTATAGACTAGACTATAGACTAGACTATAGACTAGACTATAGACTAGACTATATGTATGTATGATGTATGTATGTATGTATTTATGTATGTATGGATATTATACATACATATATGTAGTTATTAAATTCTAAAAACATTCAAGTAATAACGGTACATAAACTATGTACTGCTGGTAACACCTTTCATAAATGAACTCGGGAGACATCTAGTGTTGAGTAGTAGCAACGTCAGAAATTTAAATTACATATTTTTACGGTGGCCCGTCATTTTTAGTTTAACAAAAATAGCAGAGAACTGTAATGAAATATATACCATAATATACTAGAACTTCCAATCCACACATTCATTGTTTATAGGACAATGTAGAGCTAAAATAAATGTAGTTTGTTTACAATAAATTTCAAAGTTGCCACAAGTTTACCGTATTAATTCGGACAGACAATAAGACATGACCGATTTCCACAGGCTATGGAACAACGTTCTTTAAACGAGTTTAGTTAAAAATTCCCAACGGGAAGGAAGCCTATTCTGAGCTTATGCCGAAAGTCAATCTTTTGATGTGGGGTATGGTTATAGTTTAGAACATATTTTACACATTTCAGAAGAATTTAAGAATATTGACAACGCATATTTTAATTCAACATTTTTTGATTTTAATTGCATATTTCTAGTTTTGTATGTTTCTTTGGCTCATTTTTTATTTTTTAATTTTTTTTAAATTTTAAAAACTTGAACTTAGTTATTTTAATTTTATAAAAATTTATTTTTTAATTTTAACTTTTCTATGTTAAAAAATCATTCAAATTTTTTTGGTTTATGTATTACATTACAGTTTGAAAGCCACTAATTTCAAAAGAAGCGTGTCTTTGCTAAGAGAACAAACGAGTTAATTATTCCCATTATTTCGTACGAAACTAATGGTTAGTGGCTTTGCTATTTTGAGTTTCATAAAAAAAGTTTTTTATTCGATTGTCGAAAATTTTATTTATTTATAACAATGCATTTTATAACAGTGCATTTTAAACTGTATTTATAACAAAATATATTTTATGTACGGTGGCTTAGAAATTTAAACAAATTTTTCTATATTTGAAAACGGGTAAATTCGGAAACCTGATATCTTTTAAACTAGAAAAGAATGAAATAGTTTTAAGATAGCTTATTGTCGTTCTTTTAAAAAATAAACCGACAGGTGTTTGGTACTTTATTCACATGCGGCCTAAAAATGCAAAACATATTTTAAACTCCTTCACAACTTATCGAAAAAATAAATATACGAATTTAGTACTTTTTGGATATTCGTACATATAAAGGGTAAATTGTAACTTTTTTTGAAAACATTATTTTTATTGTCGGACGGTGTTATACATATGCATACATAATAAAGGGCTCCCACTACGATTTTGCACATTCTTGATATATAATTTTTATTTCACAAATAAGGAGGAAAAAAAGTACCAAAAAAGGGGTAAAACAGGAAATTTGATTTTTTTCACACACAATGATTCAATTTAGATAAAGCTTTTAAAGATAATATGATGTTATTTGAACCACGGTAGCTAGAGACATTTTTTAGTACATTTCCTTTGTACAACTCGTACTTTTTTTAGTTTTCTATGATATTGAAATTGAAACATCAATATAATAATAAAGTTACATTTCATTCGTACTCTTTCGTTCTTTGCAAGTACTTTTTTAAGTTTTCTTTAAAATTAAACTTATAATAATTAAATTAGGTATGTAGAGCCTGCAGTAAATCTATAAAAGAGGGCTTTTTCGTACCTCGATTGGTACTTTTTATAATATTGAACCTAAAACATGAATTTGTGCAAGTAAAGCCTGCAGTAAATGAGAATCAACGAAAGGGGACTTTTTGGTAGTTTTTCGTTCTTCAAAAGGTACTTTTGTGTTTTTTATAATATTGATCCTAGAAACATGAATTTCAGCAAGTAAAGCCTGCAGTAAATGAGAATCAATGAAAGGGAACTTTTTGGTACTTATTTGTTCTTCAAAAGGTACTTTGAGAATTTTCGATACTTTTTCGTTTATTAAATGAATTATGATTTTTTATAATATTGATCCTAGAAACATAAAATTAAGCATGCAGAGCCTGGAGCCTAAAATTAAGCATCTAGAATTAGAAGTAAATGAGAACATTTAAAAATGGACTTTTTGATACTTTTTTAGCTAGTACGTTTGAGCTTATTATGACATTAAACATTAAATGTATTTTATTATTTTTAAATTTATACTAAATATTAGTTTTATTATTAAAATATTTAAGAACTACGTACATATAGAAGCCACAATTGCTCCTAAAGGTTTGTAATTACAAAAATCTCATAAAAATTAATCTATTAGTAGGTAATTTTTATTACAACAACAAAAAATAAAGCAAATTTAATTAGTATTTAGTAGGCAATCATTTTAAAACTCCACCACATAATTAAAATAAAATTAAAACTTTAATGTGTTGCTGTACGATGAAAGTGGTAAAATAGTATTTTAACTAGTGGTTTACTAGCAAACTAGATATAAAAGCTTTGCTATCAATAAAATATATATACAAACAAACATTGACATAAATACAACAGATTCCTATCGATTGATTACAAACTAAATTAAAAATACAATAAAAAATCAAACTTTTATGCTAGATTTAATTGTTATTATAATGTTGTTTGGTTATGTTAAACAAATTGCACACATAAATAGTAAAATGTTTTTAAAAAGTCTACATATGTACATACTAGTACGTAAAAAATAACTACATATGCACCTTCTAATTACATAAATCTTCTGTACAGTGTTGCCTATTAATAAGGGATTTTTTCTAAACCTCTTTTTAAATGTGTTACACAATTCTGACTATTTGGTGTTTAAATCTCTACTGTAGTATTATTTATCATTAAAATTTAATTTTTTTAATTTTGTTACAATATTTAACAATAATTATTTATGAGTTTTGTGCATTTTTAATTTTAGTTAGTTTGGTAATTTCTAATGAATTGCTATTGCTATTATGTAAAATTTAAAATAAATTGACGAAATAATCAAATATGTAATTAATAGTTTTAGAAAATGATATTAAAATAGAAAACTGTATTAAAATTCAGAGTAAAATATTATTTATATGTATACAATACAACACCATAGTGGAGAAGGTATTTTGTGTTTGTGCTGATGTTTGTAACATCCCACATTCTGAATTGATTTAGCTATGCTCGTCCGTCTGTGTGTCCACGTCAAGATTGTCCGAACGGAAGAGGTCGAACTATTTCGCTAAGTCCATGCAATTGTGAAATCTTTCAACCCTAATAGGGCGCTCATAATTATTTTATCTGCAGACAAAACTGAATTTAATATAAGTCTTAAACATACTGCCGATTTCCATACTGATAAGGCCTTATTGAACCATAGCCCGACAATGCATTCATCTATCTATCTATCTATCTATCTATCTATCTATCTATCTATCTATCTATCTATCTATCTATCTATCTATCTATCTATCTATCTATCTATCTATCTATCTATCTATCTATCTATCTATCTATCTATCTATCTATCTATCTATCTATCTATCTATCTATCTATCTATCTATCTATCTATCTATCTATCTATCTATCTATCTATCTATCTATCTATCTATCTATCTATCTATCTATCTATCTATCTATCTTTAGTTTGGAAAGTAATGTTTCATAAAAAACTTCTTCTGTTTATTATCACAACATTATACTTTTTCCTCTCTTTGCCCAGAATTTTAATTTTCTATAAAAAAATACTTTTCTTTTTTTGTTTAAAAGAACAACAAAAAAGGCTAAGAAATAACAATGCGAAAAGATGTGTAAAAATGCCTAAATGGACTTAACAATATTACAACTGACTTTATGTGCACAGATTCAATTTAATACAACTTTTTCCTTTTGTTTTTTTTTTTTGTTTTTTTTACTTCTGTAAGTATTTGCCGCTTCCGTTCTACATTACAGACGGAATGTATTCTTTTACAACAATTGTTGTTATTACAGACATTCTAGTTTTTATTTTCATTTTAATTTTATTTAGTTTATTCATTCATACTTTTTTGTTTTGTTTCGTTTGTAATGTACGCTTACAATATTCCTGGAACTATTAACGTCAGTGTGGTTTTCAGATCATTTTACTTGCCATGTCTTATTTTTTTCCATATAGATTCATATACATATATATATTTTTTTTGTTTTTATCTCGGTTGGTTTTTTGTTTAACTTTAAATATATTCATAACTTTTTGCATAAGAAAATAAGTTTAAACACCATCATAATAACCATAGTATAAACCAACAACTAAAACAACTTAACTATCAAACTAAACCAAACTTAACTAAAGTTTAACAAAACTTAACTATTGTAAAATGGAATAAATATGAATGTAGAAGGAAAAAAGTGTAAAAAATTCTAAAAAGTGGCTAAAGATAGAGAAAAATATCATAATCATAATAAAAGTTTTTTTTTAAGAAATTGAATTAAGTTTTTAATAATAAAATGTCGAGTCTACTAAATGTCAAGAATTCTGGTAAAATCTTTAAAATACTTAAAACATTGTTTATAGACATTAAGGAATAACTAGGATTCGTTAAAAGAAATTTGTAATTAAAATTTCGATTAAAATTTTACTTTAAAGATTAGAATAAGCTATTTTTAAACTATCAATAGTTTTTCATAAAATATACATTAACATTTAATTTAAAAAATGTTTTTGCATTTTTTTGTTGTCTTCATTATTAACTGTTGCTGACACAACGACATCATGTCCACAAATAATTTTTAACACTAATTGATGATGTTTTTACTATGTGAGTTAAAACAAAATTAAACATTTTGTTGTTGCTGCTATTTTAACATGTTGTAGTTGCAGATAGGGATCTAATGAAGATATTCTATGTTTCTTTTATTGTTGACAATTTTATTAATATATTATTTTTTTATTATTATTTGTCTGGTCTTGTTGATGGTCGATAACAAACAAGTGTAAATTTATATTTATTTTATTGAAACAAAAATATGTTTAAATATCCAAAATATAAAAAAATGCTTTTGTCACTTTATAAGGCAGTTTTAGCAAAAGCACAGTGGGATGAAGAAATTAAAAATAAAAACAAGTAAGAGTTTTATATTCGGCTGTGCCGAATCTTATATACCCTTCACCATGATGTGTTAAAAAATAGTCAGTACGAATTTTATTACAAAAAATCAAAAAATACCAATTGCAAAACGGTAAGATACCAAAAAGTCCCCTTTTAAGGGTTCTCACTTAATCCAGACTCTACATGCTTAATTTCAGGTTTCTACATTCAATATTATAAAAATTTCAAAAAGTAACTTTTGAAGAATGAAAAAGTACCAAAAAGCCTCCTTTTATGGGTTCCCACTTAATACAGGCTCTAAGTGATTAATTTGATGTTTCTAGTTTCAATATTAAAGAGATATTTTAAAAAGTACCTTTTGAAGAACGAAAAAATACCAAAAATGCCCTTTTTCTAGGTTCTTACCTAGTTAAGGTCCTACATGCCAAATTTAATTTTTCTATGTTTAATATTATAGAAAACTCAAAAAGTACCTTTTGTAGACCGAAAAAGTTCCAACAACTCCTGTTTTCTATGTTCTTACCTAGTCAAGGCCCTACATGCTAAATTTCATGTTTCTAGGTTTAATATTATAGAAAATTAAAAGAGTACCTTTCGTAGAACGAAAAAGTACTAAAAAGTTCCCTTTTATGTGTTCAGATATAATCCGGGTTAATGCTACTTTAGAAGTGGTGACAAATGTTATTCTTTTAGAAGTACTTTGTTTTTTTTGCTGGGAAGGTAACTATAATCGCTAACAGTAAAGTCTTCTTAGACTCTCACATTTTATGTTCATTTAATATGTGAACATTCATTCATGCAAGTAGATTAAAGTTGTTTTAAACATAAACCTCTCTTTTTGATTTCAAAATAATATAAATCTTTGTAATGTTTTCAAATCCATTGAGAATTTTTATAAATGTATTCTGATATATTTTTCTAAAGGCATCAGAATTAATCAGACAAAACTTTTAAATAATTTATATTTTTATCAAAAACAAAAAAACTCCTTTAGCTACAATTAAAAAACTGTAACAAATTGCTGGGAAAATAATATTATTACAAGCATTAGCATTTAATAACTTCTTAATAAATACAAATATTTACTATTATCTGCTTTGATATTTCCTTTTTAAGATACATAAAGGCAGAAAAGATTTTATTTATAATAAAATTATTTTTGCGAATTTTTATGTCCGAAATAATTTGCCCTTAAGACTAAATGTTTGTTTAATTTGTGAGTGTATTTATTAAAAACCATTTTTGTTTTAGGCTTTTTTTAAATAATACACATGAAAACAAATATTAGTGTGGTATTGTTATTAAAAAAATAATGAAATTTAAAAATCTTGTAAGAACTCAATCTTAATAATGTAGATTTGAGAAAATATTTCGCAGGAATGATAGATATTTATTAGAATCTTTCAACTTTATTATTGCTATTTTTGGAGCTACCTTAGTGTCACATTGTTTATGAGATTTAACTTAGAGATCAAAAGGTAATGAAATGTTGTCCATTTTATTTTATTTTATTTTCTGCACTCAATTAAATATAATTACATTATTTATGTTCTTTTAGTTAGCAATAAACAATTAAATACAATTTAAACAATTATCAATAGCAAAAAGATATCAAATTTATGTAACACAATGGGACTGGCAGCTAGGAAATGTGTAAACAATTAAAAAAAATTAAACAATTAACCTTATGACCTGACACGTTCCTGTCAATAGAAAGAACTCATTTAAAAAGATAAACTGTAAATAGTATGCAGATAATGTTTAAAACATATAATTCTTTTCGGTTACGAAGGAAACAATTCAAAACTCAAAGGGTTCTTAAATAAGAGCGGGTTGGCAATTATACCAAAGAACACAATCAATGAAATAAATAAGATAACGAACTAACTAACTCATTAACTAACTAACTAAGTAACTAAGTAACTAAGTAACTAAGTAACTAAGTAACTAAGTAACTAAGTAACTAAGTAACTAAGTAACTAAGTAACTAAGTAACTAAGTAACTAAGTAACTAAGTAACTAAGTAACTAAGTAACTAAGTAACTAAGTAACTAAGTAACTAAGTAACTAAGTAACTAAGTAACTAAGTAACTAAGTAACTAAGTAACTTAGTAACTAAGTAACTAAGTAACTAAGTAACTAAGTAACTAAGTAACTAAGTAACTAAGTAACTAAGTAACTAAGTAACTAAGTAACTAAGTAACTAAGTAACTAAGTAACTAAGTAACTAAGTAACTAAGTAACTAAGTAACTAAGTTACTAAGTAACTAACTTACTAACTAACTAACTAACTAACTAACTAACTAAGTAACTAACTAACTAACTAACTAACTAACTAACTAACTAACAAACTAACTAACAAACTAACTAACTAACTAACTAACTAACTAACTAACTAACTAACTAACTAACTAACTAACTAACTAACTAACTAACTAACTAACTATCTATCTATCTATCTATCTATCTATCTATCTATCTATCTATCTATCTATCTATCTATCTATCTATCTATCTATCTATCTATCTATCTATCTATCTATCTATCTATCTATCTATCTATCTATCTATCTATCTATCTATCTATCTATCTATCTATCTATCTATCTATCTATCTATCTATCTATCTATCTATCTATCTATCTATCTATCTAACAATCGGGCAACACCTAAAAAGTGATACTCTACACCAATAACGTAATAAGTGTGATCTCCTTATAAATCTTGGCTTACCTACAAGGTTTACATGAACACACAGATTGCTTAATCGATTCATAAAATGATTCTGAACAGATTGGTATACTTTAAGGTGAACGTAGGACCAATAGGTTTGGATATTACCTATCTTTCCCCTATAGTGGTTAAGGGTATAATGAATAAACGTTTTTGCATTTTTCCTACATATTAACTAAATGTTTCTTAATATATACGAAAAACAACTAAAAATATTGCTTATTGGAAAACTCTTTTTTCCTACATACAAAATATTTATCTGTTTGTCATCATCGACATAAATAACAACAAAAACACATTAACACCAATAACAGCCAACTCCTAGCAAGCAAAGAAAGCATAAGTATCTAGAAAATAAGGAGACAGTAAAAGAAACTATATAGATAGAAACAAGCAAATTACATAGCCGTTAAATTGATTGCCTTAACATTCCGCAAGATAATTATTTAAGCCAACAAAGAAGCGAATGAAATATTAAGTTTGAAAATGGCAAAAAGTAAAGAAACCAGAAATAAAATGCAAAAAAAAAAAACAAAACGTGGCTCTAAAAGTGCCAACACTATAATTTCTTTTTACCGTTTTTTCCTCTCTAAACTTACTTCATTCTGCACAGGACTTGCCGACACCTTTTTGCATGCAGTTCACACTAAAAAGTCCCCATACTCAAAGATAAAACGAAACACACACACCGACCGACCATTCATACACAGTTAATAAAAACTCAGACACTTTCATTTATCTGAATAGACCTGAAGCAAGTGAGCGAGTCCATAAATTTCGATAGGTTGTAAATGGTGTATTCATGAGGTTGGTTTGTTTGCAAAAGACGTGATGAGTTCTTTAGTCACGATTTAACCCAGAGTCATGCTAAAACTGTGCAACAAAAAGTGTTTGCTGCCAAAAGAACATCAAGAACAATAACAACTAAAATGTATGAAAAAAAAATAAACCTCGAAAAATCATGAAAACGGGTAAAAGAGAAAGTCATTTTATTTAGTTTATTTAACAACAATGGCTGCTAAAATAACAACATCAATGGGATTTTTTTTGGTGAATTTGCTAATTTATTTAGTCACCCACATGAGCCTATTTTGTGAAAAAATATATATATGATTTTTCCTTCCGTTTTGTTATTGCTGCTATTTCAAGTCATTAACATCGTTTTATGAACTGGTTATAAATGCAATATTAAGTTCCTTTCCTAAAGAGTCGTTAAAAATTCGCGTGTCTACATTTAGGGGAAGTATTCATTGTAATATACTTTTTAGTTCGTGTAAAAAATTTAAATGAAGCTAATATATTTCAAAGTAAATTATTTTGATGGCTTGACAGTTGTTATAGTGGCAGATAAAATTTTAAAAGAAAGTTCTACAAAAAGCCTTGATTTTCTAACAGAGTATTTTTACAAATTACAAGATATGATTAAGAGCTGAACGCAAAGAAAATCTAAAATTACGATATTGTGAATTTAAAAGATCATGTTCATTAGACGAACTTTTTGGTTAAGTTTCTGTTTCTAGATAAGAATCATGAATGAAGACAGAAATGACATAAATAACAGTTGTTGGAAGTTGTGGGAAGAAATGTAAGATCATTTATCTTTCGTAAATCCTTCTCAAAAGATTATGAATCCTTCAAGAAAGATCATTGATCCTTGAACGATAATATTTCCTATTAAAAGATTATGGATCTAGAAAGCTTTTAAAGTTTTGTTAAAATCATAGATTTCCCTGTTAAAAAATCTCTAAGAAAGATTTTTTAAAAGATCATAGTTTTTGTTTTTGAAAGATAAGTTTTCACTGATCCGTATTCATTAAATGATCATAAATTTTTTTTAAATCCTTCCCAAAAGATTATGCATCATTCCTGAATGATCATACATCCTTCTTGAAGTAATATATTTCCTATTAAAAGATTATGGATCTAGAAAGCTTTTATGTTTTATTAAGAGATTGTAGATTTTCCTATTAAAAATCTCTAAGAAAGATCTTTTAAAAGATCATTGTTCGCTGATCAGTATTCATTAAATGATCATAAATCATTCGGAAACCCTTCTCAAAAGATCCTTCCTGAAAGATCATAGATTCTTCTTGAAGTAATATATTGCCTATTTAAAGATCATGGTTCTAGAAACCTTTAAGTTTTATTAAGAGATCATAGATTTCCCTATTAAACGATCTCCAAGTAAAATCTTTTAAAAGATCATAGATTTTTTGGAGAGATCATTGAAATTTCTTGAGAGATCATTACACTTTCTTAAAATAAAATCAATATATTTTACATGATCCACAATCATAATTTTTAAAAGTTATCTGCAATAAAATATCTTGAAGATGTCGTGGATTATTTATTAAAGATTTATCCTGAAATATAATGGATCCATATTGAATGATTTTATAAATGTCTGTTAAAAGGTTATTGATCATAATTTCCTCAATGAATGATCATGAAATATAAACAATTTTTTTAATATCTTTCTGTTTGTTAAAGGAGTATTGATCTTTCTTGAAAGATCATGTATATTTTTTAAATAATCATTTTTGAATTTTTTTCTTCAATGATCACAAATCTTTATTGGAAGATCATAGATCTCCCTAATTGAGATATTATGGATTTTTTCTGAATGATCATGCATTTTTTGAAAGATCATTGATCACTCTTGAAATATCATTGCTCATTCGTGTAAGATCATTTATAGTTTCTTTTAAGTTCATTGATGATTCATGAAATATATGATTCTTAATTCTTAAAGGATTAATGATCATTTTTGAAGGATATCAAATCTTTCTTAAAATATTAAAGATCATTCTTAATGATCATTGATCTCTTTAAAGGTCAAAGTTATATTGAGAACCTCTAAGATCTTTTCTAAAGATAGTAGGTCACCCTATTAAAATATTATAGATCATTCTTAAAAGATTAAAGACATTTCTTGATGATCATAGATATTGTCCTATGATCAAATATCATAGATCTTTAAGAAGGAATTGAAATTTATATATTGAAAGAATATATTCCTTTCTTTCTTAAATGATAATAAATCTTTCTTGAATGATCATGGATTATTTCTGGAATATTATAGATCTAATGTGAAAGTTAGATGGTTATGTTTTAGATCTCCCTCAAAGATCATTAATCTATTTAGAATATTAAAAATATCTGTAAAAAACAATCATCGATCAGTCTGGAAATATTATAAATATATTATTAAAGACAATATTATGGATCCGTTTGGAAGATCAAAGATCTGTCTTAAAGAATATATATATATATATCTTTAAAAGAAAACCAAAGATCTCTCTTAAAGATGATAGATCTTTAAGAGAAGCCCAAAGAACAATCATCGATCACTCTTATAATATTTTAGATTTTTTTTCAAATCAAGATCATTAATGTGTTTGGAAGATCAAAGATCTCTCTTAAAGATTAAATATCTTTCTAAAATGATAATCGATATTTCACGACTGATCAGATTATAGATCTTTAAGAGAAGCCCAAAGATCTCTCTTGCAGAACAATCATCGACTATTCTTAAAAAATTTTAGATTTTTTTAAATCAATATCCTTGATCTATTTGGACGATCAAAGATCTTTCTTAAAGATTATAGATCTATCTAAAATGATAATCGATCTTGCACAAATGATCATCGAATGATTTTTGAAATATTATAGACCTTTTCTTGAATGATCTCTCTCGAAGATCATTATTATTATTATTTAGAAGATCAAAGGTCTCGTTTAAAGAACGATCACTGATTCCTCTTGAAATATTAAAGATATTTTTTAAATCAATATCATCGATCTGCTAAAAAAATTAAAGATCTTTCTGATGTTATAATCGATCATTCTTGAATCGATCTCTCTTGAATGATCATCGAATAATCAATGAAATAATATAGATCTTTTTTGAATGATTTTAGATCTTTATGTAGTACTTATTGGTGTTTCATGAAATATCTTGACAATTTCTATTATTTGAATGATCATGTCGTTATATGTCATAAAGATAAAACATATCTTTCACTATGCTTGTTCGCCAACATTCCCCCTCTGCACATTAATTGCAGTAATGCACTTTCTACTTCACTACGTTTCCTTCTCATCTATTTTATATTTCCTTTCTACGGGTTTTGTATGCCACTAAACTTATATACATAGTTTCTAATGTAAAAAAACAACAAAAAACAATTAATTTCTCCTACAACGAAGAATAAGTAAAGAATTAATACTAAAAATAAATTTCCTTTTAAAGACATTTTTCTTGTGCTTAAACAAAGCAGCGACCAAAAGAATAAAACAAAAAGTGCAACAAAACGAAAAAGTGCATATACAATTATTTGCCATTTAGCAGCTGCTGTTTGTGGGGGATTTATATACAATTTGTAATTGGAAAAAAATAAAACTAGAATAATGGAGACTCCTTCTGTTGGATGTCCTTTCGTTTTCAGCATTTATAACCTTTTTAAAGTTTTTCCTTAAAACAATTTTTTGCAGTTTTTCTGTTTGGCAATTCGTAAACTCGTTCGTGTAAAAGCAATATAAATTGTATTTAAACAGCTGTAAAGTGGGGTTATATGTATAAAAAAAGTAGATTTTTAACTATAGTTTTCCTGTCTCCCTGGTGTTTTCTTTGGTTTTCTTTTCAACTCAATTTGCTAAATATTTTATTATTTATAAAACTCGATGAATGAGTAAATGTGTATAAAATAAAAATTCGATTGTTTTTGGAATAGCAAAAAGTAAATAAACAAAATATGCGTAAAAAGCTAAAGTGCCAGAGGGTGCCAAAGAGAATGAATTAAAGTGAATTTTTGAAATATTTATTGTAAGAGAAAAGTCATGTATTTTGAATGCAAGCACACCTCCCCCCCCCCAAAATAAAAAGAATGCAATAACAACAATTGGGGGATGATAACAAATAAAAGCCATCAAGAAGAAAAAACTTTATGTTAAACATTTTAATTATTTACTTTTTTTCTTTATATATTTTTGAAACAAATTTGCAAAAGCACTCAAGCAGGATATTACAAAGGATATGAATGTGCAAATTTTACCTTAGATTACTTGAACATTGTACAAAAATGTAGCAAAACTTATTTTAAAATCTTTGTTAACAATAATGAAGGGTATAAATTTAACCTTAAAATATTCAAGTCACTTTTTGTGACAATTTATTTGAATTGACAATTACAAGTCATTTTAAACATTTCACTATGTTTACATTAGTACTTACTACTAATTAGCTAAATTAAAGTGTTGTAGCCCTTAATTATGGCAAAGAAAAGCTTTAATTTAAAATATTTCATTTAACATTCATGTCTACAAGAAATTAGCTAACATTTTACAGATTTTCGTTTGTTTCATTCATTCATTCATTCTTTCAGTCATTTTACGCATTTAGTCATGCTTATAATTACAACAATGTTATTATTCTTATTCTTCATACTCATCATGCGGGGGGTTTTTCCCCCCATTCAATCTATTTAAACACAAGATAATGGGTCGTCTAGTCTGACGAATTTTCAAGAACAATCAAAATAAACTTTTCGTCTTAAATTTTTTTAGACGAAAAACTCACATAAACAAAGACAGACAGCAGAGAAACACACATAAAGCGAATTGTATAGAAAAGAAAATTTGAAATTGAGTGGCATGTAGTTACAAAATAAAATACATGATTTTTGTATATACATATTTACAAACATACACATAGGTATGTATATTTGCAATACTTTAGCAATAGGAAAAATACAAAGAAAATAGACAAATAGTTGATGTTTTCAGATAAATAGAAACAAGTAGAGAAATGTTTCGTTTTTTGTTGGATTTTTTTTTTAATACCCTTCACTAGTTATATTAATACATCTATTGAAAATGTTTGTTTTATTTTCAAAATCATTTTAATCGGTGCCATTGCGCACTATGAAAACGAGTGAAAGGGAAATTGTTAAAAAAATTAAAAAGAAAATGGGATTGGACTAAAGATCCTAGATCTTTTTTGATTGTATAATGTATTTTGCAAAGATCTCAAACGTTTATTTCATAATCATAGATTTTTTTGAAAACTCACATACAAGTTATGAAAGATCGCTGATCTTTTTTTCAAAGATCAAAAATAAAGTAAAGTAATAGCGGCGTGTCATAATGTCCAGTGACACACCTTATTAAGTCATAGTGTAAATCGACGTTATAACAATGAAAAAATTAACATAAAGTCTATAAATTTAAATAAGTCTATTTATAAAAAAGTTTTAAATGTATTGGAAAAAAAATTCCAATAAATTTCGGTTTTAAAGTGTCACAATGTCCATGAACATTATGACAAAGTATCGATTGACACTATGACACTTTTTGTTATGTTATAACGTCCATGCATATTATGACACGCCATCTAAGTAATCAGTCATACGTTATTTTTCGATGCATGAAACACTTGTCAAATTGTTAAGAGAATTCCTACAATTTGACATTCTACACCAGCGGATATGTAATGGAATGTAAAGAACTTTTATATTTACTGATAAAAAAGGGTACATACCATTCGTTGCAATGATTAAGAAACTATTTCATTCCCTTTTCTGTTTTCCCAAAAATTGTCATGTCAACAAAAGCAAAATTTCTAAATACTCAACAAAAAGCCCAAAACTGAAACAAAAAAAAATCAAGAAAATTTCCAAACCAAACAAAAAACATGTATCAAGTAAATTTTTAACTAGAAAAACGCAAAAAGTAACGACTACTCTTTGGTACATATAATGAAAGGAAATTACACAAACATAATGTTTAAGTTTTACACAAAACGGAAATAATTTGGATTGTCTAAGGAGATACAAAGTAAAAACCAATGACAAAAAAAAAAAAAAAAAAAAAAAAAAAAAAACTTTACATAGCAACAATATGTAAGTTTGTATGAATAAAACAGTGTCTTAATATATTTGGTAATTAAGCTATAAAATGCAGTTAACATATGAAATAGCATCTAGTACATGATAGTGCACATACATAATGAGTAAGGAACACCAGAAATTTTGAACGATCACATGGAAAACATTTTAAAGAGTTTCTAGTCCCACTGTAACCTGTCTATATATATATATATATATTTTTTTTTTTTTTCAAATTTCTTTGTCTCTTTAACTATCAGTAATAACTAGACATATTTTCTTTTTTTTTATCCTACTTGACTTATACTTTTTGTTTAGTGTCATTTCAGTTTTGCTTCATTTGCGTAAGAATCAAAGCAGATTGTCTGGTACTGTGTGTTTCATTCGAACTCTTTAATTTTCATGGCCCAAATTGCAACATGAGTATATGTGATCATTAAAATAACAAAAAAGGAAAAAATGACACAAAATTACAATTTTAATCTTGTAGCTGTGTTGTTACATCTCATCAATATTTTCATTGACATACACTAATATTCGAAAAAAAACCAGAAGTGATTTTTTTCTTAAGGGAAGATGTGTAGAAAATACGATGTCGTCGTTGGTATTGGATGAATAGTAATAATTAGTGTTAAAAAACTAAAATTATTATAACTATAAGGTAGATAATAACCTCATTTTATTAGGATTGATATCTAGTTCAAAGACACTTTAAATCGGTGGTGGCCAGAGAGAAGGAGGAAAATATAGGTTAGAAGTGTATATATAAGTTTGTTAATCCGTTTCTAATTTCCATGATATCATTTTCCTACCCAATATGTCTGTATGTTTGCAGAAATCAATTTTCTAAAGATGCCAGTTATCTTTAGATTTAATTTTCAAAAAAAAAAAAAAATGAGGTAAAATTTAAGATCCAAATTTCTATTTATATAACACCCAGTTATAATTTTAACAACCATAGAAGCAATTTTGAAAACTTACTGTTGTCATTGCAACAACGCATTGTTGTCGTTTCAATTACACTTTACATCGAATCATTGTCATTGCACCAACGAAACGCTCTGTTTGACAACTTAACGTTTTTATTATTTTTTGTTGATTTAATAACTTCGTGTATTTTTATATATTTTTGTTGTTGATTTGAAAATTACACCGTCCAACACCATTTTTCACACACGAACCAAACCATATACATACGAAAGCACATAATTTATATGGTATAACTGCGTACTTAGTTTTTCATTTTCTGATCGTTTGTCCTTTTAAAAGGACTTTAAAATTTGAGGTGCATACAATTTTCAAAAATTCTTAAAAAATATTTAAAGCCATCCTATTATAACAATGTGGGTATCAAACTAAAGAGGACAATTGCAGTATTTTTATCTCGTATTTTGTTTTATTTTTTAAGAATAAAAAGATGTAAAAAATATCCTTATAAAAGTTTATCCTTTATTATCCTTGAAATTTTATACGAAATTGTTCAACAAAAAATATTCATAACAAAGACATTAGAATGGAGTACAAAAGTCTGAAATTTGGTCGTCATAGCTCCATTTGTTTAATTTTTATAATATTTTTTAAATATCTCAATTATTATTAGAAATTTGTTATTGTGGGACCGAGTTTCTTTATCTCTATGATAAAAAGTTAAAAAAGTGGAAACTTTGAAGAATATGAAAGGATAACAATCGATTAAGGATATATTGCATTTTTTATCCTTTCATGTTAAAACTCCTTTCTTGGAAATTATATTGTCCTTTTTAATTTAACACAATTATTCCGAACTCTATAGTTATTCTAAATTCTATATATCTTTTAAAAATATCTTTGACATCCCAATAATGTTATCAAAGTAGTTTATTATATAGTTTTTATTAAAAAATACAACAGTGCGAAGGTATATCATGTGAAATTAGTAAACCACGATATACATAAATATTTATGTATATCGTGGTTTTATTTTAGCAAATAAAATATTTATGTTGAATTTTATTTCAATTGCGACATATTGAAGAAAAACTAATTTTTTGAATGTGGGCTAGAGTCAAATAGAGATTAAAGGACTGCACAAGACAACAATAATGCGACAATTTGTTAAACAAATATCGTGTGCGCCATCATAAGCAGGCCTTTAATATGTATATTATAAAATTAAGAGGAGAGATTTATGTCTACATATATAAACGTTTTTATGTAGCTTTTCATCGTGATATTAATGTTTATATTAATTATATTATATTTTACATTTATCATATTATCATATTATCCTGAAGTGAATTTTAGAATTCGGAACATGCATGTTTTAGTCACTAAATCGTCATAATCATACGAAATAAAATTTTGTATATTTTAAGACATATTATCTCAACCACCGGTTATGTTTAATTGGTAGATATTTTGTCTGAAAACTGTCAATTTAACGTTAGGATAAAAAATTAACAGACATTGGGATAATGGGGGTAGGTAATTGGTATAAATAATAAATTATGTGCTGTTTCTAGATACCGAGCGAGCGTTTGAGTACAAATTTTACTTGTATTTTGTTATTGTAACAAAAACAAAATACAAGTAAAATTTTAACTCAAACTACTCACACGTTATCTAGAAACAACATATTAAATTAAACAAAATATTCTCAACAAAAATTTTTTATTTTGAATACATCTTAACTTTTAATTTTTTTACAAAGAACTAATAAAGATAAAGACATGAAATTTGGGAGTCTGCAACTCCATATTTGTAAATATAACATATATTTTTTTTCTAAAAAAACTGACTATAGAAAATAAGGATATTAAAGTATTAAAATTTAAAAGGACATTTTTTTAGTTTTTTTATTCTAACATTTTAAAACTATTTTATTTGTAAAAATACTGTTATACTCCTCTTTCAATCGATACCTATATTGACCTACTAGACCAAACCAAATTTAAGCTAAATATAATTATACTTACTCTTACTTTTAAACTTTAAAGTCCTTTTAAAGGAAGAAATGATCAGAAAATAAAAAACCAAAAATGTAGTTTAACTATATCAAGTATGTAGCTTCCAACGTATATGGTCTTGCTCATGTGTGCAACAATTTTTCCCAATTTGTTGTACGGTGTTATCCGTAAATATTTTGAACGGATGTTATTTAAAAAATTATAAAACAAAAAAATAAAATAAATTATTATAAAACGTAATTTTCCCTCTGTGTACAGATACAACAACCATCAGGAACACTGATTGTAAGAAACTTCTTTTTCGCTAATATTTGCCATGAGAGAGATAGCACTTCAGGCCCGTTATCTTGATTATTCGAAAATTTCAATCAATAAAGAATAAATCTCAGTCTCGAGATTGACTATTGATTGATTATGCAACCAAATTGAGATCAGGATACCAAGCTCAGCCGATCGATCTATTTTAAAATTTTTTGTATCCCGGTCTATTATTGCTGTATATAGTAGTAATATATGCTGACACAACTTCGGGCTGTATATTCAACCAATTTGACGAAGTGTTTTAGGTAAAGCTGATTAGAGCTAATTATATATTAGCACATTGCTTAATTGTCCAAAAATATATCGAATCCCTGACTATTGCAAACAAGAACATCAAGAAATTCTATAGTAGCAGTTGTAAAAGAAACCTTAAATCCGTCACCAACCCAGCACTCCCCTCACGCATCCCACACACTCACTCTAAGTATACAGATAAGTAAGGAACGCATACCTCTACATTCATCCCGTATCATAAACACTTGCCATTAACACACTTCCAATGTTTAGTCCCATAGTCGCTCCTCTGTAAAGTATCTGTTGTTTCGGCTTCAGCAACGAACTTATCCCTGCTTTACCGTGTCTCTGTGGAGTTGTTTCGGCTATAGCAACGCACTTGTCCCAACTTTACCTTGTCTGTGTCTTTTAACATTCTCTTGCCACAAATTTGAGTTGAAACCGCAGCCATCTCGTGCACGATGAAGTCTGAAACTTTACCGTGGTACCAGATTATGAGATTCTCTAATTCGACTCTATGTTAAATCATTACAAAGAATGTCCGAAAATATAATACTTTCAGACTAGAGGTAATTGTAACACCTTCCTTCCCCGATATGTGGATGTTCTTTAAAGTAGAATGCCACCAGGGGAAGATTTTTAAAAATTACATTGCTTTTAACGAAAATGAGTCCAAAAATATCTGTGGAAGTGCTTGTTAAAAGCACTTGGAGTATCACTTCCTCCCGGCAGAGCAATCAACTAATTCTGCTATATACTAGACAGTTAAGTATGCAGATTATACAAAATCAAGGAGGCCAAAAACTATTGAATCTTCTGAACAGCTCTAACTGCTGTCAGTCCTTAATAGACCTTTTTCTGGTTAAATGTTAAAACAAACAATCAAAACCATTAAAGAAATTCTGCAAAGTAATTGAAAACTCTTTAATATTGTAAAGTCTCTTTCATAAAATTTAAGAGCATTATTTGTCTAAAAGACTCACTGCGCAGTTTTGTAATTTTTTAACACAAACACTTCCCATTATTTTTAGCGGCAAGAGTATTCTGGTCATAAACTCTGCTCATTAAGCACGTGTCAATTTTGTTTGTCTACATGTAATGGTAAAGACTTCGTTATTGTATATATATGTGTGTGTATAGTTCAATATAACAATGTTTTAAAAAATGCATTCATTCATTCATTCAATTCGTAATACTAGTTTTCCTAGTAACCCAAAGAGTCACATAGATTTGTTGTATTACTCGTGTATTTGTTTTTTTTTTAAGGCAATGGTTTTATTTAACTTTAAAAAGTATCTGTGTGATGTTGTATTTGTGTCTGTTTTAATATTGAATGCAAGTAATAGAGTTGAATTTTACAGCCGCCTATAAACTTCAAGTTTATTGGTTTTTACATTTGTTATGCAGTTTCGTTTCATTTTGCTTTCTTTTCTTTTTATTTGTGGTTTATTTTGGTGGTAAAATTTGAAAAATGAAATGAGAATTACGTGTTTTTTTTCGTTCTCTTGTCTTTTAGTTGTAGGTGATAGTAAATTTCCTTATTTCTGTTGTTTTCTGAGCTAATATACATGGATAAAAGTCTTGCATTTTTCTGCAGGATATAAATTTATAGTTTGTCATGACTATAAAACTATTGCTATAACTAGGTAAGTATTTATACTTAACCTCTTGTAATGTTTAGTTGTTTGTTTGGTTTTTGAGTTTTTCAATAGTTTGTCTTTTTAAATATTGGTTTTGTTGCTGCTGTTTTTGTTGCTAAACATTAAAATTAACTGATAATGACTTTTGAAATTGTACGACGAAGAAAAACTTTAAATATCAAACGTGTTGGTGAACAGCTTAAGCAATAATAATAGTTACTGGAAAGGCAAAAGTTTTTCAAATTAATGGATTTTTTTTAATAAATAGATAAGTTTAAATTCTGTTTAAGTTTTATAAGTATGGATATGGAACATTTAGATTATATCTATGATTTTATATTAGATTTTTTTTTAATTTAAGCGAAAAAATCAGTTTGTTATTTCATGCTTGCCTTTCCTAATAAATCTAGTAACAAATATATTTCTCTTATGCTGCACAAACAAGATTTTTTTTATAAAAAAAGAAACACAAAAAACACCTTTACTTTTAAGATTTATATTTCCAAATTTGTATGATTGACAATGCAATTTTACACAGTGATTTTCTGAGATTAAATTATAAATGTAAAACCATTTGACATGTAAATGTATGCAGGAGCATTGCATAACACACACACATACAATTTACAATTGTTGCTTTTTTGCAACTCACTACCATAGAAAGTAAATCGATTTGTTTAAATATCGTATTTTGTCACAATTTTTTGAATACTCTACGTATACTTAATATTTTGAAACTTTAACAAAATTTTATTACTCATACGACATTGGTGCCCAATTAATTACTAAGAAAAAATTAAATATACATATAAGTATATTTTTTATTTAATTAAAACATTCTGTGGAATATCCATAAAACATATAATATGAAAATATACAAAAAAAATATTTTCATAAAATACAATTTATTCAGAAATCATCATTACAACAAAAAAATTCTAAAGAAACGTTATGACATCGAAAAATTAAATTTCAAATATTTTTCCAAATAATTGCATATAATTGCAAAGAAAACATTATAACATTGAAAATTTTACGAAGCAAATTTCACGGGATTGGACATTTTACTAAAAAAAAATATTTTTCTTTAGTATCACAAAATTTGATGAATTTTCATTTTAAGCAAATATCGTTACATTAATAAATTTCCTTGAAAATTACAGAATTATTTTTAAAAGTTGGATGCAACTTTTTCTACAGAAAAGTTTTTTGTTTTAAAACAAATATTTTTTTAAGGAAAACATCATAATATTAACATTTTTGTTTAAAAACAAATAGTAATACAAATTTAAATTAAGTTTTTATTAAAAAGTTTGTAATAAAAATATTATTTGAATAGTTTTTATTGCCTTTTTTATCAAATTTTTATTAAACAAATTTAATAAAATTAATTTTTATTAATTGCATTAAATATTTTTTTGTAGACAGCATTGAATATTTTCAGAAAAGAACATTATAGCATTAAACAGTTTCTTAAGGAAATAGGGTCGCATTAAACATTTTTCTAAAATAAAAAGATATTATTTAAGTTTTTTGAAATAATTTTTGCTTTAAACAGCTTCTCAAGGTAATATTATTGCATTTTCTTAAGAAAACATCATTGCATTAAATAGTTTTTTTTAGGATAATGTTCTTGCACTGCGCAAACAAAACATCATTGCATTGAACAGATTTTAAAGTCAATATTCTTGCATTTGCATTTTCTTAAGAAAATTTCAATGCATTGATCAGATTTTCAAGATAATATTATTGCATTGGCAATTTTCGTAAGAAAACATTATTGCATTGAATAGCTTTTCAATATAATATTATTGCATTGTTTCTTAAGCTAATATTATTGCATTGAACTTTTTCTTATCTTAACATCATTGCATTGAATAGTTTCTTAAAAAAATATTCAAACATTGAACATTTCCTTAAGGAAACACTATGACATTGAATTGTTTTTCTAAAAATCTTCTGTAAAAATGTAAATTAATTTTTTAGTTATTACACTGCTTTTAACTAATCTATACTTATTATACTTTTGTGAAGTGTTTCCTAGTTTTCAGCATTGCTTGACATATTTCATTTAAATTTTTTTCATTCTTAAAAAAAAAAATTAACTAAATTAAATGAAAATGTATGCAATAATAAAAATTCATTGCAAGAAGCCAACTAAAAAATTTAACACAACAGAATGAAATTGTCTCTAACTTAGCGAGAGAATGAATGCTCGTAAAAGCAGAAATGAACAGGCATGAATAAAGAATAAGTTTGTGTGTGTGTGTTAAAGAGAGCGAGTTTTCTATGTTTGTATGTTTATGTACTGAAGATGTATGTGATATTTTACAAGGTTATTTTAATTTCATACATAAATTGTTTAAAGCGTTGTCTTTTTTTTTTTGTTTCCTTGTTATTGTTCAACACAAAAATGTTCCTTCCTTCAAACACATATTCATGCAGTAAAAGCTGTAGTATGTCGTCTTTTAAAGGATGCCGTAGTGTGGCAACAAAATTGCCACATGATGATAATATTTCGTGAGAGAGTGTATGTGTGTGCATGAGTATGCATTTGATGTTGCATGTATTTGACACTCATGTAGTTAAGCTTACAACCAACACACACATATTCAAATGGTGTATGTGTGTCCTAAAGTATATTTGCGACAAATGCAAAAACATTCATACTTTTCTTTTTGTCTAGTTTTTCTTGAACAACAAAAAAACAAGAAGTAAATAAAAAATTCTATGTTAGCAAAATTTACATACTCCCAGTGCCAATGTGCGTATGTGTGTGTGTCAGAGTTTTTTTCAAAGAAACTTATTTTGCATATTTCTAATAAAACACAGTGGAGTAAAATTGTTAAAAAAACTAGTTGAAATTTTCAGAAATCTTTTAAACATATGTCCAGACTCTTTTATTCAATGAAAACCAATGTTTATTGATTGATTTCATTATTATTAACTTGTAAATAACAATATTTATAATATCATCTTTATCCATTTTATCCACTGTATAACGCATGTCTGTGAAATTGCGGAAAAGAAATAAAAGTGGAAATAAAAATTCAAATTCTTGTGTATGATCATCACAATGTTGCAAATGCAAAATAGTAGAATAGAGTATAGTACAGCAGTGAGTGAGTAAATGTATGCAAATTCTCTTTATTTGTTTGTTTGTTTGTATTAAATGCAACAGCATAAATTGTTTGGAAGAAAACGATGAATATACTCACTGCAACACTAACACCAACACACAACCACCATAACCATGAAATAGTCATACTCAACCAAAAAAAAAAAAAAAAAATAACAAATTCTATGAAGTGAATGTGAATGAATAAATGTGTAAAAGGATACTGTAATACACCAACTTACTACACATTCCATTACCATACATTTCAATGCTTTATGTGTTTTTATGATTGTGATTTTGTGAATACGATTCATAATGTAACAGCAGCAGCAGCAACAACATGTCTGTCATAAGACATTTTATTGCATACACAATGACATTATTCATTTACAGTCAAATTTCGACACAAAAGTTAAAGGAAAAGGACAATCACTCAAAAGGAAATGAGAAAACGAGCAGCAACAGCCGCAACCATAAAAAAATCACAAGAAATATTAAACTTGTAGACTTATTGTCATTCATCCATTACATTCAATTGCATCATACACATGTTTGTTTATTTATCTAAAATTTACTTTTTTTTCTACCCACAAAATATAGCATAAATGTCATGCTTCTTAAATATTTATTAAACCCATAAATTTATAACATTCTTGCAATGTTAATATACATATGTACATACGTATATACATAGAAAAAGTTAACTTTTTATAGTTTTTAAAGCGTTGACATTTTTACAATTTTTGCATGCAGCTAGGTGTCATGACACTTTTAGAAATGTTAAAAAGAGAATTTGTTTAGTTTTATGCAGTAAGAGGAAATGTTAATGTATTGTAAAGGAAATGTTAATAAATTTCTTTAAAATATTTTTTTGTTTTAAATAACTTCTTAGTAAAATGTTATTTCATTGCACATTTTCTTAAGAAAATGTTATTGCATTAGTAATTTTTCCTAAGTAGATTTAATAGCATTGATAATATTCTTAAGAGCATTACATAATAATAAATAATTTCTTAAGAAAATATTGTCGCATTGAAAAGTTTCTTAAGAAATTTACATTACCCAGAAAAAACTTACATTGAAAGTAATTAGCAGGGTAAGGATTTTCATGTACTACAAATTTAAAAATATGCGCTTATAATATGCGCACTATAAAATGGGAAATATGCATTAAAAATGTGAAAAATATGCAACAAATTGAATTTATATTTTATTTTTACACTATTAGATTTAAAATAAAATGAAACTTCAATTTGAAGAAATTGAAAGAAAAAAACGCAAATTTTTATTTTTTTCTGTTTTTATTTTTAATTTATTTCTATTTTTATATTTTTATTTGTTTTAGTAAAAATAAAGCTCAAATAAAACGAAAAAATCCAATCGTTTTGAAATTTTTCAAAAAATTTTACAAAATCATATGATTTTCAATTTTCCGTCCTTATTTTCAATAAGTTTTATTACATTTTATATTTACACATATAATATTTTAAATTTTATTTTAAGATTTTGACATGTCGTTTTACTGAATATTATCACTGAATATTATAGTGTGTAGCCAGCTTTGGTAATAAATTATGGACGTATTTTTAAATGAACACACAGATGGATATATTCAGAACTTAATACTGAACCAATATTTTAAGGAAAAATATTTTGGACGTTACAATTAGCAGCACAAACTCAAAATACCTTTAGCACTAATGTGGTTTAAAAAACTAAATTGCTATAAATATGCAAAATATATGCAATTTAAAAGAAATTATGCATTTATAACAAAATATGCAAAAATATGCAACAACAACAAATCGATGCCATTTTGTAGCAAATTCTTTGATTCGAAAAGAAACTATTTTAAAGTTATATTGAGTTACTGACTAAAAACATGCATTTTGCATAGAAATCCTTGCCCTGGTAATAAGTTCAATATTTCTTCATTAGAATTTTAACTTATTATTTTAACACGGTGATGTCATTGGAGGCAAGTACTTCTATGTTCGCTTACAAAAAGAGAGTTAAAGAAGTATATTTTACTTACAAAGAAGTTGTTGAGTAAGTTGTTTGGTGCCAGTGAGAATACGAACCAGGGACTTTGATTTGTTAGTTAAATGTGCTACTTACAGCACCACAGCTTAGTTATTTTATTGCGCATCAAATAATGGTTTTCTTATAGAAAGCTAATGTTGTTTTCTTTCTTAAAACGCAATTAAATAAAATGTGCACAAAATGACAAAAGCTGAAAATGATGTAAAGATTAAAATAAAGTCATTACACTTTAAAGATATACAGACGGTAAGTAAATAGTCATTGAAAAGTAGTACAACCCATTACCGAGTTTTTGCTGGGTATATTAGGAATTTTACTGAGAAAATCATGTTATTGTTTGGTTAAAAAAAATATCTTGAAATTGATTAGTTTTTAAAAAGTTATTGTCGCATTAAATTGTTTCTTAAGAAAATTGATCATTGTTTTAAAAAATTAAATTTCTTTTGCAATAGCATTTCTTTGAGAAAATATCATGACATTGAAATTTATCTTAAGTAATTACGTTATTTCTAAGAAAATTTAATCACATTGAATGTTTTTGTAAAAAAATTGATTTAGCTATGTCCGTCTGTCCGTCCGCCCGTCCGTCCCTCTGTCTTTGCGTCGATATAAACTTTGTGCTATATGTAGCAATTTTCAAGATAATTTGATGAAATTTGGCACATACACTTTTTTTGCTTCAAGGACGAACGCTATGGTTGAAATCGGTCCATTATTTTGCCTAGTCCCCATACAACTGTACCCCCGAATCGGGCCTTTAGGCTTACAATTACGTTAAATGTTTTATAATGTCAACAAAAATCAGCACAAATGAATTTTATAGAACAATAAATGACAATACTAATTTTGACTTGAAGGCCAAAATTAACTTATAATTACTAATAAAACGATCAAAATCTACATAAATGACTTTGAAGTAGACATAAATTCATCTACCAAAATTTATAAGGATAGGCTTATATTTACCGCTTCTCCCCTATGAGCCCTCTTGCAGAAAATCTCTTTTTTGTCAACAATAAGTAAAAAATTTCACAATAAAACAAATTAAATGCTTTATATAAAAAAATCCACAATTTTAACAGGGTATCAATGTCAATGTCCGATTATAAATTCATACTTGTTTTTCAATTGAAATTTCAATAAAGCAAATTTCGTCACATTGAAAATTTCCGTAAGAAACTTGAACCGCCTTGAAAGTTTTAGCTTAAAGAAGTAGATTCATATTGTACATTTTTGAACTATTTTCTTTAGAAAATAGGATTGCAATAAAATTTGTCTTAATTCAATAGCATCGCATTGAACATTTTTCTAAAAAAATAGCTTTGCATTGAACATTTCCTTAAAAAAATAATATGAAAATTTTCTTAAGAAAATAGCATCGCATTGAACATTTTCCTAAAAAATATCATCGCATTGAACATTTTCATTATAAAATATTATTGCATTGAAATTTTTTATTGGAAAATTTCGTCATTGAATTTAATAAAATATTAGCGCATTGAACATTTTTTAACAAAATATTGTTAAATAGAAAATTGTATAAAGATTTGTTAAGAGAAAAGAATCATAATGAATATTTTGTTAATAAAATATCATCGCATTGAGCATATTCATTAGAAAATATCATGACATTGAAATATTTCTTAGAAAAATAACATCTTATTAATACATTACTTATGAAAATGTACAGTTTATAAAGAAAATACTCTCCCTTCTAAGTTTGTTATTGCACTATAAAATATATAATTATATTTAACTATTAAAGCATTGAATTGTTTCCTTAAAAACAACATCACTTCAAAATACTCCCATTCAACTACTGTTCAATTACTAAAACTTACAAATTTAATTAACTAAAAACCTTTCTAACTAACAAGTTTAAATCCAAGAGTAATTACTAAATTGCAAAACTAACTAAAATAGTTCAAAGTTCTATAATAACTTAACATTCATGTATTCATTCAATCACTCGCTCGCTCACCTCTTTAAAATAGTTATAAACTTTGATTGTTAATCAGGCAAATGATGTAATATAGTTAATAGTAAATGTTATAGTTATTTGAAGAGCATGTCATTACATTTATGGATGTAAACATGTGCACACAGTTACATATACTTGTAAATATTTTATGTGTAAATTTAATATGCTTTGCATGTATGAAATATGTATGAACATTATACTTGAGGCAATATTATCACGTGTATGCATACATTCATACATGTAAAATTTTTAAGCGCATTTAATAGGAAATCGCAAACACTTAACATAACGTGTTTAAAGATAAAATTTATACGCATTAAGAAAATCTTAAAAAAGTCATAAATTCTTAAAGGGAAATTTAATTGGTTTTACCATAAGCATTTTACTAAACATTTACATCAGGTAAATAAATATAAATATTTAAATTATAATCATATATGAAAATAAATTGAAATTTAGTAAATAAACATATGAATAAGTTTAAATTTAAGAAAATTTTAAATTCTATAAAAAAATACAAATTGCATACATCAAAAATTATAAATTAAACAATTTATTTACTATGAATTTTGATTGTTTTAATTGTTCATATAAGAGAAAGTGTGTTTATTAATAAACAGTGTTGTCACTTTCATGTTTACTACTTAGAGTTTGGAGATTTCAGGCGTTCTTTCAAGCATAATATTTGTTATATGTCTAGTATATAGTTTATTCTATATAGTTTGAGTCTATGTTTGAGTTATGTTTTCACTTGTTTTTGCTGTATCTCTTATAGTTTTCGAGAAAAATGGACTTTTATTATTTCACTATAAAAATCGGTTTTAGGAAATATAAGTGATCACAGAATTTGCTTGTTTTTGCTGTATCTCTTATAGTTTTCGAGAAAAATGTACTTTTATGTTTTCACTCAAAAAATCGGTCTTTGGTAGGAAATATAAGTGATCACAAAATTCGCTTGTATTGCTGTATCTCTTATAGTTTTCGAGAAAAATAAACTTTTATGTTTTCACTCAAAAAATCGGTCTTTGGTAGGAAATATAAGTGATCACAGAATTCGCTTGTTTTTGCTGTATCTCTTATGGTTTTCGAAAAAATGGACTTTTATCTTTTTACACAAAAAATTGGTGTTTGGTAGAAAATATAAGTGATCACAAAATTCGCTTGTATTGCTGTATCTCTTATAGTTTTCGAGAAAAATTGACTTTTATGTTTTCACTCAAAAAATCGATTTTTGCTAGGAAATATAAGTGATCACAGAATTCGCTTGTTTTTGCTGTATCTCTTATAGTTTTAGAGAAAAATGGACTTTCAAGATTTCACTCAAAAAATCGGTATTTGACAGGAAATATTAGTGATCACAGAATTCGCTTGCTTTGGCTGTATCTCTTATAGTTTTCTAGAAAAATGGACTTTTATGTTTTCACTCAAAAAATCGGTCTTTGGTAGGAAATATAAGTGATGTATAATACGCTTGTTTTTGCTGTATCTCTTATAGTTTTCGAGAAAAATGCACTTTTATGTTTTCACTCAAAAAATCGATTTTTGGTAGGAAATATAAGTGATCACAGAATTCGCTTGTTTTTGCTGTATTTCTTATAGTTTTCGAGAAAAATACACTTTTATGTTTTTTAGTAAAAAAATCGGTTTTTGGTAGGAAATATAAGTGATCACAGAATTCGCTTGTTTTTGCTGTATCTCTTATAGTTTTCGAAAACAATGGACTTTTATGTTTTCACTCAAAAAATCGGTTTTTGGTAGGAAATATAAGTGATCACAGAATTCACTTGTTTTTGCTGTATCTCTTATAGATTTCGAGAGAAATGCACTTTTATGTTTTCACTCAAAAAATCAGTTTTTGGTAGGAAATATAAGTGATCACAGAATTCGCTTGTTTTGGCTGTATCTCTTATAGTTCTCGAGAAAAATGGACTTTTATGTTTTCACTCAAAAAGTCGGTTTTTGGTACGAAATATAAGTGATCACAGAATTCGCTTGTTTTTGCTGTATCTCTTATAGTTTTCGAGAAAAATGGACTTTATGTTTTCACTCAAAAAATCTATTTTTGGTAGGAAATAAAAGTGATCACAAAATTCGCTTGTTTTTGCTGTATCTCTTATAGTTTTCGAGAAAAATGCACTTTTATGTTTTCACTCAAAAAATCGGTTTTGGTAGGAAATACAAGTGATCACAGAATTTGCTTGTTTTTGCTGTATCTCTTATAGTTTTCGAGAAAAATGTACTTTTATGTTTTCACTCAAAAAATCGGTCTTTGGTAGGAAATATAAGTGATCACAAAATTCGCTTGTATTGCTGTATCTCTTATAGTTTTCGAGAAAAATAGACTTTTATGTTTTCACTCAAAAAATCGGTCTTTGGTAGGAAATATAAGTGATCACAGAATTCGCTTGTTTTTGCTGTATCTCTTATGGTTTTCGAAAAAAATGGACTTTTATCTTTTTACACAAAAAATTGGTTTTTGGTAGAAAATATAAGTGATCACAGAATTCGCTTGTTTTTGCTGTATCTCTTATAGTTTTCGAGAAAAATTGACTTTTATGTTTTCACTCAAAAAAATTGATTTTTTGGTAGGAAATATAAGCGATCACAGAATTCTCTTGTTTTTGCTGTATCTCTTATAGTTTTCGAGAAAAATGGACTTTTATGTTTTCACTCAAAAAATCGGTTTTTGGTAGGAAATATAAGTGATCACAGAATTCGCTTGTTTTTGCTGTATCTCTTACAGTTTTCGAGAAAAATGGACTTTTATGTTTTCACTCAAAAAAATCGGTTTTTGGTAGGAAATATAAGTGATCACAGAATTCGCTTGTTGTTGCTGTATCTCTTATAGTTTTCGAGAAAAATGCGCTTTTATGTTTTCACTCAAAAAATCGGTTTTTGGTACGAAATATAAGTGATCACAGAATTCGCTTGTTTTTGCTGTATCTCTTATAGTTTTCGAGAAAAATGCACTTTTATGTTTTCACTCAAAAAATCGGTTTTTGGTAGGAAATATAAGTGATCACAGAATTCGCTTGCTTTTGCTGTATCTCTTATAGTTTTCGAGAACAATGGACTTTTATGTTTTTTAGTCAAAAAATTGGTTTTTGGTAGGAAATATAAGTGATCACAGAATTCGCTTGTTTTTGCTGTATCTCTTATAGTTTTCGAGAGAAATGCACTTTTATGTTTTCACTCAAAAAATCAGTTTTTGGTAGGAAATATAAGTGATCACAGAATTCGCTTGTTTTGGCTGTATCTCTTATAGTTCTCGAGAAAAATGGACTTTTATGTTTTCACTCAAAAAGTCGGTTTTTGGTACGAAATATAAGTGATCACAGAATTCGCTTGTTTTTGCTGTATCTCTTATAGTTTTCGAGAAAAATGGACTTTATGTTTTCACTCAAAAAATCTATTCTTGGTAGGAAATATAAGTGATCACAAAATTCGCTTGTTTTTGCTGTATCTCTTATAGTTTTCGAGAAAAATTGACTTTTATGTTTTCACTCAAAAAATCGGTTTTGGTAGGAAATATAAGTGATCACAGAATTCGCTTGTTTTTGCTGTATCTCTTATAGTTTTCGAGAAAAATGGACTTTTTTGTTTTCACTCAAAAAATCGATTTTTGGTAGGAAATATAAGTGATCACAGAATTCGCTTGTTTTTGCTGTATCTCTTATAGTTTTCGAGAAAAATGGACTTTTATGTTTTCACTCAAAAAATCGGTTTTTGGTAGGAAATATTAGTGATCACAGAATTCGCTTGTTTTTGCTGTATCTCTTATAGTTTTCGAGAAAAATGGACTTTCATGTTTTCACTCAAAAAATCGGTCTTTGGTAGGAAATATAAGTGATCACAGAATTCGCTTGTTTTTGCTGTATCTCTTATAGTTTTCGAGAAAAATGGACTTTTATGTTTTCACTCAAAAAATCGGTTTTTGGTAGGTAATATAAGTGATCACAGAATTCGATTGTTTTTGCTGTATCTCTTATAGTTTTCGAGAAAAATTGACTTTTATGTTTTTTAGTCAAAAAATCGGTTTTTGGTAGGAAATATAAGTGATCACAGAATTCGCTTGTTTTTGCTGTATCTCTTATAGTTTTCGAGAAAAATGGACTTTTATGTTTTCACTCAAAAAATCGATTTTTGGTAGGAAATATAAGTAATCACAGAATTCGCTTGTTTTTGCTGTATCTCTTATAGTTTTCGAGAAAAATGGACTTTTATGTTTTCACTCAAGAAATCGGTTTTTGGTAGGAAATATATATGATCACAGAATTCGCTTGTTTTTGCTGTATCTCTTATAGTTTTTGAGAAAAATGGACTTTTATGTTTTCTCTCAAAAAATCGGTTTTTGGTAGGAAATTTAAGTGATCACAGAATTCGCTTGTTTTTGCTGTACTCTTATAGTTTTCGATCACAGAATACGCTTGTTTTTGCTGTATCTCTTATAGTTTTCGAGAAAAATGGACTTTTATGTTTTCACGCAAAAAATCGGTTTTTGGTAGGAAATATAAGTGATCACAAAATTCGCTTGTTTTTGCTGTATCTCTTATAGTTTTCGAGAAAAATGGACTTTTTTGTTTTCACTCAAAAAATCGGTTTTTGGTAGGAAATATAAGTGATCACAGCATTCGATTGTTTTTGCTGTATCTCTTATAGTTTTCGAAAAAAATGGACTTTTATGTTTTCACACAAAAAATCGGTTTTTGGTAGGAAATATATGTGATCATAGAATTCGCTTGTTTTTGCTGTATCTCTTATAGTTTTCGAGAAAAATTGACTTTTATGTTTTCACTCAAAAAATCGGTTTTTGGTAGGAAATATAAGTGATCACAAAATTCGCTTGTTTTTGCTGTACTCTTATAGTTTTCGATCACAGAATACGCTTGTTTTTGCTGTATCTCTTATAGTTTTCGAGAAAAATGTTCTTTTATGTTTTCACGCAAAAAATCGGTTTTTGGTAGGAAATATAAGTGATCACAAAATTCGCTTGTTTTTGCTATATCTCTTATAGTTTTCGAGAAAAATGCACTTTTATGTTTTCACTCAAAAAATCGGTTTTTGGTAGGAAATATAAGTCATCACAGCATTCGCTTGTTTTTGCTGTATCTCTTATAGTTTTTGAGAAAAATGGACTTTTATGTTTTCACTCAAAAAATCGGTTTTTGGTAGGAAATATAAGTGATCACAGAATTCGCTTGTGTTTGCTGTATCTCTTATAGTTTTCGAGAAAAATGGACTTTTATGTTTTCACACAAAATATCGGTTTTTGGTAGGAAATATATGTGATCACAGAATTCGCTTGTTTTTGCTGTACTCTTATAGTTTTCGAGATAAATGGACTTTTATGTTTTCACTCAAAAAATCGGTTTTTGGTATCTCTTATAGTTTTCGAGAAAAATTGACTTTTATGTTTTCACTCAAAAAATCGGTTTTTGGTAGGAAATATAAGTGATCACTGAATTCGCTTGTTTTTGCTGTCTCTTATAGTTTTCGTGAAAAATAAACTTTTATGTCTTCACTCAAAAAATCGATTTTTGGTAGGAAATATAAGTGATCACAGAATTCGCTTGTTTTTGCTGTATCTCTTTTAGTTTTCGAGAAAAATGGACTTTTATGTTTTTTAGTAAAAAAATCGGTTTTTGGTAGGAAATATAAGTGATCACAGAATTCGCTTGTTTTTGCTGTATCTCTTATAGTTTTCGAGAAAAATGGACTTTTATGTTTTCACTCAAAAAATCGGTTTTTGGTAGGAAATATTAGTGATCACAGAATTCGCTTGCTTTTGCTGTATCTCTTATAGTTTTCGAGAAAAATGGACTTTTATGTTTTCACTCAAAAAATCTGTTTTTGGTAGGAAATATAAATGATCACAAAATTCGCTTGTTTTTGCTGTATCTCTTATAGTTTTCGAGAAAAATTGACTTTTATGTTTTCACTCAAAAAATCGGTTTTTGGTAGGAAATATAAGTGATCACAGAATTCGCTTGTTTTTGCTGTATTTCTTATAGTTTTCGAGAAAAATGCACCTTTATGTTTTCACTCAAAAAATCCGGTTTTGGTAGGAAATATAAGTGATCACAGAATTCGCTTGCTTTTGCTGTATCTCTTATAGTTTTCGAGAAAAATGCACTTTTATGTTTTCACTCAAAAAATCGATTTTTGGTAGGAAATATAAGTGATCACAGAATTCGCTTGTTTTTGCTGTATCTCTTATAGTTTTCGAGAAAAATGGACTTTTATGTTTTTACTCAAAAAGTCGGTTTTTGGTAGGATATATAAGTGATCACAAAATTAGCTTGTTTTTGCTGTATCTCTTATAGTTTTCGAGAAAATTGGACTTTTATGATTTCATTAAAAAATCGGTTTTTGGTAGGAAATATAAGTGATCTCAATATTCTCTTGTTTTTGCTGTATCTCTTATAGTTTTCGAGAAAAGTGGACTTTTATGTTTTCATTAAAAAAAATCGGTTTTTGGTAGGAAATATAAGTGATCACAGAATTCGCTTGTTTTTGCTGTATCTCTTATAGTTTTTGAGAAAAATTTACTTTTATGTTTTTACTCAAAAAATCGGTTTTTGGTAGGAAATATAAGTGATCACAGAATTCGCTTGTTTTTGCTGTATCTCTTATAGTTTTCGAGAAAAATGGACTTTTATGTTTTCACACAAAAAATCGGTTTTTGGTAGGAAATATATGTGATCACAGAATTCGCTTGTTTTTGCTGTATCTCTTATAGTTTTCGAGATAAATGGACTTTTATGTTTTCACTCAAAAAATCGATTTTTGGTAGGAAATATAAGTGATCACAGAATTCGCTTGGTTTTGCTGTATCTCTTATAGTTTTCGAGAAAAATGGACTTTTATGTTTTCTAGTCAAAAAATCGGTTTTTGGTAGTAAATATAAGTGATCACAGAATTCGCTTGTTTTTGCTGTATCTCTTATAGTTTTCGAGAAAAATGGACTTTTATGTTTTCACTCAAAAAATCGATTTTTGGTAGGAAATATAAGTGATCACAGAATTCGCTTGTTTTTGCTGTATCTCTTATAGTTTTCGAGAAAAATTGACTTTTATGTTTTTTAGTCTAAAAATCGATTTTTGGTGGGAAATATAAGTGATCACAGAATTCGCTTGTTTTTGCTGTATCTCTTTTAGTTTTCGAGAAAATTGGACTTTTATGTTTTCACTCAAAAAATCGGTTTTTGGTAGGGAATATAAGTGATCACAGAATTCGCTTGTTTTTGCTGTATCTATTATAGTTTTCGAGAAAAATGGACTTTTATGTTTTCACACAAAAAATCGGTTTTGGTATGAAATTTATGTGATCACAGAATTCGCTTGGTTTTGCTGTATCTCTTATAGTTTTCGAGAAAAATGGACTTTTATGTTTTTGGTAGGAAATATAAGTGATCACAAAATTCGCTTGTTTTTGTTGTATCTCTTATAGTTTTCGAGAAAAATGGACTTTTATGATTTCATTAAAAAATCGGTTTTTGGTAGGAAATATAAGTGATCACAATATTCTCTTGTTTTTGCTGTATCTCTTATAGTTTTCGAGAAAAGTGGACTTTTATGTTTTCATTAAAAAAATCGGTTTTTGGTAGGAAATATAAGTGATCACAGAATTCGCTTGTTTTTGCTGTATCTCTTATAGTTTTCGAGAAAAATGGACTTTATGTTTTCACTCAAAAAATTTGTTTTTATAGGAAATACAAGTGATCACAGAATTCACTTGTTTTTGCTGTATCTCTTATAGTTTTCGAAAAAAATGGTCTTTTATGTTTTAACTCAAAAAATCGGTTTTTGATAAGAAAAATAAATGATCACAGAATTCGCTTGCTTTTGCTGTATCTCTTATAGTTTTCGAGAAAAATGCACTTTTATGTTTTCACCAAAAAATCGATTTCTGGTAGGAAATATAGGTGATCACAGAATTCGCTTGTTTTTGCTGTATCTTTTTAGTTTTCGAGAAAAAATGGACTTTTATGATTTACTCAAAAATCGATTTTTGATAGGAAATATAAGTGATCACAGATTTCGCTTAGTCTGGGTACAAATGTATTTGATATTCTCTGTCGGTTTTTACTGGACAAAAATTGGCAACACTTTTTAAAAAACACTCAAGTGTAAATTAGTTTATGTATACGTCTCCCTTTATATGTATGTGTGTACAAAATTAAAACATTTAAAAAAAATTAAAAATTACTTGCACATTATTGAAGCATACTTCCAGGCATAAAACAAAAATATATGTTGAATTTTTACTTTAATGCATTATTTATGTTTGTTGCAAGCAAACGCATGTAGTAAGTATTTACTTATTTATTTACTTATGTATTTACTACGTGTAAATAAATAACAATACACGTACATATGTACACCTAATGCTTTCATTGTAAAGTTTTTAACTTTTATATACAAACTATAGACAATGAGAATATAAAACAATTACAATTATCAAGTGTTGACAAGGAAAATAGTTATAAATTATATTCAGTTTTTTTTTATTTAAATACAAATTTATTTAAGAAGAAAAAAACTTAGAAGAATATTATGAATAATTAATTTTATGAATTAAATACAAAAGTATACTTTAAAGTTATTATTTACTATTTAGGGCAATTTATTTATAGCATTCATATTGTAGAAGTTAAATTATAATAATAAATAAATAGATAACTTATTTTTGTAGATTATGCTTGACAAGTTTTGTTTCTATGATATTTTTAAGATTGCTTCCAATGCCAAAACATTTTCTATGAAATATTTTCAATGCGATGATATTTTCTATGAAATATTTTCAATGCGATGATATTTTCTAAAGAAAAAGTTTAATGCCATATTATTTTCTTAAGAAAATGTTCGATGCAATAACATTTTTTCAGGAAATGTTCAATGCTATGATATTTCTTAAGAAATATGTTCAATGCATTGAACATATTTCTTAAGTTAGTTTCGTAAGAATTTTTTTTAGGAAATATTTAATGCGATGATATTTTAAAGAAAAAGTTCAATGTTATTTAATTAAGCAAATTTTTTATATAAAAACAATTTCTAAAAATGAAAACCAATATGATTTAATGCATTAAAAATACAATTATGTTTTAATTGAAATTTTCTTCAATGCTTTAAAGTTTTCTTTAGAGAATGCTCAATGCCATGATGTCAGACTAAAGAAATTTCTTAAAAGGTTGGATTTTTTAAAGCAATAATAATTTCTTTATAAAAATGTCACTGCATTACTTTTTTAATTTACCCTGAACAAAAAAATTAAAAAAAAAACAATTAAAACCAACAAGTTGTTAGTCAAACAAGTTAGAACACAGATAACTGAAAAGAAAATAATAAAAAATAAAAAACAGACATAGTTTTAATGAACTTACAAAGTTTTCTTTATGCTGGAGTATTTAAGCTTAATTAAGAGATTTTATTATAATATAAAAATAAACAGAAGAAAACAGGATAATATACAAATAAATAATAGATAAATGATTATGTCCACTTTGTAAATGATATGCAAAACAAAACCAAAAATATCAAAATGTAGGTCAAAATTTCGTTTAAATTTTCTATCTAGCTTCCTTAACGATTTTTTTTGTAGTTTTGGAGAGGATTTAAATAGCAACTATTTAAATGATTGAAAAAGAAAAAGAGGTAATTTAAAAAATTATAAACATTATGCCAAAAGCGTTTTATCAAAAGAAGACAAATTCATTGAAGAAAAAAGTAGTTTTATAATATACACGACAAAATGTTCTTGTTATCGTACTTAATGCTTTTTATTAAAGATACTTAAAATGTAGCAGAAACGTTTATGAGCGAGATGAGATGAAAAATTGGTTTCAAATTTATTGAAATTTTTACACCTTACACCACTAAAGTGGGGAGGGTATATTGGATTTGTGCTAATGTTTATAACATACACAAATATTCGTCCTATTCCCATCTTGAGCTGATTATTCTATGTCCGTCTGGCTGGCTGGTTGTCCAAGTAAACCTTGTGAGCAAGGTACAGGTCACAATTTTCAAGATAATTGGATGGAATTTGGCACAAACGTTTTTTTTTTTGCCTAAGAACATTATTTCACCCAGCAACCATATAACAGAACCCCCCGAAAAGGGCTTCTGAGCTGATAATTATGTTAAATATACCTGTACATCGATAAAAAGCAGCACAACTAAGTTTTATAGAGATCAGTCCTCAATCGGCCCTAGCCCCATACAAAGTCCCTTTCAGAAAATTACTTGAATGTCTAAAATTAATTTATAGGGTAGAAGGGGGACCATACGCCACTTATTTTGAGGCGGCCTCAAATTAAAACCTTATTACATATTTTTAATTTTTTTCTTAGTTCGGATACTTAGATATGTTGGCCTCAGTTTTATCCCTTTCGATTTTTCCCATGTCATTTTAAAGTACATATTATTTTAACTTTTCCGCATTGTCCAAAAATGGGGTAGATATGCCAAGGGGGTGCTGTAGTTTTGTCATTAGTTAAAACAAATTATTACAGATTTTTTCTATATATTTTAAGCAAATTTTGTTTAAGATTACAAGCATTACATGTATTTGGCGAATGTGCCCCAGGGGCAGTTACGGAGTTTATTTTGAATTTTTTTCGGATTTCAAATTATATTATCAAGAAAACTATTATGTCTTATGGTAGAAGATAATAGAAGATAATTGCTTTATTATGGAAAATAAATCACATACAATATTTATAACCGGTGTAGGCTATCATATTTGGTCAGTCATGTCCGACTAAACTTTCTTACTTGTTTTTTTTTTCTTTTTTGTGTGTCTTGGTCTCATGTACTTCTTGTACAGATTAGATCATTTTTTGGCATACTTTGCCAAGAATATAATATGTAATTCTGCAAAATTTTAAGTTTTAAACAAAATATTTTAAGGAATTTATTTAAACTGTTGTAGTTTAAAAAATATAAAGAAAGAAACAATTATTATAAAAAGGATTAAAAAAAATTTGGAAGGGAAAACCTAAGGCAATCCTGTACGTTTTTCCAACTTATATACCAACTGCTAACGTTTTAATAGTCAATGTTTAATAAAGATATTATCTTAATGATTGACCTTGTCTGGCAGTTAACTCAAAAAGAATTTAATCAAATTCTTAATTAACAATTTAAGCAAAGAAAAAAAATAATTGTGCTGCAAATTAAAATGTTAAACTCAAAGTCTGACTCTTAACTAAAAAGCACATCGAAATCGAAACAAATTAGTTTTTTTTCTTTTATTTTATTTAGTTTTAACTGCTATTTCCATTAATCTCTCTGTAGGTTATTGTGTTTTTATCTAATTTTTTGTTTATTTTGTTTTGCACTAAAACATTTTCCAAATCCACAAAAGTTTATATTTTAGTTTATGGTGTTTGAATACAAACAAACAAAAAACAAAAAGTTTTATATTTTTATTACAGACTCAACTAAACTTTAACCAAATGAAACAAACCAGTCTTTGTGTGATTAAACAATTAAAGGGTTAAATTCACCCAAATAAAAAAAATCTATTCATACACACATACACTTACACTCAATGCACAAATACAATAGTAATTTGTAATAAATTGCAATATATTTTGTTTGTAAATTGTTTAAAATTACTATTATAAGTTGGCTTTTATACGTACAATTTGTTATTGTTTATTTCTTCTTTTGTTTCAAATTTTATTACAATTTATTTCACACTTTACAGATAGACAGCAGCGCTTTTTTATTTATTTCTGTTTTAATTTTTTTCTTTTCACAACAATTTAAAAATAAATTTAAATAAGTAAAAATTGAAACAAGTTCAAACGTTAAACACCCTACAATTAAAAATACACCTGATGCCATGCTAAGCCATTTTCATGAAAGAAATTTTTCAATTCCATGTTATTTTTAAAGAAAAATTTCTAAACAATTCAATGCGATCACATTTTTATATGAAAATAATTCAGTTGAGGTCATTTTTTAAACAAAATATTCAATGCGATAATATTTTTTTAAGAAATTTTTCAATGCGATGACATTTTCATAAGAAATCGCTCAATGCGATGACATTTTCGTAAGACATCATTCAATGCGATGACATTTTCGTAAGAAATTGTTCAATGCGATAACATTTCCTTAAGAAATTGTTCAATGCGATGATTTATTTTTATGAAATTGATCAATGCAATGGTATTTTCTTAAGAAATTGCTCAATGCGATGACGTTATCGTAAAAAATTGCTCAATGCGATAAGAGTTTCTTAAAAAATTGTTCAATGCGATGAATTTTTATTAATAAACTAATAAATTCCATGTAATTTTTAAATAAAATGTTCAATGCGATGATTTATTTTTAAGAAGTTAGTCAAATGCAATGACTTTTTTTAAATCGTTCATTACGATGCATTTAATTAAGAATCTAATTAATTCGATATAATTTTTAAGAAATTGATCAATGCGATGACATTTTCGTAAGAAATAGTTTAATGATGACTTTCTCAAGAAATTGATCAATGACATGACACTTTCGTAAGAAATTGCTCAATGCGATAAGAGTTTCTTAAAAAATTCTTTACTGCGATGAATTTTTATTAATAAAATCATTAATTCGATGTAGTTTTTAATGAAAATGTCCAATGCGATGATTTATTTTTAAGAAATTTATCAATGCGATGAGATTTTCTTAAGAATTTGCTCTATGCGATGACATTTTCTTAAAAAATTGTTCATTACAACGCATTTTCTTAAGCAACTAATTATATCGATGTAATTTCTAAAAAAATTGTTCAATGCAATAATTTATTATGAAGAAATTATTCAATGCGATGAATTTTTATTAAAATACTTATTAATGGAGTGTTATTTTCTAAAAAAATTGTCAATGCGATGATATTTTTTTATGTAACTAATTAATGCGATGCTATTTTCTATAGAAAATTTTCAATTCAAAGTATTTTCTTAAGAAAAAAAATTAATACAATTAAATTTTCTTAAAAAAATTTCATAACGAAGAAATGCAATGTTATTTTTTAAAGAAAGTTATCAATGTGATGGTATTTCGTATAAATGTAACGAATGCGATGTTATTTTCTAAAGAAAATTATTAATGCGGTGAGAGTTTCTAAGGAAAATGTTCAATGCGATGACATTTTGAGGAATCTTATTAATGCGATGTAATTTTCTAAGAAAAATTTCGAATGCGATCACTTTTTTTTAATTGTTCAGTGCGTTAACATTTTCATAACATTGCAATATTAATTTCGAAGATATTTTTAAAGAATATTTTCAATGCGATGACATTTTCGGGAGAAAATAATGAATGCGATGTTTTTTTCTTATAGTTTAGTTCAGTTCGACTATACTTCCTATAGAAAATGTTCAATCCAATGTTATTTTATAAAGAAAATGTTCAAAAATAATCAATGTATTGGTATTTTCAAAAGAAATTTTTCAATGCAATGACATTTATTTAAGAAAATGTTCAATATGATTATTATAAGAGAATAATGCTCAATTAAATAAAATGTACAAAAGAAAATTGTTTATTTCTAAAAAGTGCCAATGCCATGTATTTTTCCTAAAAAAAATAGTCAATCCTTTATTGTTTTTAGGAAATTTCCAATGTAAAAAACAGCTTTTTTCATACGCTTTTCAATGCGATGAAATTTTCTTTAGAAAATAATCAAGGCAAAGATATTTTCTTATAATAACAAATTGCAATGTAAATTTCTTAAGAAAATTTTCAATTGGAAGATATTTTCCTAAGAATATTTTCA
This sequence comes from Lucilia cuprina, assembly GCF_022045245.1. Taxonomy (NCBI): domain Eukaryota; kingdom Metazoa; phylum Arthropoda; class Insecta; order Diptera; family Calliphoridae; genus Lucilia; species Lucilia cuprina. Next base: position 55,470,369 of record NC_060951.1, on the reverse strand, counting down.
ATGAAATCTCTTTTTTATTTACTAAATTCTAATAAATAAAATAAACTTAACATTCACCAACATTCGCGCAAAACCTACATTACTCTCCCCACCTATGATGGCTTAAAGTAGGGTATAATAAAACTAAAACAAAATCACAGATAAAATAGTAGGTATGTAGTATTGAAACTGGTTATAAATGAAAGCAGAAGTGAAGATTAACATTTTGTGGCTATAAAAACTACAAAATGTTAAGTAAAAAAAAACAACAAAGAAATAAAAAGAGCAAAATAAAACACACTACCAATGAATGTATAAATAATCATGTAAAAAAAAACAAAATAAATTGTGGCAGGTCAGGACCGATTATATAACAGCCTACATTTTTGAAAAAAGTTTTATTTATGTATTGGGTGCAATATGTAAGTAAGTGATATGAATACAAGATTTAAGAGGTTAAAATTTAAATAATTTATGGTAAACTAATTTTTATGAATTTTTTATTTGTTTAATAATTTAAAATTGAATAATTTTTAAGCTTAATCTTTATTTGTTTAATAAAAAAAATATCCTGGTTTCTTCTTGTCTATAAAGTAAATGATTTCTGTGTGATGCATAGAGTATCAATAAACTTAATAAGAATACATGTGTTTCGATACTTACAAAAAGTGCACTACAATTTATTATAGTTTTTAAAAATATGATTAAATGTATAAAAATGTATAATATTTTAAAATTACACACTTTGTTATTTGGCTAAAAGTAACTGCTGTTTGTGTTCTTAAATACAACAGTTAACCATTTTTATACTCAAAACAGTGAAGTTTTGAAGAAAATATTTTTTTTTTTTATAAAATGTCATCAAATTGAGAGTTTTATAAAGAATATTGATAATAATTAGGTGAATCAATATATTTTTCTATAAATTATATTTCTTCCGAATTGACACTTTTCTTTAAAAATGTTGTCGCATTAAACATTTCTTTTTGAAAATATCATTACATTGATCATTCTCTTAGTAAAAAAACATCGCATGGATCACATTTTTAAGTAAATGACTTATAATTGAAAATTTTCCTATGAAAATAAAAAAAACTATCACATTCTTATTAAATTATAAATTATAATATTATTGCATTAATCACTTTATTAAACAATTGAATTAAGAAAATGTTTCGCTGAAAGTTTCTTTGATAAAATATCATTTCATTGATAATTTTTTTAAGAAAATATCATCGCATTGAATATATTAATTCATTGATCATTCTCATTCAAAAAATATTATCATCGTATTGATAATTTTCTTTTTTTGTCATCATTCTCTTTAAAAAAAATATCATCACATTGAATATTTTCTTAAGTTGATGACTACAAATTGAAAATTGTCTTATGAAAAATATAAAATAAAATAATATGTATTCTTATAAAAAATTTTTTGCGTTGATTACCGCATTAAATAATTGAATTAAGAAAATGTCGTATTGAAGATTTCATTGATAAAATATCATTGGATTAATTATATTCTTATGAAAATGTAATCGCAATGATAATGTTCTTAAGAAAATGTTACCGCATTGAATATTTCTTTTATAAAATATCATTGCATTGATTATTTTCTTAGACAAAAAACATCGCATTGATAATTTTTTTACGTAGATGACATTTAATTGATAATTTTCCTATGAAAATGTTACGCACTGATGATTTTCTCTAAAAAATGTCATTGCACTACAAAAGTACTTAAGTATTTTTGACATTTTTCTTTGAAAATGTTATCGCATTTATAATTTTTGTAAAAAATTTAATTTATTTAAATATTTTATTATGAAAACATCATCGCATTGAACATTTCTTTTAAAAAATATTGCATTGATTTTTAAGAAAATAATATTACATTAGTCAATTTTTGATGAAAAAAATATCAATGCATATATTTTCTTTTAAAAATGTCATTGCATTGATAATTTCTTACGAAAATATCATGACATTGATAAAGTTTTTACAAAAAATAAAAATCACATTTGAAATTTTCTTAAACTAATAACAGCGCATTGAAAATTTTCTTAAAATAATATGATCACATCTGGATATCGTAAAATCCTGTTTGAAAATCTCCACCTCTATTCTATTCAGCCCACCATGCAATATTTTTATTTGTTTATTTTACTATTATGTCACATGGTAATTTGCTGATGTCGAGTTGATGTTAAGCTTATTTTGTGGCGATATTATGATTTTTTTTTTTTTTGATTCCAACAAAAAATTTTTGGTTTTATGAAAAAAAAAAATATCATAGAGTGAGTGGTCTAACTCACTGACTGTGTAGTTGAGTGGTTTTGTATATTGGTTGGGTGATATCTATCTATCCGTAAATGTTTGTCTGTGGCAACTGTGGCTCACTCTAACTTTTTTTTACTCAACTCTATTTAACTCTACTAAGTACTTCATCCGTTAAAAAAGGTGTGGTGGTAGTGGTGTTGGTGCTGTTGGAGTTTACATATTTTTAATGGGGATTTTTAAAATTTTAATTTCATGCTTATTTGTTATTGTTTCTCCTTCTCTTTCTTCATCTTCATCTTGTGTCTGTGTAATAATAAAATCTTGATCGGCTTAAACTGTTGTGTCAGTCGTTTATTGTAATTGTTGTTTTGGTTGGTTTTTGTTGTCATTGCTGTTAGTACTTGAACATGTTTAATCATGTTCTGTTGCTGTTTATTTCAATTTAAATTTGTTTTAACATGCGTTATCAAACTGCCTTAATCACGTTTCTTATGAAATCTATTTAACATACAAATAGTTAGATTTTTAGTTACATTTACATAGTCATACATACACACACAAATAAATCTTCATATATATATATGTACATATAGTAACAAAGTAATAATTACCATTGACATGGTTATTTGGTTTTTTTTCTGAAATTAAATTATAATTTATTTGATTTTTTACGTACATTCATATGTAGCTGGTGCTGTTTTTATAACCAGAAAATGACTCATGCCAAATTCTTTGGAAACACTTTTAATTACATAAAAAAGAAATCTTAAGAACAAAGAAACAAAATTCAAATGAATTCATTTTAACCGCAAACTTGAAATTAGAAGGTACAAGTTGATAAAGTGCATTTGTCATTTTGTATATGACAAATTTATTTAAGAGATAATTAAACAAAAGTTTTGAAAGTTTAACAAGACTTGCGTTTGGTTAGAAAAGAAAAGGACATTATAGTGTTTAAAGAATGAATAAATGTCTTGATTACAGATCAGAATATAAGAAAGAATACTTTAATTTTCAATGTAAAGTAGAGCCGTTTAGTAGGGAGTATAGTCCGGACTAAAGATCAGTCGATAGCCAGTACTATTAGTTGGTCTATATTCAGAATAAAAGATCAGCCTATAATCTATATAGTGTAAGTTAAGTCAATCAAATGCTTTGAACATATGTAGCTCAGGCTTTTGTTTTTTAATAAATCATTTTCTAGTCTTGTATTTAGCTTAGTCTATAGACTTAAGATTAGTATCAGTTTCTAATATTGACTATCGATCTTTCCTGACCAATTATTTTTGACTTGAGATCTGTCTCTATCGGCTTTGAACATATGTAGCTCAGGCTTTTGTATTTAGCTTAGTCTGTAGTTTCTAAACTTGACTATCGATCTGTCCTAACCAATCATTATTCTTGACTTGAGATCTGTCTATAGTCATGACTGTAGACAATTGTTTCTCTTGTCAGCAAATCAATATATTTTATTGACTATAGATTCGTTTATTATCTTAACTAAAGACCAGTTTACATTCTTGACTAAAGATCAATATACAGTCATGATTATAGATCGATATAGATCAGTCTTTAATTAAGATCAATATTTCTTTAATATAGATCTGTATACCGACTTGACTGTAATTCAGTGTATAGTTAGTCCTGACTAAAGATCAGTTTCTAGTTTTAGCTGTAAATCAATATATTTTTTGATAATAGATAAGTCTATTGCCTTAATTATAGATCAGTCTACAGTATTGAATATAGATCAGTCACAGTATTGACTATAGATCAGTCTTGACTTGAGACTTGTCTATAGATTTGACTATTAGATTCGAAAATATAGACTGATCTATTTTATATTCGAAAATAGATCAGTCTATAGTCCTGACTAAAGATCAGTCTCTAGTCTTGACTAAAAATTGTTCTCTAGTCCTGACTACAAATATGTCTCAATTTTTAGATAGATCACTATATGGCCTTAGATATGAATCAGTATATTTTCTTGACTATAGATTTACCTATTGTCTCAATTTAAAATCAGTCTGAATTCTCAATTAAAGATTAGTATTTAGTCTTGACTCATCATAGCAAATTTGGACAATTGACTTAAAAGTAGATTAGTCTATAGTCCTGAAAGATCAGTTTTTAGTCTTGGTTACAAACAAGTTTATAGTCTTGACTACAGATCAGTCTCTAGTCATAAATAGAAATATCTATAGCCTTAGCAGCAAAACAATATATTTTCTTGACTAAAAACTGGATCTGAATTTTTAATTAAAGATCAAGTACATTCTTTACTATATAGATATCTGTATACAGCAGACTATAGTGTTAACTATAGATCAGTAAATTTTATGGGCCATAGTTTTATTCTGCAAACTCCATCTGACTCATCACAGAAAATTTGGCATTATAATTTAGGGTACATTACATATCGGTTCAACAGAATATTAATTTTCTTAGTAAAAAAAAAACTTGTTGGAGTTTCTGTCAAAGGCTTTAGCAAAAAGACACATACATAAATTTATTAATCTAAATTAAACTCGCTAAAATCGAAAAACAAATCAAGAACTAGTTTTTAAGTTTAATGGCATGTTTTATTAAATTAACGTCAAACCACAAAACTCCTGCTAAATAAAATAAAGATAAAAAACACAAAAAAACGTCATCAAAATATAAAAATTTATATTCATTTATTTCAATATATGGTACATAAAAGCATAAAAATGTATTAAACATAAGTATGAAGTTAAAATACATACACACAAACGTACATACAAACATATACAAATAGAGCACAATCTTGATATTAACTTATTCCTATAAACAGGTATTTTTATGAAATCGTATTAAATTATTATTATTTCTTTGTTAATTTAAGTAGAAATGTACATAAAAGAATTATTAATTTCACGCTTTATTAAGAATTCATAGCAGAGTTAAGGAAGTTGTTATTATCAACCAAACGATCTTACCAACCAACTTTAAGCAGCAACAATAACATTAACAAAATCAAAAAAGAAAAAAAGTTTTAATAAATATTTCATTGAGAATATGTGTGTATTTTTAGTAGCATGTTTCATACTTTAAATTTCATTTGTCGTTAATTTTAAATGTCAAACTGTTTTGATATTTTGTAGCTTCATTTAAATTGCTTTTGCAATTTTTTTTTTTTTCAAAAAACTGGACAGGACAAGCTCTTTTTAAAAAACCCATCAAAATTTTTTAATGCTGAAGTAGTTTTTTTTTCTAATGATTTTTGTATTTAGTATATCAAGGTGAAATTTTTATTAAGTATAACAAATACAATTTAATATTGTTATTGTTGTCATTGTTTCGTTTATGTAGCCAACAATAGCAACAACAGTTAATTGAACAAAACTTAAATGTCAAAATATCTAACCTTATGTCTTGACATTTAAGTGGTTTCTGGTTGGTAATTTTAATGTTGACAGAGAACATTAAAAGTTTTAAGTTGGAAATGACAAATATTTTTTTCCAATATATTTTTTTAATGCATTTCAAAATTAACTGTAAATGTTTGTGGATAATATAGTGTCAGAGTTGTTATTGTATTGCAGTCGGCCCATGTATGTAAAGGTCTAAATTTTTATAGACGAAAAAACATTAATAGTTTCATAATTTTAAATATTTTTTAATAACTAAATCGAGTGACAATACTAAGTCAGAAAAAAGATATTAACATTTTAAATTATCTTAATATTATAGATTGATGTATGGCCAAGAAAAAAGACTGACTTATAGTCAAGACTTTTTACTGATCTGTAGTTACGTCTTTAGATTGATATATAGTCAAGACTAAAGTCAAGTTTATAGACTGATCTATGGTGAAGACTATATACTGATCTATAGTCAAGACTATAGACTGATCTATAGCAAAGACTATAGATTGATCTATAGCCAAGACTATAGACAGATCTATAGCAAATACTATAGACTGATCTATAGTCAAGACTATAGACTGATCTATAGTCAAGACTATAGACTGATCTATAGTCAAGACTATAGACAGACCCATAGTCAAGGCTGACTATAGATCTTTAGACGGATTTATAGTCAAGACTATAGACTGATCTATAGTCAAGACTATAGACTGATCTATAGTCAAGACTATAGACTGATCTATAGTCAAGACTATAGACTGATCTATAGTCAAGACTATAGACTGATCTATAGTCAAGTCTATAGACTGATCTACTGTCAACACTATAGACTGATCTATAATCAAGACTATTGACTAATCTATAGTCAACGCTATAGACTGATCTATAGTCAAGACTATTGACTAAACTATAGTCAAGACTATTGACTAAACTATAGTCAAGACTATATACTGATCTATAGTCAAGACTATAGACTGATCTATAGTCAAGACTTTATACTGATCTATAGTCAAGACTATAGACTGATCTAAAGTCAAGACTATAGACAGAGCCATAGTCAAGACAGATCTTTAAAGAATACTGTTGATATAATGTATAGTTCTATCAGTAAGCTAAACCACAATTAAAACATTAGCCGGATATTCAAGGACTGATTCTGGAAAAACTTTATAATGAACTCTTTTCTGAATATTACAACAATGCAACTGTCAAACGTTTACTTTTTTAAAACAAAAGTCATAAATTTTGCATTCAATGCGAAAAAAGCTTACATTTTTTTGTTAATTAAAAGAGAAATTTCTGCAAAAATGCAAAATCAATTAACACTTGATTGGAATTTCAATAACTAATCAATCTATCATTTAGTTGTTATTTCCTACTTTGAAAAAAAAAAAACATTAAAAATTTAAGCGAAAAATATAACTTAAAATATGCAATCAAATAAAAATTATGCAGTAATTAACATTAAAATGTTAATTACCTAAATATTTGAAATTCCCAATCTTTTTGCCATAATCAAAGCAAATAAAAAGAATCAGGAAATCACATACTAGAAGTATGCAATACAAATATATTAATAACTCCTACAATAAAAAGTATTAAATAATAGTAAAGTGTTTATAAAAAAGTAGTTTTTTCACTGTTTTTTTTTTATAATATAACAATTATGATTATTTTATGCAAAATATGTAATACATAGTTATATTAACTGTAACTGGTATGTAGACAATGATAGTTATGTATGCAAGTGTGTATGTGTATGCATATATGTATGTCTGTCTGTCCTTTCAACTACTATCATTTGGTATGTGTTGGTATGTAAGTAAGTATGTTATCAACTTGATGCCAATGTGGCATATTAATAATTATTAATTACAGCAACTACAAAAAACAACAAAACAAAATACACCCTGCAAGTTGCCAAGAGGGTTCCTTATAATTAACTGTAACTACATATTAACTCTGTAATGGATTGCTAAGTTATCTTTATTTAGATAACTTAGGTACGCCTTAACGTGTCATTCTACCTTCTCTGCATCCCTTGGGGACAGTATAGTGTCTAGTGCTCAAATGTGATACATTGACCCTTTAAAAAACTGTTGGAAAAAATAACAACTTGTTTCTCTTATTTTCTATACACAATTATGCATATTTCTTGTTGTAATATTTAGTATTTTATAAAAAAAATTTGTATGCAACATACGACAGCAATGCGATAATAACGGCTTTAAATAAATAAATATGTAAATTGTAAAAACAATTTCAGAAAGTAAGAAAGAAAAAAAAAACAAACAACACATTGTAAATAAAATACAATAAATGATTTTTCATTATAAATAATTTAATTACAAGCAGAAAAAAAGACAACACACACTCACCATAAATATTTTTATTCCATTAGGAATAAATGCTTAATGAATGTGTGTTAATTCTGTTCTTTTTTTTTTTTTTGCTGTTGTGGGACATGTGACGACTACTGAAAATTAACGTGAATGTAAAAGAAATGTGTTACACAAAAAAATTCTAGTTAATTTAACAGGTTTTTTTTTTCAATATAAAGAAAATTAAATAAAATGTTGTAACATTAGCATTGCAACTTCGTTAAAATGTGTTTAAATTAAAAAAGTAAAATATTTGTAAAAAAAAACCTTATATTTTTAACTTTTTTTGAGGAATTTGACTTATGTAACATTCTTTCTAGTTTAAGAAATGTTTTACAAAATATCTTAACATCGAAAATCATTTGCCACTTAAAGGTTAATGGAGAAATTCACTTAATCAATGAATTTGAACAAGAAAAAAAAAAACACATACACCACATTTGGCATGATCTTAATAAAGTAATTGTGATATCGTAGTTTTTTCCATTTTAGATATTTGTCATTAGATTTGAAAACAACGACAACACTTGTGCTTTCATTATTACAATTTACACATTGATATTTGCTATTGTTGTAAGTCTGTCACTGTTAAAGAGAGACATCGACCACAAACGGCAAACACAATTTTAACAAACAGCAACTGCAACTAATTATTGTTGGCAATGTCAGTGGTAAAACAATATAAACACATCCAAGACTTATTTAAGCCAAAAAAAAAAAAATAATAATAATAAAACAAAACCTGGTTATCAAGCCTATTGTAGTTTCCAGTTAATTAAGGTGCTTGTGTGAGTATAAAGCTTAAGACAACCCAATAGGTTGAGAAGGTTTTGAAGTATCCCTCGAGAATAGTTTAAAACGAAGATCATAATCCTGACTATAGTTTAACCTATAGTTCAATCTATAGACTGGACTATAGTTAAATTTATAGACTGAACTATAATTCAATCTGTAGTCTGGCCTATAATCTGTTGACCGTACTATAGTCTAAACAATAGAAAGGATCAAAGACTAGACAATAGATAAGATTATAATCTGGGCTATGGAATAGATTATAGAATGGACTATAGAACGGACAATAGATTGGACTTTAAAGTGGCCTATTAACTGGATTGTAATCTGGACAATAGACTGGAATACAAACTACACTATATACTGGATTATGAAATGGAACGAACTAATCTGAACTAAAGACTAGACAATAGTATAGACAAAAGAGCGAACTAAACGCTAGACTATAAACTGAATAAAAAATAGTCTATAATCTGGACTTTAATCTAGACTATTGATTAGACTGTAGACTGAACTATGGCTTTAGTCTGATTTATAGACCGATCTGTAGACTGTCAATAGTCCAGACTATAGTTTGGACTTTATACTGGACTATAGATTACACTTTTGACGGGACTTTTGACTGAAATATTAACTGTATTATAATCTCGAGAATGGATTGGACTAAAGAGTGGACTACATAATAAACTATAAACTGGATTATAAAGTGGATTTTAGTCTAAACTATAAACTTAATTATTCTGACTACAAAATAAACTATAATCAGTATGTAGACTAGACAGTCTAAATTCGGTATTATAAAAATTATTGTAGTCTGGACTTGACAATAGTCTGGACAATAAAGTAGAATATACTCTGACTACAAAATAAACTATTATCTGAACTGTAGCCTGGACTATAATCTGTACTCTGGACTATAGTCTGGACTATAGTCTGGACTATAGTCTGGAATATAGTCCGAACTATAGTCCTGAATATAATCTGGACTATAGTCCTCACTATAGTTTAGATTATAGTCTGGACTATAGTCTTCACTATAGTCTGGACTATAGTCTTCACTATAATCTGGACTATAGTCTGGACTATAGTCTTCACTATAGTCTGGACTATAATCTTCACTATAGTCTGGACTATAGTCTTCACTATAGTCTGGACTATAGTCTTCACTATAGTCTTCACTATAGTCTGGACTATAGTCTTCATATATACTGAACTATAGTCTGGACTAAAGTCTAGACTATAGACCCGACTATATACCAGACTATAGACCGGACTATAGACCAAACTACAGACCGGACTATAGACTGGGCAACAGTCTCGACTATGGACTGGACTAAAGACTGAACTATAGCGTGAACTATAGCTGGACTATAAACTCTACTATAACTTTAAATAGTACTAATGTATATATCTAGTCAAGACTAGAGGCTTCACAACAAACAACTATAGCCTAAGCTATAAAAAATACGTAATCTGAAACTGTAGATTGAACTAAAACCTATACTTATGTAAAATGTATTTAGTCCTCAAATGTAGATTTAACTTTAGTCTGAAAAGTGTTCTTGAATAATATCTTCATTATAATCTAATCCAAAGAAAAGAGATATAGTGGTGGGTTGAAACACCACCGCGACATGCAGGGTTATTTACTGTTCATTGTTGTTGGTACTGGGTGGTGTTTTGTGGCTGCTATTGATATTGTTGACGTCGTTAATATTTACAATTCATATATAGTTTTTATTAGATCGTATACAAGTTATGCCAATTTATTAATAATAAAAAAACCAACTAATAGTCAATACTCATGCTCTCAACATATTTAACAATATTTTTTAAGTTCAATTGCATGAAAACAGTTAATTTGGTTTTTACTATCCTGTCTGTCCGTCCCACCGTCTGCAATTGTTTTGTTACATTTGTTAGCAGTTAGATTTTAATGAAAGTTGTTTGAGACGCAATGCGACACTGTGTCTCAAATCAGATTTATGGTTTAAAAAAAACTATTTTATACATTGAAGTACATAGAGGCAAGTAAATAATTGTATTACTCTTTTGCGGTGAAACCTGGTTACTGCTGCTGCTGCTACATAACAAAAAGGAAAGTAAAAGGAACAAACTTGTAACCAACCTGTATTTGATTGAATGGAATTCACTGGAAATTAATGATGTCAAGGTTAACACTTAATGCCTGATGTGTATTAAAACTAAGTTAAGACTTTCTTAAGCTGCATTATACAAACTACACTTGTATAACTGTTTGTTACATTTTCTTTTTTGGTATTTGATCTGTGATAGAAAGTTTTGTTATGCAGTTGAAACGAATATTTTAATAACCCTACATAAATGGACTTGTTTGAAATATTAAGACAAAAATCAATAATGTTACACTCAATAGAGCACAAAGTATATAAAATTTATAAATATAAATATTTGTTAATTGAAGCATTTTATTCATTGATTGTATTGCACGTATAAACCATTAGAGATTGAATTGATGATATGAATTTCTATTAGATTGTATTTAGCGTATTAGATAGCACGTGCCTTGGTCTGGATTAAAAAATTTGCAAAAATTTTAGATGACATAATTTGTACATAAAAACAAAAAATTTGCTACTTGGGTGTTATTTTTTAACATTAGCTTAAAATAATGCAGTAAATTCTCATCCTTGTAGGATCTCATTTTATATCTTAAATTTGTTTAATTGAACTGAATGAATCAATACGTATAACTAAATAAAATTAAAATAATTGTTTACTGCAAACATTTGTAACCTACTTCCAGACTAGATTTTGCCCAGAAACAAAGGTGCCTATCAAGGATATTGAGTGATTAATACACACATGATATGTTAAAAACTTTTATTTAACACTAACTCACCATACAACAAATAAACAAACCCAGCAAAAACTTTTTAGCTTGTTTTGAAAATATATTAAATAAATTCCAAACCCAACTGACTTGTGGATGACTTTCTTAAACATCACTTACCAAATAACTTTTGGGAAGTGAAATAACTATCAATTTTTAAATTTTCATTTAAATTAAAATCTTTTTACTTAAAATTCCTTCTCTCTATAGAAAAAATTTCCTAAAACTGATTTGACAGTGACTTTCTTAAACACCACTTACCAAATAACTTCTGGGAAGTGAAATAACCTTGAAATTTTTAAATTTTTATTTAAATTAAAATCTTTTTACTTTTAATTTCCTTCTCCGTATAGAAATAATTTCAAAAAACTGATTTGAGAATGACTTTTTTAAACATCACTTACCAAATAACTTCTGGGAAGAGAAATAACCTTTAATTTTTTTAATTTTCATTTAAATAAAATCTCTTTACTTTTAGTTCCTTATTTCTATAGAAATAATTTCCTAAAACTGATTTGACTTCACTTACCAAATAACTTCGGGGAAGTGGAATTAACATAAAATTTTTAAATTTGTATTTAAATTAAAATTGTTTTACTTTAAGTTCTCTCTCCCTATAGAAATAATTTCCCAAAAGAGATTTGAGAGTGACTTTCTTAAACATCACTTACCAAATAACTTCTGAGAAGTGAAATAATCATTAAATTTTTCAATTTTCATTAAAAGTATTTTTTTTAACTTTGAATTCCTTCTTCCTATCGAAATAATTTCCTAAAACTGACTTGAGGGTAACTTTCATCATCATTTACCAAATAACATCGGGGAAGTGAATAAACATAAAATTTTTAAATTAAATTAAAATCTTTTTACTTTAAGTTCTCTCTCTTTATAGAAATATTTTCTTAAAACCAAATTATTTTGCTGGTTTATAAATATTTAATTTTAAACCCAACCAGTTTTTAAGTTTATTTTGTACATAATTTTTTGGCATTTAATTACGTGGATCTTATGCAAGATTTTTCGTCTTTTTTTCTCTTTATCCAGTTTGTTTCTTAAAAACGAACCAGTTTCAAATATGAAGAAAAAAAAACTATTTATGGTTGCACTTTTTTCCATTATTTCAACAAAATCACACACAAAACGCATTATATTAAATATTTAAACTAAACAATTTGAAGAAAAATATTTACAAATAATTATGATATTCAAAATCTTGACTTGTTGTAAGATATTTAAAACATCATTAATCAGCTCAAGTAGTCAGCAGAAATATTTCAATTTTTTTTTAAATTACATATATTTAATGCTTAAACTTTGTTAATGATGTCTAAAGATAAAGATTATAAAACAACATTTAATTTATTTATTCAAATACATATGAATAATGAGGCGCGTTAAATGTTTTTAAAAAAATATTAAGCTATAAACACGGCTTATTTGTAAGTAATTTAATTTAAATCAAACAAAATTAAAAAATAATTTTTAGAAGGATGAACATATACATCAAATCCGAAGAAATACACTCCTTAACCAGTGTCTCAGATGGGAATCGACCCTACCACCTCCGGTCAACCAGACTAGAACTCTAACCACTAACCTAATTGTTGCGATCAATTCTATATTTATAGAGAATATTTGATCGAAATGCTCAATTCTCTACCTGTGGAGAATTCAAAATCGAATTCCAAATATAAATTTGTAAAGAATTTTATATAATTTCTGAATTTAGATAAATTCTTAATACATGGAAAATTTTCCTTTACATTTGAAATTGTAAGATCAGTTCTCAATTTATGAAAAATTTCCATCAATATTGTCCTTTAAATCTAAAATCGTACGATCAGTTCTCATTTTGTGAGAAAAATTTAAAGCGAACTCAAAATATAAATTTGTATAGAATTTTATATAATTTCTGAATTTATATCAATTCTTATTACATGAAAAATTGTACTTTACATCTAAAATTGTAGGATCAGTTCTCAACTTATTACAAATGTTTGGTCAATATTGTCCTTCAAATCTAAAACTGTGGGATCAGTTGTTTTTTTTTTCAAAAATTTTAGATCAATTTGTCTTAAAAATTGATCAATTTGTTAAATATATTTGATTATCTATCAAATTGGGAAATTTGTAAAGAATTTTTGAAGAACTTGTCATTACCCAGCAAAATCTTTACTTGCCCGGTAAGTAGGCAAGTTATATTGGTGAAAAGTGTAAGTAGTTACTTTTTGGGTGAACTACTACTTATTTTTGTTTAACGATGAACAAAAAATAACTGGTTACAAATCTTATTACCCAACTTTTCCGGATTTTAATCTGATTTTACAGTTATTTTTTATGTTTGCTAGTCTACTCTCTTACTCAACGCTCTTTTAAAAAGTAATTTTATCATTATATCTGGAATGGTTTCCATACTAATTTCAATATCAATATTTCTTGAAAAACCTTTCAAAATCTGTACAGTTAGAAACACTATATAACTCCTTAATGGACATACGCTATACATTCTATACAAATTAGTTAATGTTATTGATAACGACAACTCATTACCATGTAATGTATGAAATAACTCCAATACTCGTTGCCAAAATTTGAAAATATTTTACTGAGCAGTTCTAGTTATATGAAACATTTTTTACTAAAATCTCAATATATGGACTAAAAGATAACAATTAAAATTTAAAACAATATTGGATTGCAATAAAAACACATTTTTTTGGCTTAAATAATGCAAGATTTCTTAATAGTCAAACCCCTATTGAAAATGTATAAAGTATACCACATTGAAAGTTATTATATCATCAATCAAATATAATCACATGCTGTTACATATGTAATTACAAATTAATAAACTTGAATTTCTATACAGGATATATATTAGTTAATAAAACTACCAACCTAAATAGAAAATGAAAACCTTAGACATATGTAGGGTATGGCAAGTGTTTGAAATTAATAAAGTTAAAAAAAAACTAAAGTCATCTTAAACTACAGCATATTAATATTTTATAGTTATGATTTTCAAATTTTATCAAACGGATGCTGGTTATAGGTTGAGATGACGATGATGATGATAATGGTGTTGCTGGTGGTGTTGTTGATACAAATTATTAACGAAAAGAAAAAGAAGGCGAAAACAGAGACGACAAAAAAACTTATTGTTGGTTTTGAATTTCAACGGTTTTTTTGCTGGCATTTGACAGACAACCAAACCGCCAGCAGCAGCTGAGCTTTATTCATATTATTATGCTTTAACATCAATTTAATATTCGTTTGTAATAATGAATGATCTTATAAACTAAAGTGGGTCAATATCACGGTCATTCACATATAAACATTTCAACACAATCATTAATAATTGCACATAGTTTGTTTTTTTTTTTTTTTTGTTATTTCTTAAATAAACTCTTTTTTGTGTCTTTCAGTACTTATTTTCGTGCAAAAAAATAAGAAAAAATTAAAAATATGAGTAAAAAAAGAAACACTACTAGAAGCTGTTAATAGAAGAAAAACCCATGTTAAATCATAATCATGGTTAAATATTAATAATATATTACAAACAAACAATAATAATTAAAAAATATTAAGGTTTTTTTATTCATATTCATATTTCTATTTGATTTTATTTTACATAATGCATTAGCATCTCCATCATCATCATCATTCAAGCAATTCTTTTTGCACTTACTCACTCAGTCACAGTCATAAGTTTACTTCATCTTTAGCATCATCCATTAAATGGCCATTTTCAGTCATGTCAAGTCAAACATTTAATGTTTTTCCAAACTACGATAAAAGTAAATAGCATTCGCATTTGCAGTTTTATAATTACAAACTTAATTATCATTGAGAGACCTTTTTTCCCATTAAAACAATAACTTTTTTTTTCGTTGAAGTAGTTTAAACAACAGAATTTATACACACGGCTGCTAAAAAAGCCACTTTTATCTTGTTTTATTGTTAAAAAAAATATTCAAGCAAGTTTTTATTTAACTTTTTGTCTTCAAGCCAAGAAGGTACCTTTTGTCTTATTGTCATTTTTAGTTAATTTTTTGCCGTTTTAAATAATTTATATAGTTTTGTATTATAAAGTTGCTGTTTCTTTTGCTATGACATCTTGTTTAGTTAGTTTTTGCAACGCTTTGTGTATGTGTGTGTGTATTAAAGGCGCGTTGCAATCTTAAGAATATGTAGATTTGTTTGTTTATATCTTTTCTTTTTTGATTTTAATGGAATTATAAATTTTGTTTACCTTTTAATGTACACACGCTTCTTCTTCGTAAACAGTATGGGAAATTAGTATAAAAGCTGGCGCAGTATGAAATCACGGAGTGATCGAGAGTTCCGCAACTGAGATCAGGATGGAGCAACAGGCTCAACGCCTACTGGTCCCGCATAGACCGTGCCGTTCCCATTATATGCCCAGCTTGTGGACAGGGTCCCCATGATACCCACCACATATACAACTGTCCAGCCCAACCTACTTCACTTAGCCCAATGGATTTATATACTAACCCTATTGAAGTAGCCCAATTTCTTAGCTTGGACCTAAATACAGATCCCCCGGATTAAAAATTGTATAGTTGAAGCTGTTACAACAACTACACATAGTTTATACATTACTGTATGACACTTCCTAAAACTAGTTTCTTAGTGAAGACAACGCAACATCTTAACATCATCCGTTGTCTAATAATGTTTTAATTTAGACAACAATTTAAATTTCGACAACGAAATGTTGCAGAATCAACATTACATAGTGTTGTTTGTATGTTGTCAACATTACACAGTGTTGTCATATTTGAGGAACTTTTCTGGTTATTTTTCCGCAAATTGTTCACATGGAAATTTAAGCTTTCTAGTTCCAAAAGATTCCCCCCATATATGTATTTTTATATTAATTTCATGTGGGAAGTACCACGCCCCTTTTTCTTTTGGCGCTTAAAGTTTTATACTTTCTCAGATATATATGAATTTTAATACTAACTTTATATGGTAAATGACACGCCCATTATTTCATAGCCGCCCATTATAGTAGAAAATGTTCATATTGGCACTAAAGTTTATCGTACATAAATTTGGAACTGTAGTTGACATAGCGTTCCAAATTTACATCATTTGGTATGGAATAGCAATATAGGAGTATGAAGTGTCACGCCCACTATTGCTGGTTAGCCCATTTTTCATCTGAGTATTCATACATAAATGTGTTAAAGTTGTATGTGCAAAATTTGAGAACTCTAGTCGTTCCCGTTTCTGAGTTATACTACTCTTGATAGTTATTCAGGTGATACCACGCCTACGGAACGCTTTGCACATTTTTGATTAACATGTGAACTTTACACATAAGAATCTAATTTAAAAATAACAAGTTTATCAGTTTTGGTAAAACAGACTGAAAATTAAAACATCGACGCCGTCTGACGGACAAATTTCAAATTTTAAAGGAACACTTCTCATGATCCCTGAAAAATATATTTTAAATTTGATTCTATGAGATGTCGTAGTTGTTCCTGAGTTTATCGTCAACATATTACTCTATTATTTATATAGATAAATTTCGATAAAATTTTTGTTTACAGAAAATGTTCTAACAATTTTTAATTTATAAGAAATTTGCGATCATTTCTCGATCAATTTTATATTTTATCATTGTAAAAAATTGCAAAAATAATAATTTTTTGTTTTTATAAAATTTGTGATAAATTTTAAAATTTTTTAATAATAAAAGATAATTTAGTTTACTCAAAATTCGATAAAATATAAAATTTTTCATTTCTAAAAATTTCCGATCAACTTTCGATTTATGAAATATAATTTCTATTAATTAAAATTTACAATCAGTTTTCCTTTTTTTATAATATTTGCGATCAATTTTGTATTGAAAAAAATTGCGATCATTTTGCAATCATTTTTTATAGGAAACTTGGGTTCAAATTGCAATAAAATTTTCGATAAAAACTTCTTTTAACAAATTAAATAGAATTTTTTTATCTATGGGGAATCGAGGATCAGTTTTCCAAATGCAAAAATATGAAAAAACTGTGCGATCTAAATTTTATATTTTTAAACAATTACCTATTCATGGAAGGATTTTAATTTTATTTTCGAAATATTAACTGCAACTTAACAAACATTGAAAATCTTAATTTACATATATTAAAAAGTCCTCTCTAAATTTTTCAAAAAAAAAACTTTTTAACTTTTTAAAATAAGATGTCTTTGAATTTTAAATAAAACATAAATAACCTCACTTCAAGTAACATAATACAATGAACACACACGATAAAGTCCAACTAAAAAATCAAACTCTAAATAAATAGTTACTTCTGCCTTTCTCCCTAACTGGTCTCGATTTTTTCCCAAACAATTGCTTTATATTTCTTATGCAAAAAAAACTTGATCTAAAAATAATAGTGTTTTGAAAGGTACCTTGGGTAAGGTAAATAACTACGGGTATAAAGTTAAATTTATCTATGAACTAATATTTTACAGTGAACTATTTCCTGATTTTTAAATTTTGTTTTAAAAAGTGCATTTATATAAACAACAATTAGTGTCAGTGAAGAATTGACTGACAACAATATCACTTGATGAATGTTTCATGTGCAAGTGTGTGTGTGTGTGTGTGAAAAAGTACTCGTAAATTTACACAAACACACTCGCATTCGCATACAAGTTTTTTTATTTCTAGTGTAGTTAAGAAAAATGCTGTTCACCTTTTAACGCCAACACTTTAGGCACGCATACCAATAAATATAACAACAATTTCAAAAAGCAAGCAATGCATATAGTAAACTAACTATAAAGTAACAACAAAAAACTAAAAAATATCAGCAAGTAATAGTGCTGCAACAGCATCAAAGTTACTAGTTCCAGCAACATTATTAAGAATAACAACAGTATTAACACTCATACGTATGCAGCTGTTTTTCAACAGCTTATAAAGCAACAGCAACCGGCAAAATTGTATATGTATGAGAACAGTATGCATGTTTTAGGGGTAACTGCACCCTGGTCTACTATCTTTGAATTTACATTTCATTTTTAGCATATATTTTTTGGTTTTTGCTTTATGAAATTTAATTTCCAAAATATTAATCATACGTATGGTAGAACACATACAAAACCGTTTGACATAATCAACCCATTATGCAGAGTGCCAAGAAAACAGCAAGACAGCATTGAAATAAAAATGGAAATAACTATTAATATGAACTAAACAAACAGCAACACTACAACGCTTTATCTACTATACAGCCACATCAAAACAGCTATCCATCCATATATCTATCTATCTAAAGACGAACATGCCAGCTATGTATATACAAGTTGTCACATAAAAAATGCAAATGTCAAATGTTAACTTTTGCTTTTTTTGTTACCCCGTTCATCACTCACATTTTTTATTCAATACTACGATGCTGACGTTTTGCGATACACCGAACTAACAACTTGTTGTATCTTCTAAAGCTGTTAAAACATGAATAGTATCTATTCTTTAAAATTGCATAAATATGAATTCTATTTGCTTGTAAATCATACAAATGTTTGTTGTCAACCAAACACCATCAAGTTAAATATTTGTTGGCATGAAAATTTTCAACGAAAAGGGAAACGAAACATATTTGTGTAAAAAATAAAAACATATTCTTAGGAAAAATTTTCCAAAAAAGAAATTAAGGAAGTTGCTTACAATTCTTAAAGTAGTTTTTCATTTTCATCATGCAGTTTGTTATTTTCTGTATTCGTCATTCGTTTAAGTTTATTGTTAAACCGTTAGAATTTGAAAATAGCTTGAATAATGTCGGAGTTTTTATTTGTGTCAGTGTTAGATGGTGGTTGTGTGTCATTGTTGTTTTTATTGTTATGATGAGTGTTGTGTGTTTAAACTTCCGTTTTAAATTTACATAAATTGAATAATTCTTAAGAATACGTAATACTTATTCAAAGAGGTTTTTTTGTGGTTTTATTCTTTTTCTCATTTATTTTGGCTTTTAAATCAGTTAAAAGCGATAGCGATGGAGGTTATTTTAATGTTGTACGCTACAGTATGGTGTTATGAAGACCATAGGCAATACAATATTATAGTGCAGATTATATTCATACTATAAATCAAACTACAGATAAGTGTGAACATATTATAGACTATATAAAGTCCATAATACAAAAGAGGCTATTGGAAAACTAAAGTCCAGATTAAGACTACAGACAAGAATATACACAAAACTATAGTTCAGACTAGAAACATGACTATAATCCAGCCTATTTGCAAGATTATTGTCCAGACTATAGTCAGACTAAAGACAAGACCTTATTGTCAGACTATAGGCAAGTCTATAGTTCAGATTACAATCCAGACTATAGAGAAGACTAAAGGCAAGATTATAGACAGACAATAGACAAGGCTTAGGTCCAGATTTCAATCCAGACAATTGACGAGGCTAAAGTCCAGATTACAATCCAGACTATAGACAAGACTACAGACAGGGCTATAGTCCAGACTACAGACAGGGCTATAGTCCAGACTACAGACAGGGCTATAGTCCAGACTACAGACAGGGCTATAGTCCAGACTATAGATAAGGCTATAGTCCAGACTATAGATAAGGCTATAGTCCAGACTATAGATAAGGCTATAGTCCAGACTATAGATAAGGCTATAGTCCAGACTATAGATAAGGCTATAGGCCAGACTATAGACAAGGCTATAGTCCAGACTATAGTCCAGATTATAGACAAGGCTATAGTCCAGACTATAGTCCAGATTATAGACAAGGCTATAGTCCAGACTATAGACAAGGCTATAGTCCAGACTATATACAAGGCTATAGTCCAGACTATAGACAAGGCTATAGTCCAGACTATAGATATGGCTATAGTCCAGATTATAGATATGACTATAGACCAGACTATAGACAAGGCTATAGTCCAGACTATAGACAAAGCTATATTCCAGATTAAACTATAGTCCAGTTTAGACTTTAGACAAGACTTAATCCCAGACTGTAGCCAACACTTTAATCCTGACTTTAGTTCAGACTATAGACAAGACTTCGAAAATCTCAAAACTGTTTAAAGTAACTCACAACCTACCTTTACCATTAACTTTAACAAATAAATCTTTCACTATTTTTTCTTTAAATGATTTTGGGATAGACCTGAAACATTAAAAAATACATAATAACAATCAAAAGTTGAAGCAGTTAAAAAAAAAACTCAAACTCCCCCACACAAAAACGCACACACAATCATAAAGATAAAAAATAATTTGAATTTGTTCATTCACTCACTCTTCAATTGATCGATACGTGTATGTTTTACGTAAAAATTTTTGTTATTATTTTTTTGTTTAACAAAAAAAAAACAATACAAATAATAATAAAAAATTTGGTATTTTATATGAATGTAAGTTTGCAGTTAGTTTGTTGGGTGACGTTGTTGTTGTTGTAATTGTTGTAGTTATAGTTGTTGTTTTTAATCGAAGTTTGTAACTATAACTGTAATTGTTGTTATTGCCGTTGTTGTTGGTGTAGCTGTTATATAGAGTTTAACTCTTGCATAATAATTGACAGTGATAAATTTTATTTTGTTGTTGTTTTTTTCGTTGTTGTTAATTTTTATTTTATCCAGTTTTTTGTTAATTTTTTTATTATTAAATATTAAAAACAGAATTCAACAAAAAGTATTATTTTTTCAAGCCAATAGATTTTTAAGATACAATCATAACGAACGACATAACTGAGGAAAATAATAAAAACAAATTTACAGAAACGACGACAACAACAAACAAATAATGAAAAATACCAAAAAATAATAAAACAAACTGTTTAATTCCTTGTGGATTTAAATTTAAATACAACGAACTATAGAAACAAATGCCAAACATACGCAGGTTTTACAAAAAAAATATATATAAAAAATAAATTAACGTAAAGTGCTGTTTGATACTTGATTGGTGTGCACTGTGGGGCAAAAAAATAAAACATAAAATATATTTGCATTTTATCTATAGAGCACTTTGAGGGATATAGGGAGATAATGGACAACATGTTAATTACATGTTATGGTTACACTTCAGGTGAGGTATAGCAGAATGTCCACTATCGTAGGGAATCTTGTTTACCCCGAAGCCCCGAAATAAGACTACAATATTTGATCTTCTAGCGAGTGAAGTGTTAACATCATGCTGCGATCAGGTGGATTCAGATAATAGTCCTCAGATGAGAAGGATCAAATTTTTTAAATAAGGAAGTAAAGAAAATGATAAAGGAGGTGAGAAAAAGCATAGTTAAGCTCTCGTCAACTAAAATACGTCTATTTAATAAGCAAAGAAACAAAAAATATATTATGTCAATCCCAGAAAACTTCGAAGGATATATCCGATTCACTCTGAATATCTGAAGAAAATTCAAAAGGATCAAATCTCTCGAGAAAATGAATACTGACAAGATAAAAAAGATATTGAGAAAGTCTACACGTCTCCCAAATCATCCTCATGTAGGAGTATTTAAAAAAGAGGTCATAAAAACGCAGAATAAGAAACATCTAACGACCAAGCAATAGAGAACGTGAGCTTCAATTTATCATGAGGGTGGTAATCATAAGGTTAACATCTCACCAATATGTATGCAGCTAAAAGATCTTGATGAAAAGTATCCCTAAAGGGACTGTGGAGAAATAGAATATCTTTCACAAGAAAGAGAAACCTAAGGACACTCTCCTTGTAGTAGGTATCGACCAAAGTTCGGATCATGTTTCACTTCTAAACCAGCATCGACAATGATCCAGAAATAGTTGTAACAGTATCCAGAGTATGATTAGCCATTACAGGGAATATAGAACAGTAAATTCTTAAAAACGAGATTACCGATTACCAATTCGACAGAAAACTGCAAGCCTTCAAGAATGAAAAAGTGATCATTGAAAGGACTCTTATAAATAGTCCTGATAAGAACACCGAACACCAAAAACGATAGTTCCAGTATCATTAGGCACTAAAGGTTACCTGGAGGAGTAAAATCCTAAGACTGAGAAATAAAATATCATTCACAAGAAAGACAAACCTAAGGTCACTCTCCTTGTGGAAGGTATCGACCAAAGTTCGTATCATGTTTAATTTCTAAACCAGCATCGACAATGATCCAGAAATAGCTGTAACAGTATCCATAGTATGATTAGCCATTACAGGAAATATAAAAGAGTCTATTCCTAAAAACGAGATTACCAAGTCGAGAGAAGACTGCAAGCCTTCAAAATGGAAAAGTAACCATTGAAAGGACTCTTATAAATAGCCCTGATAAGAACATCGAACAACAAAAACGCTAGTTCCAGCATCATTAGGCAATACAGGTTACTTAGAGGAGTCAAATCCTATGTTTTGTAAATGATCATAGTTAAAGTCATCCAACTAAACCTCAATCGAAAGACCAAGACTGTAGTAGCTTACATGCACTAACCTTGGACAATTCACAATGAAGCATGTAGTAAGGTTAGATTAGTTTAAACTGTTAACGGTCTAAACTTCGATTCATTTATAAACGCGATGTCGATGATTTTTTGTGATGACATCAAAATTACCCAAATCTAAGTGGTCACCGTAGATTAGAAATCAGTTTGTACTCTAATTTTGTATGGAAAAGCTGTTTAATGTTAACAAAATTCCACCAACAAATTACACAACAGGGGAATTTCACGACAAAAAAAGGTTGGCGAACGTAAAAAGTAAAAAGGGAACATATTTCATTTGAAATGTTGACGATAAGTGATATTGAATCTGTTCCGCGGATACTTTAATAATCAAAAGTATGTAGAAACCTGGGTTCTGGTGCAGTGATTAGGCCTGCTTTACAATTATATATTTAACACATTAAAACAGTATCAAGAGGTGAGATCTTCCATTGATATCAATTCGTCTGCTTTGTTAAAATCATCCTTGAAATGGCTGTTACAATAACCGGATGTAACTAGAGCAGTAGTACTATGTCGCCCTACTTATTATCTTAACAGTTACTGTTTCGAACATTGATTGGTTGTGTTCCATCTCCAACGTATGTCACCACACTGCCGAACCATAACATTAGTTTTGGGACTAACACATCACTTGAGGTGAATTACCCTTTTGCAGCAATAAAGAGCCAAAGACGCTTTGCTTGTCCTTGCTACTATGTAAATGTTCCAATTTCAGTTCAAGCTGTTTGGCATTATCAGAAAGTTTGAGGTTAAATACCAACCTGTTTTAGTGGAGATTTCAAAATCTCTAAAAGAAAATTAACATCTGACTTTGATCATACAATTTTCCAATTTATTTATTCTGACACAAGTTCCTGTCTAAGAACAGGACAGGTTTAACAGTAGTAGCCGGATGTAGCGACTTGCTAAAGCTAGACTATCTTGAATCCGTTTTAGACCTTAGTGACTTGACTAAAATATCAATATTTGGAGGAAAATATGGATGATCTCCAAATACTTTTCTGTGACAAATTCAATGTCTCTTAATCGATTTTAACAATAATTGAATAAAAAACACTTAAGACCACAAAGATATTAAGAATTTTTTAATTGGAAAAACAGACCCACTGTTAAAAAAATAATTTCCATAAATAAATAATTATCAACATGCTTACAAATACCTACAATACGAATGTTTTTTTATAAATGACAACTTTATATATAATTCAATATGTCTGTGTCTGCGTCTCCCGGTATATACATGTATTTGTTTATGTCTGTATGTAAGTACATATGTATATACAACAAGTATGTGTATGATTTTACACCTTTCTTTGTCATAAACTTAAGAGTTCATGTAACTTTTAATCATGCACAAACACTTGATTATTTTAAACACTCAAAAAGGCAGACAGACGCAAAAACGTACGGACAGACATACCAACCATAATAATAATAATGGCCACTCCTGTTAATATTCAACAGAAATAAACTTAAATTAAAATAAGAAAAAAACAAATACAAAAACAAAACCAAACAATTCATTTATGAACCGCCATACTAAGTAGTATTCGTCACTCTCTGAACATTCATTCAATCGTTCAGTTGCCACAAATAAATTCATTCTAGAGTCAACTATAAGTATGAGTATCTATGTGTCTGTCTGTCGTTGAGTATTTATGCAAATATCTTTGTTTTATTCGTTTGGATTTTTGTAATTTTTAAGCCTGGTTCAGATGGTAAAAACCATAAACAAAAGATTGTCATGCGGACGGACAAACGAACTGACAGGCAAACTGTAACAGAACAGTTGGCAGGCAGTTGTTGCCTTTCGGTTTTTCTTTATCTTTTTATTTATTTTTGTATTTTTTTGCATTTAACAAGTAAACAATAAATCAATAAAAATGTGTAACGAATGATATACTATATAGATTTTTTAACTTTTTTCTGAGGGATTTTTATGCATTTTGGTTTTATTTATTTATTCACCTTCAATTTGGTGGACGAAAATATTAAAAAAAGCAAAATAAACTTAAATACAAACTGACATTTTTGTTGCGTTAAAAGGTACAAATGTGCCACAACTGATAAAAAGCCATGTCCTTTATTTAACTTGTTAAAAGACTCACCACACACACACTACTTAACGTGCAAAAAAAAACATTCAAAATTCTATAAAGCTGTCAGTCAACTGTTCAAGTTTTTATGATGAATGTAAAATTAAACAATAAATCTTGGTATAAATTTACGAAAAAAAATAAAATATTGTTACTTTTGGTGATATATATTACAAATCATTTGTTAAAAAAAAAAAACTGATTCTACTGTCTGCTGGCTAGAGAACAAAAAAAAATATTGTAAACCTGTCGTGTAAATTTTTTATGCGAATTTATCTGAAGGGGAATGTGGTTGCTCCATTAGCAATTTTTACCATGTATCCTTGGAGGGTGAACAATTTTGCTTAAAAGCCTAATGAAAAATTACTACACATTCTTATTTTAATGATAAGGCGGCGTTTGTATCATTTATCCATTATAAAATTTTTGTAAGTTTTATGTCGCAGTCAGCAGGGTTCTTATGAATTTCAAGGCCGTACATTTACAGCGTCAGCATTGAGGTTTATAAATGGAAAATAGGTGTTTTTTAATTTTGTCTATAAAATAATGTCTCTTACAGATTAAATGATGAATCATGACCCAACCCAATGACTAAAACTTTTTTGATTTGAAAACACTTTCCGCAAATAGGTTTTTATACCTTGTGGGGAGGATATATTGGGTTTGTGCTCATGTATATAACACATTGAAATAACCACCTTAAAGTATACCTATACAGACTTATTTTCCGAATCGATTAACTATGTCCGCCAGACTGTTTGTCCGTCCATCCAGATAGAAAAGGCGCTCCTTTTCATGAAAAAGAATATTTCGTTTACTGAGTATATTATTTTTCAATGTTCAGAAATTCAGTTTCCTGGACGTAATTTCTAAGAATTTTCAGTGTTAGTCAGGAAAGTTATTTCCCGAATGACATCACTTCCAAGATACTTGGATCTAACTTCGACAAATGTTGACAGTGGCACAGAAAGTGCTCCAAAGTTTAAAAACGGTTCATTATTTCACCTAGACCCCATCAGAGATACAAACCAAGTCGGATCAAAACGGCGGCTGCTGGCCGCGGTAATATTTTGCAAGCCGCGCCGGCTTCTTTCGACTTAAAAGTTTAAGTAAGCTTAAACGTTGCCGCTAATAAAGATTGGAATTAAACTTGTATTTCTGATTATATTTTAACCAATTTGAACGGAGTTGTCTTGCCACTACTTTAAATTCTTATGGCAAATTGAACGATTTGCCACACAATATTAAAAGAGTTAAAACTACTATAGTAATGTGCATTTTCTGCAGAAAAAACTTATATAGAAACAGACTTCTATCAGACTATTAAAATATAATTAACGCAATTTCTGAATAACAAGTTTAATTAATTCCATAATTTGGCCGCCGCCGATATTTTCTATAAAAATACTCCAAAAGATGCCAACGCCGACCGAAAGTTATTGCGCCACCGATCATTTTGCATCCGCTTGTATCTCTGGCCACCATACAACTGAACCCCCAAATAGGGCTAATGTTAAATGTTCTAGTATCCAAAATTAACACAACTTAGATTTGTACAAGTCTAAATGTTACTGGTGATTTCGGTAATGATCAGGCCTCATTTGGCTTTAGCCCTCATACAGAGTCTGCTTTAGAAATTGATTTAAAAATCGATAAACACAAGTAGTATTTAGGTCAACTTAATATGTAGCTTTATTTTGAAAATATTTCAAATTTTTTACAAACTATTAACTGGTGTAGGGTATTAAGGCAAGGCCCGACTATAGATTCCTACTTGTTTATGTTGAGTTTTCTTTGTTTTTGAGAAATACTTCAAAACTAATTTAAATTTTTTTATAAAAATTAAAATATTTTTAAATACCTGAAATAAACCAAATATTTTTATGGTTAAATTGGCACTTACCTGTAAATAGAAAAGAAAAAATAATTATTATTAAAATATTAGTATAATAATTAAAATTCAATGATGCCAAAAATTTAAATTTTTAAATTAAAACCCCCATAGATTTCCCCAACACACAGTGTAACATTCTGGTACGACAAAAGTTTAATAACTACACCAAAAAAGGGGCGGCTATATATCATGCCCATGCCCACTTTGTACGTTAGTAATATTTTTGGTATTCTTGAATACAATAAAAATAACTTCAAAAAGACAAATTGAGTTAACCTTTTAAAAATAATATGCTTTAAATAAGAAGGCGTAGTTATAAAACGGACACGCCTACTTAACAAAAAAAGTTTTTTATAAGATCAGAAAAATCATTTGAACTCCATCGGTTCATGTTCTGAACTGAAAAGTTGAACAACAATTCTATCGTGCCTCCAACAGAGATAAACAGATGAATATTTAGAGATCATCATGAATAAAAGCCGTTACAAAAGCATTTCAAAACGACTTCTTCAGTCAGAAAACTGTACTAATTTTCCCAACGCTATGACGGGCTAACACCGTTTGTCAATCCAAGTTAGCATTTTTATGAAACTACAGATCAAAATTTTAAAAAGAAATCTTTAAAAAACGGTCCATGATTTTAAGTAACCCAATTATATGTAATATCATTAAAAGTTACCCAAAGAAGCGATTCATTGTATCCATGAAGAATATTTCATTAATAATATGAATTTTTGTTCCTCCACGTGATTTTAAGTAACTCAATTATATGTAATATCATTAAAATTTACCCAAGGAAGCAATTCATTGTATCCATGAAGAATATTTCATTAATAATATGAATTTTTGTTCCTCCACATTAAAAAAAAAATTAAAATAAAACAATTACTTTGCACTAATGAGGTTGCCTCATTACTGGTGTAAATTTTCTATGTTACTCCTTTGACTTGACAGTAAAAATTAAATGATTTATTTCATACATTTGAAGATTAATTTTCACATATTTTATGTAATTATAGTTATTACTTTTCCAAATTATATATTTATGATAATTATGGAAATTAAAATATACTTTTGTTTGTTGTTATTAAAAAGCAGACGAACAGTAAATATAAATCAAAATCGCTATGTTTTTGTACAATACTGTACTTTCTTATTTGTTATTTATCTATTTTAGTTAAGTATTAAACGTGATTTTAAAATTTAACTTTATTATTATAACATCTGCCCCACAAGACACCCTATAATTATAACTAAGTTTATTTATTTATTATTAACAAATAGTGTGTTTGATGTGAAATATGTTGTTTTGTTTGGCTTCATTACATTTCCAATTCATTCATTGATTTAATATATTAGTTCATATTCAAGTTTAAATGTAAAGGCGGGCAAATTTACACAAACAGACCGCCAAACACACATGTTGTAGTTTTGTTTTTAGCAAGTGTTACATTTTTTCTATTATAAGATTTTTTTTTATTTATCATTTCTATCTTTTTTATTTTTTTGTAAAATTAATGTGTGTATATTTTATTTATATTTTTGACTAGTAGTTTTTTTGAGTATTTTGCTAAAGTTGTTTGCTATCATTTGTTAATATTTAAATGAAGACCTTCTACTAGTTTTGTGTTAATGAATGTTAGTTTAGTTTTTTTAGTTTTTTGTGCGTTACTTTAAAGTTATCACCATTAAATTGTGAAACATGTTTGTTTTTTTTTAAATTACAAAATCTATAATTAAAAAAAACGAGACTCCTAATTGTTTCATAAAAACATACTATTTGAAAAGACCAAAAAGAAAACGCAAAAGTATAATGACTTTATTTTAAACCTTTTTGAAATAGATCAAGGTTAAAATGATAATTAATTATATTTCATTCTTTACATATTAAGTAGAAAAAGGGATTTTGGAATAGTTCTAAGTCGGTCAAAGCGCATAATTACGTTATCAAAGGGAAAATCCAAAAAGCTTAAAAAAGTTCTGTAGATTTTGCAAATGGATGCCGAATCGGTTCAATAGATAGATAGATAGATAGATAGATAGATAGATAGATAGATAGATAGATAGATAGATAGATAGATAGATAGATAGATAGATAGATAGATAGATAGATAGATAGATAGATAGATAGATAGATAGATAGATAGATAGATAGATAGATAGATAGATAGATAGATAGATAGATAGATAGATAGATAGATAGATAGATAGATAGATAGATAGATAGATAGATAGATAGATAGATAGATAGATAGATAGATAGATCCTACTTGTCTTCTTATTCGTAAGCGTTTAGCTAAGCATTTGCTTCCACTATCAATAATGTAAATTTTTGTTGCTTACGTTGAGAGGAGACTGCAAATCACTATATATTTTAAATTATCTAATTACATTTCTTATACTATACGTCACATTAAACATAAATTAATTACATAA
Source organism: Lucilia cuprina (assembly GCF_022045245.1). NCBI lineage: Eukaryota > Metazoa > Arthropoda > Insecta > Diptera > Calliphoridae > Lucilia > Lucilia cuprina. Next base: position 55,440,778 of record NC_060951.1, on the reverse strand, counting down.
TTCCTTAATTACATAATTTAATTATAAAGAATTTTTACAATTACGTTCATTAAATAATTATCTTAAAACACAAGTTTAATAACCCCCCAACTATCGACCAACATGACAATCAAACTTTGACATTAAACTATGTACAAATTTAATTCCGCTTTTCAAAATGCCAACAGTTAGTTATAAAATTTTTGTAAAGTAATTGACTTAATACCTCTTTTTTTTGTCGAAAAAGAAAACAACAATGCTAATTGATTTAATTGTGCAGACAATTTATAAAATTAATAGCTACTTAAACTAGATATAATTTACAAAACAAAAAAATAAATTATTTGAAATTAAATGTTAAAACCACTTAACATAATACGCTCCTAAATATATTAGTAACACCTAAATAAATGGATTATAACAAAACCTAATATTGTTAACTGATCCAAATAAAATGTTTACAAATCTCTTACCACAAACTCTAAAACATACAAGCAACATAAATAGAAAAAAAGGGGAGCGAGAGCATAACACACATACAAACAGAGGTACATTTAACCAGTTACAAATGTAAAATGTGTAATGTTTTACTCATTTCAATTCAGTTATTATTTAAAATAATAAAAAAAACTGGAAAAAAAGTTATGAAAAATTTTCCGCTCATACTCGTTAAAACATTATACTCAACTGAAGTTTAAAACCTGGTCTGAAATAACTCCAAATCCCCATATGTGAGTATTAAGAGTTAGGAACAATGAGTTTTTCGTTTTTATTTTTACAATTACAAACTTACATTGAAAAAGCTATTGAATCATATATAAGAAATTATAGTTAGACATGGCGAATCAAACTGTACCCTAAACTGAAGGGCTGATGTGAACTCGAACTTGTTAATAACAAATCTTATTACTATAAAATAGAGGAAATTGCTAAGTATTTAATTTAAGGGTTTAGAACGATCCTCACAGAATAAGACAGATCAATTTTGTCTATTATGTCGAATTTTATGATACTGCCTATATTAATAAGTGATTTTTTATCGTTTTAGAAATGGAGGTTAAGGTCAAAAACACTTCTTATTCGACTCGGAAAATTGTTATGATTTTAATGTTACTAACTTCTGAAATCCGATATAGCCAACCAACTTTATTGTTGTAGGGTATACAAATGTATTGTTTATTTGTCTGTATAGTATTTGATGTTAAGGTGTATTTATTAAGCTTAAAACAGAGATTCTTAACGCTTGAGGTTTAGGATTTCAGTATTTATTACCAAATTATTTGGAGATATTGAAAGAAATCGAATCAGAAATCAGAGTCATTTATGTCGTTCGATTCATTTGGACCAATTTCTTAAAGATATGATGGACTTGTACCCATACAGATACATAGTTGTATTTCAAACATTACATTATGGACTAGAAAACTGAGAACATGTTTTCAAGGACCTTAGGAAACGGACAGGGCTAAAAGAGAAGCATGTATGTTCCAATAAAAGTGTTGTTGTGTCTATTTGTGCCCTAATTCTCTTGAGTTAAAAGTCAAAACGATTAGAACGTCTACGGACAGAAGCCTTAAATTATCAGAGAGAGTTCATAAATAACATAAACCTTACACCGATAACAGTGGTATAGGGTGTCATGTAAACTGTGTTTGAACCGTAAGTGTCCACTCACAAAAAGGTAAACTCTACGACTTTATCTAATACATCTACGACCAAAACCTCTTTCACCATCATAGCGAGTCCTTATTACTAGCACTCACACACACACACACACACATGTTATTAACAATATATGGACTGTAGTTATTCGACCAGGATTAGTAGCAACATCGTTAGTTTTGAACTGCAAAAGCAAAGATTGTGCAAAATATATCAGGAATCAATTCGAACCCACGAGTTCATAAAATAATGTCCAGATATTTTCCAGAGAAGACTGTAATCGCGATCACTGGAATATTCTTCATAATATCACAAGTACCCGATCTATTAGAAATGATCCAATAATTATGAACCTTCTTCGAAAACGATATTAAAGGATATTCCTCAAATAACCTCAACTTTCACATTTATTTTTCTAGATTTATATTCGGTTTCTTCTTAATAAAGAGTCTAGTTTTTATTCGCACCATCACAAAAAATGAGGGGAGAGTTTGTTTTGTAACACATCGAAATATTAGCATAAGACCCATAATAATATATGTATATATTCTAAGTCATTTTTAGATTCTAGATGATCTAATCCTTTCCGTCCGTCTGTTAAAATTTTGCATAAATATAGTTTTTTTTTATTTTTCTTTTTTTTTTTTTTGATAAGGTTTGTTTGGTATCGGTCCACGTTTTCACATAGCATCCATTCAAGTGGCCACCGAAAAACAGTTTTTACAGTCATAGCTGTTTTAAAAATACCAGTATAACGATAAAATTCTACAGTAATAAGTCTTATGCAAACGTTAATCTCTTAATGATATTCTATAAGGATCGGTCAATAATTGTATCAGCCAAAATCTCTTTACAAACATTTGTGAGGATCGGTCTATAACCGGCCCTACCCCCCTAATGTCCCCTTTAGAAAATTACTTTAACTTTTATTACTGGCCCAGAAATGAGAATACAGCTATGAAATTCGACTTAAATAAGTTTTGTATGAGCCAAAATCTCTCTACCAACTTTTGTTAAGATCGGATTAAGATTTTTTTTTTTTTTTTTTACAAAAAAATTAAATATTCACCAAAAATTTTCACTAAAATGTTAATATTTCATAGATTTTCCATAAATTTAACTTTAAATTTAAAACATTTTTCTTTTCAAAAACCTGACCCTCCAATATTAACTGTTTGGAAACTCAGAAATTTAAAAAAAAATCACTCAACCATATAATATGAGCATTATTATTTGTATATCTTTTTTTTGTTTTTGTTTTCTTATACATTAAACATTTCTTGCAACAAACGGCATAAAATACATGCATACGTCTTAGAAGCAACAAAACCACAAACATAAAGCATGACATTTTTAACATTCAACAAACATTTTCCTATAATTTGTACTCCAAACGTGTTGTAGACGAGAAAACAAACGGGCGCGTGCGCACTTAAAAAATATTAATAATTTTAAACGATACTTTGGAAAAAAAAATATTTTAAAAATATTAATTTGATAAATTAAAAAATTTATGAATTTTGAACACTAATCCAGAGAGATAGAAAATTTAAATTTAAAAAAAAATAACAACAGTGACAATAATTAATTAAAATTTTTCGTAAAAAAATATTTGTTTTATAATAATGCAATATTTGCTATGACAAGTTATTGCTTAAATGAAATTACAAGTTGATCTGCATTCCATTGAAAAGATCATTGAGTTAGAGCGAATTGTTGGTCAATTTAAAGCTTATGGTGGTTGGTGGTGGTGTTGCTGTTGACTTGATCGGTTTATTAATTCGCAGTTTGGTTAGATCATTCGTTTATTACATTACAGTGGAATTTTGTAAATAAATATTTCATAATCATATTCTACGACCGGTTAAGACTACTTTACAACTACAACTAATACAATTGCTAATTTTTATTATTATTTATTTACTTCAACTGTTGCTGCTGTTGTTGGTCAAATTTCAAAGTTTATTTATTTTCAACGATCGGTCCAAAGCAGTCTGGCCTGGCCTTTTGAATGCCGTTCGCCAAAAAATACTTAATATTTTCAATAAAAATTTATTATTAAAAAATTACAAAAATAAAAAAAAAAATATTTAAAAAAATCATAAAACTATCTTCAGCTTTAAAAGTACAAAACGTAGTTCATGCGCTCAAAAACTTAAGCTGGTGTTGGACTGTTTTTTTTTTTTGTTATGTTAGTGTGTTGGTGGTTTGTCTTGGAAGTACTGGATTTTTTGCGTCCCTGAGTGTGTGTTAGTTGGTAGTGGCTTTCGGGCGTAGTATTAGTGAGTGTAACGTGTAACGGTGTGATTGTCGTGATCTCGTCGCTTGTGGTTTGTGAATTTGTTTTAAAGTGGTATTGCGGTGGTTACTCGTCGTTAACGGATGCAGTAGTTTGTTTCTTAGTTTTGTATACATTATAAACATTTTTTTATTCATTTTATATATTTCGTATTTCTTATTTTTTTAATAAAATCGGTTTTCGATATTTAAAAAGCTCATCATTTTGCCATTTCTCGTTCGGCTGGCAAAGAAATCGAAAGTGACTTGCCAAGCAAGCGCAACTCTATTCTCCAGAGTCTATAGCAAAAAAAAAAATAATAACGTTTAACAACGCGTAGTTAACGTTAAAGTGCAAAAATATTTATATTTTAAAATAAAAAGTAAAAAAATCGATTTTGTAAATTTAAAGAAAAGAAAAAAAAGATTTTTATTTTGTGAGAAAATCGTAACGTCTGGCTTATAAAAAAAATTATTTGAAAAACATTTGACGTTAATTACTGGCAATAGTTTAAAGTGAAAGTACTACAAATTGAATAACTTCCTTTGTATACAAACGTATAATAAAAAAATAAAAGAAAATATAAATCTCTATAAAATAGTTTTTAAAAAAGAGCACAAATAAATAGATTTTAACAAAATGTTATTTAAAATGTAAGTGTGAACACAGTATTTAAAAAAAATTAAATTTAAGAAAAAATTAATGAAAAAACTGAACTAAAATACCCAATTGGAACTTTATTTTTAAGTGATTTTTAAAAACTTATATTCTTTAAATTTAAATCAAATTTTATGCAAAAATTTTAAGAATTTTAATTTATTTAATTTTCATTAAAACACTGCTGATCTTGTTCGATCGTAATACAAACTTTTTTAAACTTTTAGTAAATATTGTTAGACCAATTATTAACAATATTTCCCCGGGATTTACATGCTTTATATATAGGAGAGGGAACAAACTCTTTATTCAGAATAGGCCTGTATATGTATTATAGTTTTTAAAACCCCATAAGAATTTCATGGACCTTGTTTTATTTTCTTCTTCGTCAAGGTCTTGAAAGCAAATTAGATTTCAAATTTCAAGAAAAGTGACAAAAAAATCTGAGAAAAGTAGCGTATTTTTGCTATCGAATTTTAATGGAATGGGTGACTAGTTTATCATTTTCTTCGATCTCTTGGATTTATAATACATATTTACAAATATACAAAATTATCTGAGCTCGGCCTCTGTAACTAACCCTAAATCTTTCTTTACGTAATAATAATCTCTTTTGATAATTATATTTAAAACTATGATGCCATCTGTCGGCTAAATTCAGATACAGCAACAGGGTTATGGCGGTCAAGTTCTCTTTCACAGAAACATTATTCACAACCTCCAAACATTACTCTTTCACATATGTATATATACATACATTTGAAAAAATATTTAAACTTTTAAATAATCAACTAAGTGCCGCCTGGGGTTCTTAATGTTTGGAACCGAGCGTTTAAAATCTCCAGCCAAGAGTACTGTTGAACCTGAAACATTAACTCTAAATACCCCCAGTGATAACAGATGTTAAACGACTGTTAAATCTATAATATAATCGTTTTCATAACTATAGATCACGTATGGACTGAACTATTTAAAATTTATGTACTTTTTTAGACTCACATTTAACCTATTTATAAAATATATATACATGTTCTTAGATCAGCGTGATTTGCTAAATTTCTGAAGTATATCGTGAAACAGAAGACCTATTTTCGAGTTGATATTCTCTTTCACAGAATAATCTAACACATTAAATCATTCTGCAATTTAATTCAAAATTATCTAATCATTTAAAGTACTTTTTTGAAAATATGTATATATTTCGATGTTTTTAAGAATATTACGAGAACTAGAAGACAAAAGTTCCTGGAATATTCTTAGAAACTTGAAAATTGTACATACATCTACATTGTTATGGTAATAGAGTTCATATCAGTAAATATATCTTAAAGTATTCCACTTTCTTAAAATATATTCATGAAATATAACTAAACTCTTAGAATATTCTTTAATTTTTTTTTATTTCAATTTATTAAATATTTTTTGTAAAATTGTATATAAAATAATAATATAAATCTTGATATATAATTATAATTTCAGTCAATACAAAAAATAATAAAAGTTCTTGGAATATTCTTGAAAATAAGAGAACATAAAGTAAAATCCATCATAGTCATTTCCTTAATAGCTAAAAAAGTAGTGGTTATTGTTTTTTTTTACCATAAATACCTGAAGAAATGAAAATTCGAAAATATTCCCGAACAATTTTGAATTTTCTTCTTATGAAACATTCTTTCTCAAGAATATTCCGGGAAGTTTTCGAAAAATTCTAAAAACTATCTCAATATCAGTTGAATCGTCGGTCTTTTTTCGAAAAGAATACTTATTAGTAGATATAACTTACAGAATGTCGCTTTCTTAAAATATTTATGAATATTTAACAAAAATTTTGGAATATTCTCGAAAATTTTTAAATTTTGATTTATGATAGACTGCTTTGCAAAAATTTATATAAAATAACATTCATAAATAATAAAAATTTCAATCAATACAAAATAAATATAAAAGTTCTCGGAATATTCTTGAAAACCTAAAAATTTAGAAAATCCACCATTTATTCCCAAAAAATTTAGAAAATTTCAAAATCAATACGATTGAATAAGCTTTTTAATACAAACACCTAAAAGTATGCTATAATCATAAAATTCATTGAATTTAATTTTGAATTTTTATTTTTTATATGTATTTTAACAAAACTCTGTATTAAAAAGATTAATAGAGATTCAAATCTACAGTAAAGATTCGGAATAGTTTAAAAAAAATGGAAAATTAATATATAATTTAAATAAATTAATCAAATTGAAAACTATAAAATATTTTAATAAAATAAGATTTAAAAATTTCCAACTGGGTATTTTAAACTAATAGATAATTAATACATCTTTTAGCAAAAGAAAAAAATTTTACTAAATGCAATAAACTATTAATTAATTCCTCCAAAAATGTATTGGTTTTTCTTACATTCCCTGCGAATTCATTTCTCTTTAACACATTCATCCGCCAATATGGCAAACACAAAGAAAATAGTTGCCATTTTGAAAACTTAGTAGAAGAAAAACTTTTATAACAATAAGTTTTCATCAAAAAAACCCAAAACATCGACAAAAAGCTAAAAAATTATAACAAAATAGTAAAAAGTATAAAAAAAACAGATTCATCGTTCATCTTTTGTATTTTTTGGTTCAGGTGCACTCAAGTGTTGAATTTATGTTGCTTTTAATACATATTTTTTTATATTTCATTTATTGCCAATGAAATGTAATTTGTTTTACTTTTGCCAAATTGTAAAAAAATAAACAGCACATCTTCTTGCTAAGGAAAAGTGAGGAAAACAAAGTTTGCCAAACCAAGAAAATTATGAAAAAACTTAGTTTTTTATAAGCTCCCTCCAAACTACTTATATGTGCATATAAAACAAAAACACATTATGTTTTTCTTTAATCTTTTATTGTTTAAATGTTTAACTTAAATCTTTAATACAATACTAATTAAATTATGTGTCTTTGGCAATTAAAACGAAGTAAAAACAAACCAAAAACTGAGAAATACCAACAACAGCTACTAAATTAGCCAGCAAATTTAAAAGATAATAAACTGTTAGTTTTTTCAGTGCTGCTACTATTTTACACTGTTAGTTGTGATTACTAAAGTTTTTTATTTTATTTTTTTATGACATAATAAATAATTTTTCGCTTTAACTTTAAGACTCATTGCAATGGGTGCTAAGAAACACACACACACAAGTGTTCAATGAGGGAATGTGTTCAACTTAATGCATCGTTTAATTTATGATTAAAGATCTTAGGTTTGAAAAAGAGAAAAAAAGAAATAACTTTAGATGTATTTGCTAAAAAAGTTATATAATAATTGTTGTTGCTAATTTAAGGCATTTACTGTAGCAATGTTTTGTAATGATTGAACATAATCATGTAGGAATTTGTATTATATGAATGTAACTGATCATGATGTTTTACCCTACCTCAAAGACCGCTGGAGGTCTTAGTATCAATACAAAACTATTTGCTCTATGTTAACCCGATTTTCATCTTTTTCTCTCTCTTATGTAAATGCCAGCTTGTTCTAAGTATTTCCAAAGTGATCTCGAGGGGTCTATACCAACACTCTACGAGTTCCCCAAAATAATAAAACAATGGCAATTAAAGTCAAATACGGAATCAATTGTTTATAATGATCGAAATTGATCCACAAAGCGATCAACTACATAGTCTTTATATCCAGCAAAAATAAAACGAAGTATTTCCAAAATAATAACAATTATTCAAACTACAAAAGTAGCACAAAGTGAAATTGTTTACCTTATGTGGTAGAAGTGGTGTTTCTTGACTTCCAAAGAAGCGAAAAGAATCCAATTTAGTTTAAAATTGAAGGCATATTTTTTACTGAATTTTTTTTTAATTATTTTGGAGTTAATTGATAAATGTGTGTAATTTTTATATTTATGTTAATATCGAGTCCAAAAAAGGGCGGTTTGTAGACCCCTAGTGGTCAGTAGCAACATTCACATTCATAGTCGCCAGTTGAAAAAGATTTATGAATTAAATTGTAGCAACAGTTGAGTCTTTGTTGTATCATTATACAAAAATAGCTGATCCTCTGGTGCCAATGCTATTTTAAATACAAACATAACTTGTAGAAGTGATCCTCATGAATCTTTCACAGATTCTAGAGAACTGCTCACCTTGTGCAAATCTGTATCCAAACAAATGAAAATCAAATTATTTATGGATACTGACGATATCACATATAAACTTCTCAAGGAATCTACGATAAAAACTCAATTTATTACGAACGCCTAAAAGCATACCATTACAATACATATATTAATCAATTTTAATAAAGATCTTAGAATATTCGTGAAAATTTCAAGAATTTGAACTTTTGATAATTCCTTTACAAAATTGTTTATAAGAGAAAGATCTAATACTTTTATAAGAAAAATAATTTTAACTTTAGACAAATAAATACAAAAGTTCCCGGATTATTCTCGAAAAATTTTGAGAATCACTGATGTCAGTAAACTAATCAATATTTATATATGTTTCAATAAGTAGGTTCATTAGGCAATGTACTTATTCATAATAATATTCACCGTCTAGTCTTAGACTAGTCTCTATATTTTAGAGGATGGAGACTAATCTCAAGATCCAAGAACTTAACAGAATAGAAAAACAAGCGGATAAAAAATAATTCTCAAAAGTACTATCTTTGTCGTTGACTGGTAGTAGTATCTACAAGGATACTTGACAATATAATCTTTCGAAGTTTAGTATAAATTTTTACCGAACTCAGTAGTTCTTTAAACTTTGTTTTGTGTTTAAAATTGTAAAATGGTTCATTCATTGGTACCATTGAATTTCGAACTGTACCAAAAAAAGATTGAGAATCTTTGTGTAAAAATTCTTGATCATTCAAAATAACATCATTTGAGAATATCTTGTTATTTCGTTAAGCATTCATTCGTAACTCTAATTGGGCAAATTCTAATATCGCATCAATTCACTAGTCCTTGTTCTCTAGTAAAATGGTTAGTTTCAATTGTATAACGAGATGCAATCATACACCCCTGTCGCCAATAGAAGTAAAAATTTGGTTCCCTTGAAATTTTTATTTCCCTGGTAGGAAAAATGTTGTTCCCTTGAAATTTTCATTTCCCTCGAAGAGAAAATTGATATCGTGAACTTGTTGTGAACAATTCATTCACAATAGTTGGTTTTTCATGGAACAGCAGTTCAATGTTTACAAAATTCCATCTGCTCACACATGTTTAAAAAAGCAAACAGAAACCAGTCAGAGAACCATTTTTGTACTCTCTACCTTTCGCTGTTTTAAATCAATAATTGCACAGAGTTTCACATATGTTATCTTTACTTTAGATCAGCTATAGGCTGAGAGGTAGAGAGACAGATGAGCACGATGAGCAATGTACCCAGAAAGTATAAAAGTTCAAATTTCATTATTAACAAAATCGAATTTATCGATTGCAATTGTTTAAAAACTTTTTTAAATAATACATGCATATACATTTGTATATGAAATGTAATAGTCCTGGCGAAACATGTTTCGGAAGTTATTTTTGATTTTTCCAACAAAACGATTATTCTAATTAAAAATAAAAAAAAATTAATAAACAATAATTTCAACACGATTTTTTAAATTGTATTGTATGAAAAACTATTAAAAAGTATACAAACTCATTAACCATTAATATTTTAATTAACTTACAGATACGTTTTTTTTCAAATTCCAGTAAAAAAGATTTATTGTATGACTATCTAATGAGTAAAAATTTAATGATATTTAAATGTTTTTTTTTTTTGTATAAATAAATGAAATTGATATTATAATTAAATCAATATGAAACTTGTTTAAGCATGACATTTTTTAAATAGCAGCTATTAAACACATTTAATATGCTAATAATATGTGTATTTTTTTATTTAAAAAAAAGCATCAAATAATTATGGATAATAAAAAGGAACAAAAATTTTATTAGTTTTCCGCTTTGATTTTAAAGTAGTTTAATTATTTTAAATTAAACCAGTATGTTAATAAAGAATGTCTTATATAGCAACAATAAATAATCTTCTATTTAAAGAAATTAATGCTAACAGGAAAGATATGCTAAAAATTTTACTAAGTAATCAAATGACATCACAATAAATTATTTAACATTTAGCAAACAAACAAAAAAATGAAGGTTTATCCAGATTTAACATCTACTATCTTAAAGAACTAAAGCCAAACCTTAAAAATGAAATCTAGTTATGTAGATGTCAAAAACAAGAATTTAGATTAACTTAACATAAAGTGTGTAGTTATTTACACATTTTAAAACAGAGAAGAACTTGTTTTCTTGGCTTAAAATTCAGTTTCAATTTCCATTAATTTCCATTTCATCAGTAACCAACGTATGTATTGCGTAACCCAAAAAAGTTACTAGAGACAATAATACAAAGTTATCGAACGAAACATATACAGATTTCGCATGAAACTAAAAATGAGAGTGGTATCGCAAATACGATTGTAATCGCTCAACCAGTTTCTTTCTTTAAAATGCAGTTGACCTCCAGCAGTTGTTGCATTTGCTGCAACACAGGATTAATTATACAACAACGTCCTTGAAATAAACGTTTATTTTCAGTTTGTTGTTGTTGTTGTTGCAACTACTATTGCTACATTTATTTGTCTTTCATCAAGTTGTATATATGTATTCCTTTGTGCATCGTTTATCAGTTGTGGATGGCATGTATGTGTGTGTGTATGTATGTATTTAATGGATGCGTTGAAATAGTTGGAGAAATACTTAATTTACCATTACAAGTGATTGCACTATATACACAAAAAATCGTTTACACATACAACAAAACTAAAGCTATTACATGCCTTATAATTTGCATTCATATTTCGTTTCATGAAAGATTTAAAAAAAATCTTTATAAAACTCTTTTCAAGATGCTGCCCAGACATGGAAGAAAAGCAAGAAGAATGAAATTAAAAAAACGGTTGCACTCAATGTTGCACATTCAATTATTAAGACGTTTTTATAGTAAATAAGTGTTCAATAGTTTGCTTTTGTTTTTGTGATCTTGTCTGTGTTTTTTCGTCCGTGCGTCCGTCTGCCTGTATGTCTGTTTAGCTACTCAGGCTTAAAAATCGATCATGCACATTGTTGTGTTAAATTAACTGAAGTTGTTGCTGTTGTTTTGATTTAATATTTTTTTATATAGTGTTTATTTAATTACTTTCAAGTCTTTGCTAGTAGTTTGCCTATTAAGAGCATGTGATCTTAACGCTAACAACAAAACTTGTTCATGTTCTGTTAAAAATATTGGAGAGGGGCAATAGTTATTTAGTGTTCAAAAACTTCTTAAAATGTAACTTTTTTAAGTCTTCATGTCATTAAGACTTAAAAAGTTATTCTTTCTGAGACATGCTCGATACCTAGATCCGACAATGATAAGAGTTTTTAGATCTTAAAACTTAAAATAAGTTGATATACAAAGACCTGGTTCACACTGGGAAACTTTTGTTGAGAAACTTTTGATTTTGTGTGTGAGAGAAAGAGATGGTTGATATTTCGTTCTCTTTCTCTTACACACAAAATCAAAAGTTTCCCAAAAAAAGTTTCCTAGTGTGAACCAGGTCAAAGCAAAGTTTATCCAAAGCGGAATGATAATTTAACAACATTTTTAACCCGAAAATTTAGCCGATGCTTTAAGTCTCTTGATCTTCTCCAAGTTGTTTAATGTCTGTTCAGTTTATACACTTAATTTTACTTATCAATGAAAATAATAGTGATAATAAAGATCATTCATTACAGATAAGACTGTCGATAGTAAAAAAAAAATTGAGAGACAATGACTCATACATATACAATTGTCCAATTCACAATCGATGTCGTATCATTGTAACGTTGTATGTCATAAAAATTTTTCAAATAAAATTTTTTTAAACAAAAACAATTCAATAATAAAAAATTACGACATACTACGATACAACTGTACAACACCGATTGTGAACTAACAAATATGTTGCAATCAAAAGATACTATTTCCGACATAATTCTAAAATCAGAAATAGATAATCGGGAAATCGTTGTCACAGAAAACTAAAGGACCAATAAGTTACTATTTTTACTCTCTATGAAATGAGGAGCTGAAACACAATGACCCAGCCAAAAAATAACTTCCAAAGAAGCGTCAAGAAGTAAAATTTACTCCATGGATGTACTAAAAGATACCTAAAGAATTGATAATTTAAACACAGGCTTATCATAGGAGAGATGTCCTTTTTATTTGATTCCACATTCACTACTTCTGAAGTCATTCTTAAGAAGTAATTCTTAAAGTAATTCGAAAAATGTTATTATTTTGGAAGTACTTCGCTTTATTTAGCTGGGGACTTATACAAGAATGTCGAAGTACTTTACGTGAGTACCTGGCTTGTAGCCCTATCCCACAGTGGTACTTTTTCAACCACTCGGCAACAGCACCGAGTTTATCCCAAAATATTGACCTTACCTTACATCAGTCCTTTAACCCCCACTAACACTTCCCGCAAATTTAAGTTTAAACCACAAAATCCTCCTGGCAACTGGCCATTTTTTTGCCCTTTACTATATTTTCTGTCTTCTTTACTTTTTCCCCCACCTAATAACTATTAACAAGATCCAACAAAGATCTCTACATTAACTGATATTTAATGATAAAAAAACACAATTTTAATTTCAATCCGCATTGTTTATTTTCATTTTCTTTTAAATGCCAAAGTTACTTTAGATAAAGACAGCCAATAACTAAAAGCAACAAAGAAAATAGTAAAAGAAAAAAGAAATAAATAAATTAAAAAATAACTTTTATACATAAAATACACATTTTTATAAATATTAAAAAAAAGCGGCTCCCTCTCGATGTTATAACAAATGGACAAGTTAAATTAATATTTCAACAATAAAATAAAAATCAAGGCTAACGGCCGATATCTGTTAAGAGAAAGAAATTTATTGAACTGAATATTGTCTTGAATATTAAAGTGAACATGTTGCTGAGCCAAAGCAACAGCAGCAGCAAAATTGAGTAGATTGACATCTCAGAAAAATGCAAAAGTTGAAAAATAAAAAAAGAGACCGGGTTTTTTCGTGTTGTTGTTGTTGCTGTTGTACGTATTTCAAAAGTATAAAACTTTTGGTTAAAACTTGCTTGTTTCATTAGATCGTTATTGCTGCTGTTGTTGTTGCTGATGTTGTGTGCAGCTTTTGCAAGTTAACTTGTTGCTGCAGTGAACTGACTGGCTGACTGGCTGGCTAACTGACGGATTGTTTAGTTGGTTGGTTGCTTAAATTACTTACCAGTTAGTTTACTTAAAGTTGTTTAACTTTTGTTTTGTTTCTTTTTATATTTGTTAAGTTATCTGGTTTACCTTCTAACTGAAAGTGGAGTTTGTTGTTTCTTTATTTTTTCTATTTAATAAGTATTAAACCATAATAAACATAGTGATAGAAAGACAGACAGATAGACATTTAGACAGACAATCTTATTAACGGGGCAACAAAATTATGTGGTTTTTTGCATTAAAATTGTTTTTTAAGGTGACCGTATAGCAACTAAACCGGTATTAGTACTACAACTACTACTGCTGCCGCTGTACTTCAAGTACCAGTACAACTTGTTTAAATTTTACTCAAACTACATATTGTTGTTATTGGAGTATTGCATTTTTTTGAAGGTGTTGTGTAAAAAAAAAACAAACAACATCAGTAGTTGTGTGCAGCAAGCAAGAGCAGCATACTGCAACATTTAATAACAAACAAACTATAAAAAACCCTTTCGCCAAATTAGCTGTTGCATGTATCATATTTACACAAACATATCAATGCCCCTATTATGGTTTACAACTCAACTCTACTTTAGTTGAAATTGTTTTATTTGTCATTACCGATTACAACTTAACCTGTCAAAAATGTTTAAGTTGAAATTATATCACAATACAACTTTTTTGTGGTATTATCGTTTACAACCCTGTTTTAGTGTGGTTGACAAAAACGTCAAAAAATACAACTCCAAAATAGCAGTTGTTTTAAATGTATTATTAATAAAAATAGAAAGCGGGTAAGTAATTTTTTTTTAATTGTCCTCAAATATTTTATTTAAAAGAAATTTCGAATGATTTTTGCAGAAAAAACAGAGTTACAACAAAACAACAGTTTGAAAAACTTGTTGAACTAATGGAGAAGCATCCCGAAACAGGTCGAGGTAAACCGCAGTTTGGATGCAGCAAAAATAAAAATAAAGAATTGTGGGAGGAATTTGCATTGATGCATCCCAAAACTCCCGGAAACCCAGTTTTTGAATAAAACCACAGTTTTGAGGCGTTTTGATCTTCTTCAGACATTTCAGTTTTTATCCATTTCGCGCAAACACGCTGCTCGATGATATTTAAAACTTCTTTCATAACAACACTTATTGTAGGCTGCGCCAATCCAACATTAAAGTCGTTTCCAGAACTTATTTGATAACTCCCGTCAGCCAGAAATCTGAGAGTTGCACATAGCTTCAATATAGGGGGTATAGCGGTACCTCGGACAGGTTTTTTGAAATAATCATTTAGTTCATTCAGAAGGAAGCAAAAGGCTTCCTTATTTAAACGAAAATACTGTAAGAATCTACAAAAACATCTATAAAAAGTTATTCAACTATGAAAAGAACATTTCCTTACATGGCGCTCGGAAGTTCCAAAGGATTGGAGTAGTCACGGAGACTTTTTCTTATACGTAGCACATTAATAGTATCATCATCACTTATGTCGTTATAAAATAAATCAATACTTGTATCCATTTTAGTCTTTATTAAAAAATAACAATATAAATTCAATTTTATTGTTTTATGTTTTTTACACAATATTATCATCTGTTTGATTATCTGTCAATTTGTCACTTTTTAGGTTGGCAACATCAATACAATTTCAACCAAAATTAGTTGTAATTGTTAATACCAAAAAAAAGTTAAGTTGTTTTAAAATTGAGTTGTTTAAATTTCAATTCAACTAAGTTGAGTTGTAAACCATAATAGGGGCACAAATTGCCAGCAACACTGGTTGATATTTTAAAATGCAACCTGACTTGACTTTGCAAAAACGAAAAGAAAAAAATCATGTATTAATAATCTCCTCTTCATTCAAATGTGTGTCATCTTTCATCATACACAAATATCTAGATACAAGCATAGAGAAACATAAATGTGCATGCATGTGAACTAATTAGTTTTTGTGAGTTTTTTTTTTAATTTTTGGTCTTTTTTCACTTGAGAAGGTGAAGTTGTTTAATTTTATTTTAATATTGGGATTTTTTTAAATTTTAAAGTTTAACAATGTATAAAAGAAATAAGTGAGTAAGACATGATCGACCATGTTACCATACACCAGCGTATGCAGTAAAGAGTTATTTTGAGAAAATAGTGCGATCGTCGCAGAATTTGTTTGATCGCAGAATATTGCTTCAAATTGTCGAGTGGTATCAAACCAATTCAAATGTAAAGATCCCCACAACAGATCCAGAAGTGACCTATCTTAATGATATAATATTAATAGAATTGTTATTTCAATCTAAACTTAACCTAACAGTTAAAACTTTATTGACACTAACTGAAGTTGTGATCAAGTCGTGATCAAAATTTCTATACCATCGTAAAACACCCAGCATACTTTGAGGCATTTAAAATATTCAAATCTTTCCCAACAATTAAAAACTAAATATTGAAAATTTATTCAACAGTGTGTGTAAGAATTGGCACTGACAAATACAAACATTCTAATTTATTTCAATATTTCAAGTAGCTGATATTTTTTTTCGATTTTAATTCAAATAAAATTGTATAAATTAATTATTAAATTAGTATTGTATATTAATTTGCTTAATTATTTCTATACCATTGTAAATCTTTCAAATACCGAAAAACACCATTATGGCTTCATTATCAAGTGGCTATCAATCTTAATAACATAACAATATACAAAATTTCTTAACAATTCCTTTTGTTAATTCGTTTGCTATTAGATTTGTTTGTTTTTTAATTAGTGTATTAATTTTTTTATAATTATATTACTATTAGGAAACTTTTACACCTTGATTTTAGTAAAAAAAAACGCTTTATAATAAGTAACCGGCAATAACCGAAAACCTAATCAGATGTAACAGTTTTTTTTTTAGATTTGTAATATGGGCCAGTATTACAATTCAACAACTTAAAGTTTATTGTTAAAATATGCAATGACTTTTAACATGTTTTTATACAAATGTGTAAACATGAAATAATACATTAAAACCTCTTTTTTTTTGTAGAGGCAACATTAATTACTTTTAAAGTGGAAACAATTTCCTAGTTTGTCAATCGTTATAAAAGTTAACCCATTGGGAATTGTGCTTATATATTAATGATTGTAACCATATACTGAACAAGATCGCTTTTAAGTAAACGACAGTGTTAGAGCACTTTGGTTAAAGCGGTTTTCTAGTTGTTCTATGGTACATTCGAAGATCATTTTCGATTCGTTAAAGGACGATCCGTTAATTGCAATTCAACAGGGTGTTATCTAAGCTCGATCTTATCAAGTTCGAGCCGAAAACTTTGAGAGATTCAAGATTGAGAAATTCAGTTGTTGAATGTTTCATGCAGCTGCATAAATGGTGCAATTTTCAACCAGCAATCAATTTCAGAGCAAATATTATTTAATCTTATAAAGACCAATTTGATCGAAGCAAAATCCTGGACCCGTCTTCGTTATAGTCTAAACAAAAGCAAATTTTCTGAGTTGTTCAAAAAACTTCCTGAAAACGACTTTTTCTATCGAACTTTGTATACAATTCACAATAAATTGTTTACATCAAAAATTCTACCACAAAACATTTCCTTAAATAATTCACGATCATTATGGGTATAACATTTTAACATTTCAACGCCATGACTCATACATACATACATATAAACCAAAAACCTCAACAACAAAGACAAAACAAGTCAAAGAGCAGCTAACATTTCACAGACTGCAATGTAACAATCAAACGCTAAACTTGCAGCGCCAAAACAATATGAAACCAAATGTGGGCGCGCGCGCGCCTAAACATTTCAAACAATTGTTAAGAAATTAAATGAACATAAAGAAATACATATTTGAAAGAAATAACGACAATATAATGAAATAGAATTAACGCTATAAAAGAAATAAAAAATAATTATAAAAGACATAAAGCTCACAAACAAAAGAGTACGTAAGATCGATCGTATTATTGTTAAAAATGTTTAATCTATACATATACATATATATATCTTGTTGTCATATTATATTGTATATATTTGTTAAGAAAAATGCTGTTATTGAAGTAGTCTACCTTTAAGAGCAAATTACCATTTAAAAGCGGTTTTTATTTAAAAAACACTCATGACTTTGCAATGCGGAGGAGTTTAGTTAATATATCTTAAATGTTTACTTCAAAGTAGTTTCTTTAAATCTAATAGGACTGACATAATAAACAATTAAGTATATATTTGTATATGCAACAAATCTTGAAGATTAATTCTCACGAACTTTTTAAAATTAAAATCGCGCAATAATTTTACAACTTAAAAAAAAGAGATAATTGCTGACCTTGGCATGAAGTCATCATTTATTCAAACCAACATTATTACAGCAAATTTGTTTCACCCTTCTAATAATTTCCTCTCTCTTTTTCTCTTTCATTTGCAGATTCCTCTGTTGCCTTGTGGCAAGTCTAACTTTAGCCGAAAACTCAATTGATTCTACTGTGATACCCACCGAAGTTCGTGTTGAATCTTCAGTATCGTTTGAAACATCTCACAAGCGTCCCGAAGCCTTGGGCGATGATGCTTTCCAAACATCTCACAAAATTAATCACTATGATGTAGAGAACATGAATCTCTTGCCCAGCAAAGAGAAACCTGAACTAAATCCAATTCTAAGTGCTCTCATCAATGAGGATGTCATGAAGAGTATAGAAGCCAAACGTGCCATTGAAGAGGCTGAATTGGAAATCATTAAAGCTGAGGTAGATGCTGCCGTTAAAGCTGAAGAAAAGAAAATTGAAGAAGCTAAAGAAGCTGCCGCCGAAGCCAAAGAAAATGAAGAAGATGATGTGGCCACAGAGGGAACTGTTAATGTTCTAACAACAGCCGCTCCCATGAAAAAAACTGAATTGGAAAAGGATGATGATGTCAATGTAGGTTTTGTTGATCAAGCTATCGCTTTGGAAACCGCTGGTACCGAAAACAATAAGAAATCACGCATCGAAATTAAAAAGGGTCCCAATGGCCAGGATTATGAATACGAATATGTCTACTATTATGAAGACGAAGAAGATGATGCTAAACCTAAAGGAGCTGTTGCCGAAGATGGTGAAGAAGCCGAAACCAGAGGCAAGTCACGTTACACCAACATTGAACGCAGTACTGCTGCTACACCAGCCGATAATAGTTTAGTCAGTGGCAAAGCCAAGGGCCGTTCCTCCAATGTTGAAGAAGATATTGAAGCTGAACGTTTACCCCAAAATACTCGTTTCCCTAGCCGTGGTAAAACTGCCGATGTTCCTCCTACTCCCGCCTTGGATTCAGCCGATTCTGCTGCCGAGAAAAAGAAAATCAGTGTCAAGCGTCCCAGTTTGGAATTGGTAGATAGCGAAACTTTCAATACAGATGAAAAACAAGCCAAGAGCTCTCGCAATTCTGATGATACAAAGTCTGCCATTACCATTGAACAAGAAGCTGCTGCTGCCGCTAAAGATGCCGAAGAAGCCGAGGCTGCTAAGGCTCAAGAAAAGGAAGAAGATGCTGCCATGGATCCTGATGAGGATGTAGAACAAACTACACCTGCAATGGAAAAGGCTGCTTTAGATTTGTATGCTCTCTTGACCAATGAAAACAACAACATGGACATGACCACTGACTCTGATATGGATTTCACTACCATTGTACCCGATACCACCGATATGTATGGCGATGATCTTTTGACCACCATTGTCGATGAAGAACCCAGCAGTACTACCACCACTACCACAACTACAACTACTCCAGAACCAACTACCACTACTACTACCACTACAACAACCACCACCACAACACCAGCTCCTTCTTTGTTTGGTGGCAGACGTGGTGCCAGTAGCTCAAATGGTCGCAACCGCTTCAAGCTTAAGTCTAGTAACAGCCCCTCAACCACCACAACTGAAGCTCCTTCAGAAGCTCCCAAAACTGGCAAGAGTGAGTAAATTTTATGAACATTGTTAGAGCTTTATTAACACTGTTTTTTTTTCTCTCATTTAGACCGTTTCTCTCGTCCTTCCATTGGTGGCCGTAACCGTCCTGGTGCCAGAACTACAGCTGCTCCAGCTCCCGCTGCTGCTGACGAAGAACCTCAACAAGAGGAAGAAGTTGCCGTTAAACCCGTTAGCTCAGGATTTTCACGCAACAGACGTAAGTCTCCTACATTCACATTGAGTTTTAAAAAAGGTATTAAAAACTTTACAAATTTATTGCTTTAGCACGCAACCGTTTCAATCTCCGTGGCAGTACTACTACTACTGAAGCTCCAGCCCAGGATTCTAACGATAACCAAGAAGAAGCCGTTTCAAGCACTACCGCTCGTTCTCTTAGAGGAGGACGTCCAACACTTAGCATTCGTGGTCGTGGCAGTCGTACTACTACTACCAAAGCTCCAGCTAACGAAGAAGAAGTAAATGATAGTGACAACAGCGTAGATGACAAACCCTCCACACCTGCTCCCAGTCACAGTGGTCCCGTCAGACCTTCCCGTTTCAACCTAAACCGTGCTGGTGCCGGACGTTTGCCAGGCCGTGCCAAACTCGGTCGTGCTACTACGGAAGCACCAGCTGCTGCTGAGTCTGATGACTCAGCTGCCGATAGCTCACATCACAATGATGTTAAAGGAGAAGGTGGAGAAGCTGCTGAAAAACCAGCTGAAGAACCAGCATCCGCCAATGTTGGTGGCTTGAACCGCTTGAAGAATCGTCCACGTTTAGGTGGTATTCATAAGACTGATAACAAACCAAAAGTAGCTCCTGCGCCAGTAGCACCACGCAAAGTTAATCCTCTGCTTGCCAACAGACGCCTCAAAGTAGGACCTTCAACAACAGGTAAGAGCACTGAACAAAAAATGTTCCAGAGTTTAGTTTTTAACAATGTTCATTCCGCAGAAGCTGCCCCCGTTGAAGAAGCACCATCCGCTTCTGGAGAAGAATCCGAGTCCAAGGAAGACTCTGCCACAGCTCAGGATGAAGCTAAGGATGAGACAACAGAAGAAACAGAAACCACCACCAAACAAGCACGTGGTTTAGGACTTTTAGGTCAAAGAAGGCGATTGCCCTTAAGAAAACCAGGAACATTATTGTAAAAAATTTAATTCTTTACACACACCTCCTTTGCCCTTTTCTGCCTCCTATTTGAGTACTCAAAAGCAATTTAATGCTCATAAATGTATCTTTAATACTCATAAAAGATAAACAAATAACTCTTTTCTATTTAGTAATAAATACTTTATATGCTCCCTTTTATCCTTGTATTTGTATGTAAATTAATTATTTTATTTTTTTCGTTTTATATTATTATATTGTTTATATACTTTTCATTTTGAATATTTTGATTTGTGAATTTTAATGTTATTCCGGTAGTCTGTAGTTTCTTTTGTAACGAACCACAAGTGAATGAAAGTGGTTTCAATGTAAGAACAAGAAAAAAACACTTAGGTAAACCCCAAAAAAAAAAAAAAAAAACACAAAAATCTTAAATGTATGAAATTAGATTTTCTTCTATGTATTTTCTTTTTTTATTTTTTAATATAAATGTTTTGATTTAAAATATAATTAAAAAAAATTTTACTTTAAGTTTCTTAAATTAGGTACGAAATACAAACAAACAAAATCCTTATGTAAAAATATTGCGATATAAATGTAATTTTCTTTTTTATTTGTTATAAAAGATACTTTTGATAATTAAACAATAAAAATATGTATAAAAATTTATAAAATAAAAGATAACGATTTAATTGCGGGAAAAAGGTTAATTGCAAGGGTGGTCACTTCTAATAAAGGTTTATAAGTTATTTATAAAGCCTTTTCGTAATCCAAGTGTCAATAATTGCCAAAAGCAGAAGTGCCAATGATTGATTATCAAGTTATTCAATGATTGCTTTTTAATTGTTGCAACAGTGGTTAAATTGTTTGTAATTTTCGGAAACAAATATAAGCAACTTATACTCTTTTCTGAAGTATGATTGCATTGATCATGACACCATTCTTCAAATGATATGATTTAATCCTTCATAATATTAGCGTTTTTATACTACTTAGACGATCTTAGATCATTGAAAAATAGTTAAAGATATTCGCTCGGAAATTTTCTCAGGTGAGCTTGGTGTACTCTGAATCACCATAGTTATGCACTGTTAGTCTTACATTTATGCCATCAATACATCTGAGAATTAAGACAGTTTTATATCAATCACCTTGCATGTACTATCAGTTACATTTACTCTCAGCCCCAGTAGAACTGATTTAGATTCCAGGGCACAAGGGCATTAAAAGAATTCCATTTATAGAAATAGATTTTTATTCGGTAAACAAATTGCCAGATTCTCCTTATACTGTTTTTATCTAGGTGATCTTAGGACGACATCTTCCTTGTGGAACCTTGAGGACTCCATTAAAGTTCTTAGGAATTAATTTTTCTTTGGGTGATCAAACCGACCATTGTTGGACATCCAAGTTCTGACAGATCACCATATTAGCTATATCGATAAGTTTCTTCTGCATTTCGACATGTCAGTACGTAGAGAGCGCAATATCAAGTTCACCAGTTAATACCAGAATGTCTTTGATGAGCAGTCTTTAATATAATGTCATGAACAATTATGAACATAATTAGTGATAACACGCATCCTAGTTTGACGAAACTAATAGAGTGAAAATGTTCGATAAGTTCTTCGTTATGCTTCACGGAGTAACTAGCGCCATGATACAATTTCCTTAGAATATTAGCAAATAACATCTTCGAAATACTATGTCGAATTTATAATCTTGATCGCATTGATCTAATCTATTCATGATCTGTGAACACAAAGGCTAGCCTGTGTTATATAAAGCTGGTCTTCCAATGTTTCAGTAGTTTTTCAAAGAACTATATTATAAAAACGTTTCAAAATTCAAAATTTCAGTAATCGAGTGAAAGTTTCTGGATCACTTAAACTTTGTGGCGGAATACTGTCATATCAGCCCGTTATTCCATTTTTCAGGATATTAATGACCGTCACAATCTCCTCTTTAAGAGGTATAGTTAGTATCCACATCATTATCAGGACTTTCATAGCTGGTTAATAGTTTTCTAGAAGTGTCTTCTACAAATATCAATCTC
Source organism: Lucilia cuprina (assembly GCF_022045245.1). Taxonomy (NCBI): domain Eukaryota; kingdom Metazoa; phylum Arthropoda; class Insecta; order Diptera; family Calliphoridae; genus Lucilia; species Lucilia cuprina. Next base: position 55,417,816 of record NC_060951.1, on the reverse strand, counting down.
AGACTGAAGTTAGTATGTATTCTTTACCTACGTAAGATGTATTGCAAATGTTTTTTATTAAGAAGAAGTAAAATAGTCGAAAAAAGATCATTTATGTGATTGGCTCCATACAAGATAGCAGACTGAAATATCAGGAACAGACTTGTCCGAGTTCTTCAAAACATATAAACTTGAGCTACTGTTATTGTAAGTGTGATGGACAGATTTCGAATAACAAAAATGAAACAAGTAAATATAAAATAATTAAATCGTTCCTAAACCACTGTATAAAGAGTTCTTTTCTCTTGACCTATAAATTAAACTGAATTCCAAAAAAATGGCTTAATAACACTGTGTACTATTAACATTCAGCAATGGCGTATAATACCTTAGAAAAATCGCGTATAATTATTAAGATTTTGACCACCATTGGTATATTAACAAACAAGAAGCTGCACTTTAAGCTAGCAAAAATTCCACCAATTTATTACAAATTGATGATACACATACCGCTGACATTCACATACACCACCCTTATGTGGTTGGAAGTTATATTTAGTTCGGATATATATGAAGCAACTGATGTCCTTTACATGGTCTTCACGGAAACGGCACTAGTGGTGAAGATACTTAGTATATGGTATCATGATGCATTGATTAAATCCCTGTTTAATGAATGGCAACAAAATGCAATGTTGAAGTTGTATACAACACAAGAATATTTCATGTGGCAGCGTAAGATTAAATTTTTTGGTATCGTGGCATTCCTTTATATAACATGCAGCGTGAGTGTGTTGTGTTTTTCATTCACAGCTGTACTATTTCTCAACAGCTACGAGTTGCCATTTCTCTACTGGACACCATTTAATTGGAAACATCCGTCAAATTATTGGTATGCTTACTTTTATGAATTGTTTGCCATGCCGTTGACATGTCTTTCCAATTGTACCTCGGACATGCTTCTGTGCTATATGATGCAGCATTTGGCTTTGTACTTTAAATTGATAGCAATGCGTTTGGAGAATTTGGGCAACAGGAAAGATGAAATAAATTCAGTTGTAACCAAAAAGCTGTTGACAATAATAAAATGTCATCTTAAATTGAAAAGGTAATACAGACACTTTGATGCTTGTTGAGAGCATAGAACTGGTAATTTCATTTTATTTACAGCATGTCCAAATCATGTGAAAGTATTGTATCCTATCCGATCTTCGCTCAAATTTTATTAAGCGCTTTTGTATTGTGTTTTAGTCTATATCGTTTGACAAACTTTAATTTCATAGAAGATCCAGTCACATTTCTATCATTGATCCAATATGCTATGGCAATGAATCTACAAATATTTTTGCCCTGCTATTACGCCAATAAATTGACCATAGAATCGTCACGTCTTACAAATAGTCTTTACAATTGCAACTGGCCGGAGATGTCACCGTTTAATCGTAAATTAATTTTAATGTACATGCAATCTCTGCAGAAACCTGTAGTCATAAAAGCTGGTAACTTTTTTGAAGTCGGCTTACCAATTTATGCAAAGGTTATAGCAATTCATTACACTTAGTTATTGTATATTTTATATTTATTTATTTTTTTCTAATTATTTTTAGACCATGAATAATGCTTATAGTTTTTTTGCTTTAATACTCAATATGGATATTGAGTAAGTGATGTTTGGATGAAGTTGGTTGATGATTATTTACGCATAGAATTTTTTAACACTTTTAAAATCACTTACATAAGTTGGAATATTTACAGTAGGTATAATCCACACAAACACTGTTATTAACATAATGTTATAAAAAAAGCTTTATATTTACTGTTACAGCACCACGATCACTAATAAAGTATGATGTTAATTAAAAAGTTGTTGGGTAATAATTCAATTAAATCTCAAGTTTAAAGGGGAAATAATCACTCTGATGTTAAGTAAAACATGATCATGTGGACCGATTGTATACGATCCATTTCTGGCTCAAATTTTGTATGTGTTTTAGTTTGTTTTGCACGTGTTTGAGTATGTATCTTTAATTTCAAAGAAGATCGAGTAAATTTATTTGTCATTGGTCCAGTATAATATGGTTATGAATTCATAGATTTTTGTCCTGCTATTACCCCCAATAAATTGACCACATTATCGCCTCGTCTTGCAAACAACTGGTCAGAAATGTCGCCATTAAATCTTAAACTAATTTTAATATTCACACAATACTTGTAGCAACCTGTTGTCAAAAAAAACTAATGCCATTTCGGAAGTCGGCTTACCATTTTTTTAGTAATTCATCATTTAAATTTTTTATTTTTATTTCCAGCCCACAATTAATTCTTACAGTTTTTATACCCTACACCACTTTAGTAGATTGTACTGATCCCAACAGAAAATTTATAGCTTACTACATTGATATTGTGTTGCTTATTTTGTATTCGAAAGTGCTTACAAACTTACACACACTCTGGTACACAGGGTATGGCCGCTTGAAAATGACACACTAACTGATATACTTGGTTTGCGATATTGTGTGTAGATTATACTTTTTTGATAATATACTTGTGTATGGAAAAGTAGCTATTCCTACATTCTTCCCGATATACCTAGTAAGTAAAATTGTTTCTACAGCACCTTCCTAGCTGGAACACAAGTATATCAAAAAATATCTACAACAACTTTCTATTTAAAATACATGTGTATTAAGAAGTATCTAAATATGTATGTTTTTTAAAAAATGCTACCCAAATACATGTTTCTACAAATTCATTCATAAGCATAAGGCCATTCCAATCATTACTAGATCATGATCCTAATATTAAGCAACAAATTTTGCTTAAAATTCATCTAAACATTGAAAAAATGTTGATCCAAAAAATATTTTTCGATAAATGAACAATTTTTTGTTGATTAAATTACAGCACACTTGATTTTTTTTTATATTATAATTTTCTGTTCTCATATACAATGTTAATCACTCGTATATTAAAATGTAATGCAGAAAAAAAATTATTAAAAATTTAAACTTCATATTCAGATTTTATATACAAGTAAATCAAATTATAATTAACACAAAGTAAAGCACACAACATTGGTTACAATTCCGAGTACTCTGAAAATTTTCTGTGGGGATGTTTGTAACGCACAATAATATTAGTCCAATACCCACCTTATAGTATACCAATCGCCCCAGAATCATTTTCTGAGTCGATTTATCTATGTCCGTCTATTTAAATCTTGTTATCAAACTACAGGTGGTAATTTTGAAGATAATTCAATGAAATTTGGTACATGATCTTCTATTGCCCCAGGGACAAAAACTATTGAAAATTATTAATTAAGATCGATCAATTATTTTACTTAACCCCCGAATAGGGCTTGTAAACGCAATTTGGGGATAATTGAATGAAATTTGAAACCGTAGACAAAACCTATTGAAAATGGTTAACATCGTTCCCTAATATCACCTAGCCCCCATATAACTGAACCAGCCGTATCTGGACAAAAAGCTGCAAAACAAGTATATGGTATTATATGGTCGACCTCGCCCGACTGTAATTTCTTAATTGTTTTAATTTATTACTTAATATGGATGATGAGTAGTATATGATGTTTGGAATGGAGTTGAGGCACTCACAAGTATATATTTGAATATTTAGTTTCTTAAGCACAAACACTGTTATTAACATGATATTTTTACAAATGAAAGCACAAAAGCTTCAATTCTAAGGTTTTTGACTTGACTAAGTTTACTGTTATACAACGATCATTTATACAATTTCAAGTTATTGAAAAATGTTATGGTGTTATTATTAACTCAAAATTTTAGTTTTAATATAAACTTCAAAAGTTTGTGAAATTTTCAAAGTTAAGCAAATCAAAAAAACGTTTTTCTATAAAGAGAGATCTAGTTTTATAGATTAAAAAAATGTTCCATTGGACTAAGATCAAAAAAGATGCATATGTACGTAAAAATTTAAAATCTTTCTTTTGTACTTCCAATTTGTACATAAAGTTATTATACAACTACAAATCCCTCCTATTAGCTAAATACTAAACGTTTATTATCTTTTGTAAATTTGTTGGGGGGTTTTCCCAAAATCCACAGAATATTCTTTACAACTAGCGTGAGAACAACTCTATCTCTCTGTACTAACACCTCCTAAAAAAGAAACACTCTTAACAAATAATAATAATAATAAAAACTAATTAATGTATGTAAATATTGTATTGTTGACAGCCTTGTTTTAATATTTTCCACTTTTGTAATAAGGGGAAAATCCAAAAAAATACAATAAAATCAATAACCACTTTGACTCTAAAAGGAAATTCCAAAATTATTCATTGCTTACTGAAATTAATTTTGCAAATTTTCCAATTTCATCAGGAGATTAAAGTCGACAAAAATAATTGCTCAAAAATTCCATACAAATTTCAATTGGATGTCAATGAGCATTTCATTAATATTAAAATAAGATTTTCCAAATTTGTTAGAATTTCCACCTTTAGTTAATTCGCCCAAATGTGATAGGCATTTGTGCACACACACGCACACCTTTTTTTAAGCACAGCCTAAATGTTGCATGCAGCATGCTGTGCTGTCGAGTGGGTGTCAGTGACATGCAAAATTAAGGAAAAATAGAGAAAAGAAAATAATTTTTCAAGTGGCTGCAAATGATCATGATCTAATGCATGCAACATACACATACAAGTATCTATTACTTTAACTTGTTTTAGCATTTCTTCTAGGATACCGCAACAAAAACAAATCTATATGTGTGCGTGTGTGTATGTGAATTTTATGCTCTTCGCCTTGTTTTAATCTGTTTCTAGGTATAACACATTTTAAACACCAGTCAGCCAGCAGTAATATAGAAAAAAGGACACTCCAACAACAATTAAACAATTGTATTGTTAGCATTGTTTTATTGCCTGTTAGTATGAATTGTTGTTTTTCTTAACCTTATTTTTGTGCTGGGCCAGAGCAATACAAATCCAACTTAAGGGAATAAATAGTTGCAAGTAAAATAAAGAACCACTTGAGAAAACAATAGATACGGGGCGACATCATAATAAAATGGTTGTTTATATGGCCATTGAAAATGTGCAACAGCTTACAATAGATGTGTCTTACACTGTGAGAAAAGATTAGTTAAAATAGTTTTCAAAAATGCTGGGTGCTGGTTACTTATCGTCGAAGCCGTTTTAATAATTATCGAAACGAAGAAGATTTTTAAAATTTGATAGATAGATCTATATTTATCGAAACGAAGAAGATTTTTAAAATTTGTTAGATAGATAGATAGATAGATAGATAGATAGATAGATAGATAGATAGATAGATAGATAGATAGATAGATAGATAGATAGATAGATAGATAGATAGATAGATAGATAGATAGATAGATAGATAGATAGATAGATAGATAGATAGATAGATAGATAGATAGATAGATAGATAGATAGATAGATAGATAGATAGATAGATAGATAGATAGATAGATAGATAGATAGATAGATAGATAGATAGCAAACTCTTTCGTCAATACTTGCGCTTCGAATCGATGTTCGACCTTCGGCCTAACACTACATCTCTAACTTCTAAGATATTGGAAGCATTTCATGATCATATTTTCCTCTCAGTGTACATGCAACTGCAACAATTGAAAACAATGCATTTCTTAAAGCTTGGCCTACAAAAAACAAGATTTTACTTAATAACCACTTGAAAATTTTATGACGGTACCAAATTTTCGAAGGCGTAAAAATCTCTATGACGTCGAACAATAAACAACACTTGAAATCACTGCGGGGAGAAAAGTAATTGATGAAGAATATAACACCGATCTATTATTCTTCTCTGCCTAAACTAAACGCTAAATAAAACAACAACAAACAAGAATAAAAACAATAGTAGAGGTGCGAAGTTTCTTTGAAAACGTATGTGCAGTTATATGGCTGATTCTCAAGGACCTCTTTCATTTCGTTTGGTCGAAGAAGAATGAATTGTTGCTTACCTGCACAATGGCATAAAGAACAATAACAGCAACAATAATATGAACAACAACAATAAAACAGGAGGAAAAGAAGAAGAAAATTATTGACGACCTATAAGTGTCATAAAATTTTAAAGATAAACTCTCAAGATCGATTATATACCATAGTCAGCCAACAACAATAATAAATACACAACAAATAGCAAAGTAGGTAGAGATAAATAAGTGCATGGGATACAATGTAAAACACTTGCTCTATCAAAAAAGAACAACAAGATGAAATACAAAGAATGAGAAAACAAAAACAAGCAAAAGAAAAGGTTTCGCGAGTTGGCTGCGCTAACTCTAAGAACTACACACAAGCTGGGATATTTTCAAATATTAAACAATGAAGCCACTCAAAACTCAAAAAGGGAAAATAACACACACTCATACATACACACACACACACTCGATAAGGCGAACGGATGGACAGACAGATAAGATACGAGTAAACTAAATAAAATACCAGGCGCTTTTAAAGATTTAAATGAAAGTAAACAATGAAAGAATTTCAAGTATCATAAAATTCATGCTAGACTTAGAAGCGCCACGGTTAGACTAACAGACAGACAGACTCTGGGTACTTGAGAATTCTTCAAGAAAAACAACAACACAGCAAAAGAAAAGGAAAAATATGTATGTATGTTGGTACTTTGTTGTTTGTGTATTTTAAATCTCTTCGCTGCAGTTGGCAACCTGTTAAATGTAATAATACGATGTTTTTTTGAGGTTGAATTTCAAGTGGTTGTAATAAAACTTCAATGAGAGATTAACATGTAGGATGTACAAATAAACATTTTTACTGCATCTTCTGTGGAATGTGGTATGTTGTATTTGTACATGTAGGTTAACAGAAAGACAACAACAACTATAAAGAAATGACCTTTACAATTTTTATTTTAATTTCCTGGAATTAAAGGTGACAAAATCACGTTATTTATTAAGAAATTTATTGTATGGATTATTATTATCGATCTGAAAGGTTTACAGAAAAGGCATAAATAATAAGTACATGAAATATATTATTTCATTTGAACTATATATTTTTTTCATTGGAACGAATCTCTTCTCTTAAATAAGAAAAATAGTTTTTATAATAAAATTATTGATTGTCACTAAGACAATAAATATATAAGGAACTTTTAAACAGTGATCATCCATTATATTATTTAGGTTTTCATATTTTCTTTCTAGATGAATTCAAAACTCTAACTCGTCTAGATTTAAAATCAGTTCTTTAACGTTTTTAAGAAAATTTATAACTGATAGACGATGTTGTATACCCCTACACAAAAAACAGTGTAACTTTATCCAGGATACTTCGGAACAAAGTTCCAATTGTCGGGCAAAGTATTGTAAGTTATTATATCAATGATGAAGTATATTTAGATTCGATATTTCGTGGTAAAGTTATAGGTAAAACCATCCGGTACTTCTGAAAATTTTGATTAAATTCGTTGACAATACAGATCATGAAGATATCAGATATCATGTGCCAAAAGATTGAATGAAAGACATTTCCTGTTAAAAGCTGATTCAGGGAGATTTCGATATTCTGAAAGTGGTAATACTGGACTTTTAAGTTAAAAGGAATGAAGGACCTTTCCCGTTAAAGACTGATCCAGGGAAATTTGGATATTCTGAATTCGCAAACAAATATCCCTCAGATTCGGTTATCATGACAGATGATATCATATTTTGGTATCTCGGAGTTTCTGAGTCTAAAAGCCCAGACTAGTGGACCACATTTAGTGCACAGTGTAAAAGTCCTGCAACTAACGAGCTTTATCTTAAGTGGTGCTTGCCAGAGAGAAGGTACTGAGATATCACCACAGTTAAGTTTAGAAAATGGTCATCCTTATATGTGTACATGACTCCAGACATGACAAAACTGTCCATTAGCTACTCCAACAACTTCTACACTATCCCTCGCATATTGAACGATAGCAGGCAGTAATTTAATACATATTTATTCGATTTAGTAACGGTTTTCTTTGTGGAGCATTGAACTCCCTTAAGGAGATTTGCAAACAAAATTCTCAACGTAACAACTTAAAGATTAAATTTCAAATACTTATAAAGACATAATGCAATAAAAAATTGTAGACAAGAAAATTTTCAGATAATCATTAAGACATTTTTATAAGAATATAAAAAATGTAAACACCGAACATTTTTATTCTTGACATTGACAGACAAAAGAAATAAATAAATAAATAAATACTTATTGTTAGTAGGTCAAGGAAAGGAACTTGCATACATTAGAAATCATTTTGTTTTAAGTTTTTAAGATTAAACCATACAATTACATATTATCAAAAAACCGGGATCCATATTTTAATCCCCGTTAAAGTAAAATATCCAACATGATTGTTATGGTTTATTTATACATGTGCTTCGTATAAAAAATATGTATATATTTACATACATATCTACAAGATAGAATCTTTAAAATGCATTTCGTTACTGCGTTTTTAAGTAAGCAGAAGAGAAGGAGAGCAAGAGATAGTCAGGCGAACGGATGGAAGGAGAAAAGAAAACAAGTTTGGCTGCATTCAAACATAAACATAAACTGACGTCATTTTTAAATGAAATGAAACGTAAGTATTTTGCTCGTACTTATACGAGGGCTATTTTGAGAAGAATTTTTGAAATAAATTTAAAAATATTCAAAACCAGGCTAAAAGTTCGGAACTCTTTAACACATTACTGGAATTGCCTTTCATAAGTCCATAGAGTATAAAGCAATATGAAGTGAAATCAAAACTTTGACAAGAGCATTGCATTAGTTACGCAGCGTTTGAACCGTCAGTGAGGACTGAAAATGCGTCGTTCCGAAATACAGTATTTTCAGACTCGTCTCTTTGGAGGCAGTTAATCTGACAAATGCAACAAAAGCTGACCTAAAAAATGGTTGAGAGAATTCCATAAGACTTTTTGGAATAATAAAATGAGAGCAAGACGAAAAATCTCCTCAAAATGAGCAAGTCTGAAGTTAGTATGATAGTACGTATTCTGTGTGGACACACAGAATTACGAGCACATTTATGCAAAATTGGACGTGCAGATTCAGAGGTATGTAGAGCATGTGGAGCGGACAGTGAAACACTGGAGCACTTTCTTTGCCACTGTCAGGCTCTCGTCGATGTTAGATCCAAGTATCATGGAAGAGATATTATTCCGGAAATAACATTCCTGACTAACACTGATTGGAAGATTCTTAGGAATCACGTTACGAAACTGAGTTTCTGAACACTGAAAAATAATTCATTTGAACTGTCAGTGTGGACTGAGAAAGCGTCGTTCCGAAAGATAGTGTTTTCAGTCCCGACTTCTTTGTAGTATACGATCCATGTTTAGTGCACCTGACTGTCAGAGTCTAAGAACCTATGTAGCAAAAATACATACAATTTAAGTAACAGTTTTACAAACTAATTGAGAAATCCATATGAAGTAAAAATTTTCGATAGCGAACTCCAAAATTTATCGGTTTAGGTGTTTAAAGAACGCACAAAACCCAAACAGACAGTATTCATAAAATTCGAATTATTTCAAATAACTTTTCATCCTAAACTCGTAACAAGAGATATACAAATAAAATTATCTAGAATAAAAACAATCACCGCATCCTAAAAATTATTCGGATGGTGGGGGAAAAAGAGAATACAGACAACAACATAAACGATCGCAACACTTTAACGAAAGTTGTTGGACACGAGCAACAGATAACTAGAGAGAGAGCCGGTTAAAGCTTATTGTTGTTATGTTTTCTACTTTGCTCCATGTTTTGGTTTTCGTTTACTGGTGGGGTTTGTAGGGAACCAGTAGACGACTCGTTCGTTTATACATTCTCTTTATCTCTCAATTGTACAGGTTGAGATTTTATGGATACTTTATTCTCTGTGTTGTTGTTGTTTAAGTACGTTTTTGTTCTGCCTTGTAGGCGATAAAGCACCACAAACATTTTTATTCATTTTTTTAATTCACTACCAAATACCAACAACCACAGGGCTTAATGAGCGTACGACTGGCTGATGGACTGACTGACTGATTGTGTAGATTGTAAATAAAAAATAGTTCTCGATAAATGTTGTCGTCTATAGGCTCTCAGTTTGCTCGAAAGCTTCGTAGAATAATGTCGTGACAGAATTTCAAAAGAAGAACACAAAAAAAAACACAGTGAAGTGAAAAAGCCCGTTCACAACAGATTTTTTCAGTGAGTTCTGAGATGGCTATAAAAGAATGAAAAGCAACTACAACAACGAAAATAGCAACGAAAAAAAAATAATAAACAAGTACTTTAACTGAATGGAAAGAAAAGAAAAAAATATTTTATATGGAAAAAATTTTTACTACAAAGTTTTTTTCTTACTTATTTGTTTATTGTGTTATTTGTTGTAGTTATTATTTTTGTTGTTCTTAATGTTTCACAAGTTCTGTTTGATTATTTAAACAAAAAAAAAAAAAAAACGGAAAATAAAGTGAAAAAGCTATGACCAAAAAAGAAGAGAATAAGAAATAACTCATCACATACATAAATATATATTGAAGTGTTTTTTTTTTAAATATGTAAGATCCAGTGTTGCCAACATTTCTCAAGGTATAAAGGGAATTTTTCCGTTGTGTCTCTAACACCTTTAAGCACAAAATTTGCATCCATTATAAGATTTATTTAAAAACATAAATGTAAAAAAAAAATTTATATATTTAAAAATAAAATTTTCTAAATTCATTTTCATATTTTTATTTAGAATTTTCTGTTGTTTTGTCTACGAATTGCGACATTGAATCAATTTCCGTCATTAAAATTTCACTGACGTCCTCATAAATATATAAATTATAAAATGAGCTTATTTTTTGCATAGAATTTATTTATAATCTATATTTAGATTTAGATTTTTACGTATTACGAGTAAAATTTTGTGCCAAATCGACAATTATTTATTATTCAAATTTTTTTATTTTTTTGCCCTTTCTATTGAATATTGCTATTTAGGGAAATTTTGCGAATATTTTGTTTATATTAAAAAAAAATAATTTTTAAATATTTTTTATTGTTAATTAGATGATTATAAAAAAATATTATTTCGTTTAACTTTTTACGAAAAATTTCTTACTGCAAACGTTTTTTATACAGGTTCAAAACATAAGTACAATTTCTTCTCTTAGAGGGAACTGTAAAACACGCCCTGTGTACTTATTAACGAATCATTTTAAGAATTAATGCATTCGTGTTCGAATATTTATTTCCAATGATAATTTTAAGTATTTCGAATTTGTCTGTTATCCACGAATAGCTTTGCAGCATCTCAACGGCTTCTGCTTTTAATATTTCCAACGATCAACGATCCGGTTTTTTCTTGAACGATCCAAAAATAGAGGAAGTAATCTAGCTAGACACCTGTAGATAAGAAGACTTAATGTGGCGGTGGTGTAATAAGAAATGCACTGGGTATCATATAAAACAAAATAGAGCCCTACCACCCAAACCTGCCACCTTAACAACGAGTCTAAAACAGAATACACCTATTCTACGATCATACATGAAGCCTCTACCGAAGCTACCAGCTGAACTAGAAGAGAGTCGCAAAATGTCTTCCACAGATGATTTAAGTTCACGACCTCATTTGCCCTTAATGAGTTCGTCCGTCGAAAGCTATTCCAAAACCACCGAGGGAGAGGGTGAAGAATATTCACCTCGCATAACAGCAACTAATAATCTTGTTACCCGCAATGGTGGCAATCCCTTACAATGGCTATATACCTATAACATACAAGTGGATCCTACTTCACCTGTCATTGACATGTCAAATCTATAAGATTTTGAAATGAGCATCACAACAAAAAGTCAGGGTCAGTATACTACTACAACTTAAAATAAGGGAAACTTCACCTGTCATTGACATGTCAAATCTATAAGATTTTGAAATGAGCATCACAACAAAAAGTCAGGGTCAGTATACTACTACAACTTAAAATAAGGGAGACTCTTGTAACAGTTTTGGATATCAAAATCGTTTGTTATTGGCCCAAAGCAAAAGGGTAATGCTAATGGTCAGACATTGATAATTGGCAATCAAAATTTTGTTCTCCCAATCCAAATGATACCTAGAGCCGCAACAAGTGTTTTCCAACTCAGATTATCGTATTGATCTTGAGGACATGATACTCTTAACTTTTTAAATCGTTCTTTTTCTGGCCTCTCCAATTGTTTAGGTCATTCAAGTTCATTTCAATTCCAAGTTCACACCAATTGGAAAATATATTCAATTTATATGAAACGCTTTTAGTGAAGTCGCAAAATTTTGTTTCACGCCTTTCGCAATACATTCTCTATCTGGCATCTGCTAGTATTTATTGGTCTTTAAGTTTTCTAGAGACATGCAGGTTAAATTCGTCGGGTTGGTTAGGTCGTGTGTCCTAACCAACCAAATTTCAGCGAATGTATACTCATATAAATCTAAATAGTACCAAATTTAAGATAGTGTCTGTTTTGAGAATTCGGATAATACGTTTTAAACACAGATTGTCAAATACATGTAAACTGCTTAACTCTCGACTCGATACGGTTCATGGTTGGCAGTGAGTATTTACATTTATTGATGATAATATTTCAGCAATCATAATCATGGGGAATTCCAAACATTAAAAAAAGTATTTTATATTTTAAAAATTTAACTAATTATCTTGAACTTAATAAAATATTTGCGGCAACTCTGGAGTTGATATATATAAAATATTGTTGTCGATTTTTTTTGTTGCTGTTGCTTTTTTTGATGAGACGACGACGGACTACTGTTTAATAATGAATTTATTTATTTATACATTTATGAAAATGAAGCAACAGCAACAACACTCATACACAACGGCAGAACAAAAAAAAAATAAAACAAATAAAGAACATATAAGCGTATGAATAACAATAAAAATAACAACAATAGCAATAGCGAAAAAAACTCTTAACTCAGCACTTTGTACAAATCGGCTTTGTAGTAGTTGTTGCTGATTGCTGCTGCATAGTCAAAGTTAGTATGATTATTTCGTAAATATCATGACAATTTTCATGTTTTTGTTGTATTTGTTTTTTTTTATATCATTTTTTGTTTATCTTGAATTTCTTGCACCGATATCAAAAAAAAAAAAAAAACACCAACAACCACAGCAGCAACAAAAAATGGCAACAGCAACAGAAAATACAACTAAAAAAAAGAAAAATTTAAAACGATACGTTACGATATTTACTACTATACTCCATTCGTCGTAGGCAGACGTCGCAAACGTAGACATTTCAGAAAAAAAATATCAACATTCCTGAATGTCGTTTTGTATTCGTAGTCTTGGTCTTAGTCGATGGTGTCGTATCTCGTATAAACGTCCATAAAAATACTACGAATACAATCGGTTTGTATACGTTTATAGTGTGGATGGTTGTTTGCAATCATATGTACATACATATATGCGTGTGTATGTTTATTTTTTAAATACTAAACAATCAGTTTCAGTATGGGTGAATAGGAATTCAAGATTTACTCGAAGATTGTAGTGTTTTTTTTTTAATTTTTATTATAATTTGGTTTCATTATGATAGTGTTAGTAGTTTGGGTTAGTATTTTATTAAGTTATTAGAGTTGCCGGATTTAATTACTTCATCTGAAATCTTCACTGACGATAATAATTTATTAAAATTTGGAGTGATCACAACCAATATTTTATAGAATTTTTATTGCATTTTAATCGCAGAAGTTGGGGAGCTTAACGTATATAAGTTCCCAGAGAGTTGTTAGCGTTATTTTCCAACAATAGGGTAATCTAGGACCGATCCACCACTACTACTTTATGGCTTTTTTATATTGTTGTCATATACATGTAGAAGCATTCTTCTCAAGTTCTTAAGCCATTTAATCACTGGTCATCGCAGACTCGTTTCTTCCTGTCCATCCATCTGTTGATGACAACAGAAAACACGATACTTATAACTCCATATATCTTATGCGATACAATTACTTGGGTATACGGGTAGAAGGTGATCCGTATAGCCCTGATTCATTCTATAGACCATTCTTGTGGCAACAACTCAACATTTATTCCAATAATTGCCCTCTTCTGCATCAGTCTTTTCACCAACATTCTTCTTTACTTAGCAAAAGGTTTTACTGCCACAATTTAAACTCCTAAAGAGATCTCAGTCGCTACTATCACCTACAAAGATCATGGCTAAAATTTATGCCAGTATACATAGATACGGATGCGAGAAACATCTGAGAACTAAATTTTGAGATGTTTTTACATATTCCTAGATAGTATTGCATCTTTGAAAGCTTTAAAATCAATCTTATTAAGGACAAAATGTATAATGGATTGCATTAAGTCCCTGTATCAACAAAGACAACATGAATTAGTTATGGTTCAAGTCACTTGCAAAATATCCAAAAACTTTTGGCCTTGACTAGAGGATTGACTTACTTGCAGTAAAGGAGTGAATAACTATGGCCAAATTAGGGTATTGTAATAAGCCCATGTTCGCAATTAATAAACAGAATCTTTAATTATGGTCATTGCAACCAACGTTCGATATACATAACGATCTCTCTACTTTTTTTGTTTATAATCTGGTAACTTCATTTTAGAGGGTACTCTATTTATTGCACTAACACACACATACACACATTCATATTACGAAAGTGCATTAAGTGTAGTAGAGTGGGGGTAGATCAGTTGTTGTTGTGGGTATAGTTGTCGTTGTTTTTATAAGTAGTAGTCGGCAATATTACTGCAAACAATGATATTTTGTTAATGTTGTTGTTATAGTTGTTGTTGCTATTATGGTCTCGTTCACTAATAAACAAAAAATAAAATAAAAACAAACACTATAGATACAACAAATAAATGTGTTGTCAACCGGAATTTTCATTACTCGTTGATTGTACGCAATAAAAAAATTTACGAGTTTGTAATTATTTATATTATAAAACTGACAACAACTACTATAACAATAAGAGCAAGAGTAATGCAACAGCATCAAGCAATGGCCAAACAGAACAAGGCACTCAATTGCATCGTTAATATTGTTGTGCTGTTACTTGCTAATGTTGTCGTCTTTTTTGTCGTTATATACATATCATGCAGCCAACAACACAAATTATATTGACAATATTTTTGTGTTGTAATGTTTACCCCTAGAATACTTCTTTCTTATACTGATATACACATCTATCTAGCATTTAGAGTTCTTCTTTTACAGATTTTTGATTGTGTCACAAAAACAAAATTTTCTTTTAAGTATGTTATGTATCAAATACTTGTGTACACACCATCATCTTCATAGTATCTTTGTTTTTGTTGTTTTTTTTTTTTGAGACAATCAAATATATCATTGCACCAAAAATACACAACGAGACAGACATATGATTTCATTCCAGACTTATTAATTTTTCAATCATGTTCTTTCTGTATGTTGATTCTTTTTTTATGTTTTTGTAACAAGAACCATATTTATACATGTATATTTATGTGTGTGTATATGTATTAATCATATAAAACTATTTTTTATTTGTGGCCATAATATTTGATTCCGTATTGTATTAGATCTTTTGAATATAAATTATATGTTTTTTTATGATCGCACAAAACAATTTGTTTGATGTTTTTTTTGTAGTTATAGGTAGGTTAACTTATAAGTTACTAAAGGTTTAACAAAGCTAAATAAAAGCATATACCTATTTATAGGAATTTTTTTTTAATCAGGCTTGTTGAGAACTAAATATAACAGACTTATGGTGCTCTTCTTTTCATGAAAGATTTGGAGAATTCAATTGTTTTAAAAAAGCAATTGTCGTCTTATTATTTAGAAAACAACTTTGCTGGGAGTAGTTCCCTTCGAATTAAAGTATCTAAGGGCCAATCTTTAGCTGAAGAATCAAAGATTTAATTAAAACTAATTGTCGAAAGTTGTTTATGAGTACTCAATTAGTTTGATAGTTTAAGCGCCCAATAAAGGTGGTTTAAACTTGAGCAAGAAATGCAAAAGTGTAAACAGCTGATGCAAAAAATTAATAAAATTTTTACCAAAATAAACATAAAAATTATTCATTTGTCGATTAGTATAAATTTTAGGGACTCTTCTTCTTTTTTATAAAACATGCATTGTTTTTGGCAATACTGAGAAGTTTAATTTGGTACTCAAAACAACATTAAAATCAATTTAATGACATCAGATCCAGTATTTAGCAATTAGAGAGTCAACGCTTTAGTTCCGATCTTTCTGACGAACAGTTGTCAATGATGTTTGATAGTCCACACTTGGGAAAACATGAATGTCATTTTGCGAAACAGTTTTGTCTAATAACTACGTATTTGTTGACAATACTAATTTCCAAATTGACGTGTCATTAAATTTAGAATATGGAATGAATGGAGAAATCATTTTAACCTTTACACATTCTAAGTTAGAGCTTTGGAAAATGCAAAACTTTATTTGATGATGTTATTGATCAATGTCTCGATTCTACTGTGTTTTCAAGACGTAAATTTTAGCAGACATTACGTAATCTTATGGACGCCAACCTTAGCCTTTACTATATTGATTGAAATCTCGTCATCCCAAAGGAGAGTTTTTGATAACCAGGTATATATTGTTGATATTATAATTACATAATCTATCATAATGAAATTACCCTAACGACTAAGTGATAGTGTAGAACACTTTCAACTAGCGTATGTCTAATTAGTTAGATTGGCCTTCTTAAGTTAGTAAATGTTGCTGTCTGGCAGTACGAAGGTTTACGATTTCCACCAGATACTGTTTGCAAACTTAACTAAAGATCTTGCTCAACAATTTTTCATATACATGGATTGGATTTTTAATTTTTTTATTAAAACATAAATTTATTTACAATTTACATGTAACACGATAAAAAACACATATTTGCATAATAATTTGCTTTTGTCTTGTAACTATTTGTAAAATAATTTTTAAAATAAACTAAACAATAAATCATTATGTATTTCATCTAATAAAATATTACATGATAAATGGCCCCTCTACTACATTATCGTTTCAATCAATTGTAAATGAACCCACCTACATAAACGTGTGCTTTTATAAAATAAAAACAACAAAGTTACTCTAATACTATCACACCACATACTAACATACATAGATACACACATCCAAGAAAACATACCACGATGCCCACTCAAAAAGTTGATTGTCTTCTTCTTGTTGTATTTTATTTATTTGTGTTGTTGTTGGTGGTGTTGTTGTTGTTACTATGTCTTTCTTTCTTGTTTATGTTTGGCCTTGTCGCGATAAATGTAAACATTTAGCAAAACAATGTTGTTTAGAAAAAAATAAATAAATACTCGTAAGAAAAACAACAATACTGCTACCAGCAGTAAGTAACAGCAACAACATTAAAACTTAATGCGTACAACTTCTACTACTATTATTAAACTACTATTTACTAATACAAAAATAACAACAACAACCGCCAAGATTACTACGTCTACTACGAGTATAAATAATATAAAAAAACACAACTTGTACATACTTACATACATACATGGAGTTGTAGTGTACAATAATAAATACTACGTTTAAAATTAATAGTTGTATGTATGATGTTAATGATGTTTATAATAATCATTATCATCCTCATAATTATTATTTCGTTGTCATGATAATGATGTCGATGATCATGATTATGATTTGGGGCTAAACTATTCATACGTAAAATATACAAAAAGCACGTCTTTTGATGTTGTACGAATAAACGTTTCTACGTAAGTACATACATAAAAACATTTCTGTGCTGTAATCAAGAATAACAACAAAAAACAAGAAAAAGTACAAGAACGACAAAAAACACAACGAATGATGAAGATTGATTCCATTATTGTTGTTGACGTCGTGGTCGATGCACAGTGGCTCGAATTAAAAGCAACACAACGATGACAATATAATAGGAAATGTGTTATCACCTGTTGGCACCTTATTTATTCGATTGAAGTCGTATTTTCTATGTATATACCGTCTCCTAATGTAGAACCACAGTTTTTAAATTAAATCAATGTCTCAACAATTTCTATTGATCTAATCTCTATTTTATTATAACATCATTGAGAGTTGTTATATTCTCTATGTGATGTCTCCATTTTAGTTTTAATTTCAAGATGTTTTAGTGTGATACTTAACTCTGTCACCGATATACTCTAAACCACGATTCATGGGACACTGATTGATTATGGAGCTGATTCTCTTTCCTGATGCTTGTTATGAGAAACATCGATTTCGATGCATCGTCGAAATCATGAATCTTTATATAATTGTAGATATTGACATTCTTAAAGAATCTGACTCACGCAACTCACGCTAATAATGGTTGGCTGTTAACAATATATAAGTTACTACTATAATTTTCAAACGATTCCACTGTGCATCGTGGTCTACGATAAGTTACGTTGTATATATTTCTCGTAATCGTAATTTTGTTGTTGTTGTTGCGCTTTTATCGTCAACAATAGCAGCAACAACAACAATGGTCAAATCAGTCGTCGGTGCTTGATTTGTATTGTAGAACTATAAAGTACAACATAGCAATGACACATAATCTAAATTTATGATGATGAAAATATTTCTATACATAAGTATATAATTTTTTTTTTTTAGAATATTATAACAAAGACGATTTCAACGATTTCTTTAACTTATGTATGTACCGAGTTCTTATACACAACAATTGTTGTTGCTATTCGTTAGTTGGAACTTCTTTTTTACATTCATTGTGTATTTATGTTTGTATGTAAGAATGCTGTAAAGCATTAAGTATTAATTTGATGCAGAAACCTTTATCTTTATTTCAGATCATCGTTTTAACCGCAATTAGTTGTTGTTTGATATTTTTTGTCGGAAATATCAGCAACAATAAGAGGAATTTTACAATATTAATAGTTCATTGACATAGGTTTTACTATTCATCAAAATTCCATTGATCGTATTACAAGATGTCATAGTAATTTTTATATTTGATTAAACATTGTTGCAAGGAAACATTTTTATCGGTTTATAAAAGTATTTTAATAGGAAAGAATTGATGGAATGTTTGTTTCGTTAGAAATTTTACCGCTAGAAGTTTTTGTGAATCAGCATTCTGTATATATGAATATATATAATTAAAAAACATAGTGGTGTTGTTGTTACTATTGTTTATGCGTGACCCGTTGTCCTGCAGTTCGAATTTTATTTATCCTCTTGGTTATTGTGGATTACCTTGACCCTTAAGAATGTTATTATAGCATTACTCTGTAGTTTACAAAGAGACAGTTAAAAAACTGGTCTATAGGTATCACTGTGTAAGTGTAGATTCTCTAGATTTATTGGGGACTGTAAAGCGATAACTGCCTCCGCCATCACTTACCAAAGGAAGCTCACTCTCGTTTACACAGATTACATTTGTGATGTAAGATGAATTAGAGCGGACCAGGTGTTAGATGTTAGTGGAAATGATTGTATTTTCGAATGTATTGACATTCTGCATTTGTCGTGCATGCCTGTGTCCAAACCTCTATAATGTCGAATAAACTGTTTATATTAGCAAATATATCTATTCACAAGTCCATCATATTGTCCCCTATATGTTTTCTTGCTCCAATAGGAATATTACTAGTAACACGAGTGATAATACCATTCGTTTAATTTTCGTTTAAGTCTTGAAATTATTTATTAAATCACTCAAACTTGTTTCAGGATCTTCTTTATTTTAGGTCCTTAAAGGAAATGTGACAAACAGTTTCTTAGCCCCTATAAATTAGTGTGTAGTATCCAAGATTCTCACCAGAATCTATAATCTCTTTTACTAAAACGAAGATTTATTAAAAATTTTCGATAAATACAATTCGTTGTAGTATTGTTGTAATATGTGTGTTTTCGGTAGTTTGTAATCTAGTCTATCAAAACAAAAGTCGCAAAGGAACGCATAACAGGACCGATGGAAACCTACAAATATTTCTTCAGAATTTTATGTAACATACATCCTCATTTCAAACAAACAGTCTAACATCGTTGCAATATAAATAATTAAAACAAAAATATTATTTGCTTTAAAGAAATATTTAAAAGCTCACTGCAAATTAAAATAATTGCTACATTTAAAATTAGTATAAATCATAGCTTTAATTAAAACCAATTTATGTTATTAAGTCAATTTTACATTAAACCCACGTACAAAACCTTCAGAATATTGAATAATTTACACAAAGACAGTTTTTCTTTTTCTCTCAAAAAAGATCACAATTTCTTCTTAATCAACAACAATAAGACCGTTAATCTTAAAAGATAAAATTAAAAAAGTCTTGAGAACAAAAATATAAAACTAAAATACATATTCAAATATAAATTCTATTGCCAGACATTAACTTCAGTAGACCGGCGATAAATACTATTTTTACGCAAATTAAAATAGACAAACAAGAGCAAAATATATGTGCAAAAATTAAAAAATATGCATATATACATATAAACTTATAAATAAAGAATCATACGGAATAGTAGAAATATTCAAACATGCATATATTCCCAGACAGATATTTTAATCCCACTTTAGTTCGCGAATAACTTAGACAGACTATCTGTATCTATCATCCATGTGGTGGATAGAAGGGTTTTATAGTTATAAATAGTAACAAAATTCCCATTAAATGAAGAATAAAAAAGAAATTTAATAAAAATTGCAAAAAGAAAACATCAAATAGGCTATTGCTGCAAAACAAAACAGAGACAACAACAAATAAAATAAAAAAAAGTAATTCGTCTGACTTTGGATGGATGGCTGGCTGGTTGGTCGGATGGATGGATGGACATTTAGTATACACATAGATAGATAGATGGTTGAATGCTTGGTATGCAATGCATTCGTTTAGAAATTCTTTAATGCATAATAATAAAACTACAATTGATAAGGACAATGATCTCTAACTTAATTTAAGTTTTATTTATACATATGCGCATACATATTTTGTACAAACATACATACATACTTGTAAATAGTTGTTAATATGTCATTTTACTTAAAAGACTTAATAGGAATTTAACATTAACATTTAGTTTTCATGTAACAAATAGCAATCGATCAAATCAAATCACATGAAATCATATTTGTTACACTACACAACATAGTAAGCAAGTAAGTAGCAGCAACTCAGTAACAAGAACAACCACAACAAGCAACGACTATTACGGCAATAAATAATGTAAGATACAGAGCTTTAAATTGGTGATTTCTTAAATATGCAAAAAAGTTAGATTTGATGATATTAAAGACACTAAATGTTTATATTTGTTTATAACCAGGAGAAATTTGCGATTTAATCACTCAATTTTATAGAATACACATTCATAAACATTGTCTGTGTTACGAAGTTGTATATAGGCAATTCCACGACTGAAAAAATAAACCCCTTATAAATTCTGCATTTTTGAAGATAATTCAACAAAATTGGGTATATGATCTTTTTTAGCACCAAAAACGAAGACTGTTGAAAATTTTTGAAATTGGTCTATTATTACACCTCCATTTAATCCATATTTTAAAAAACTAGGTTCCGAATGGTTAGTATTCTTTTGCAAATATAGTATTCTTTAAATGGAACAGAATGACAAAATTGTTTTCCGAATACTAATGATTTTTCAAAATCTATACCACCCTGAAGGCGTGCGAATGTCACATACAATTGTATGTGACATTCGCACATTTTGTTTTTATATATTGCCCATATATAAAAACAAAATTTACTAAAATCAAAGGAAAAGAATATATAAATATTTCCCTTGGACCAAACACAATTGGCGTCTTACATGGAAAAAAGAGTCTGAACTCAGAAGACCTAGTAAAGCTGGCTGTTGTGGTTCTTGATAGAAATTTTTTAAAGCCTATTACTAAAAACTGTCTAATTGGACGCGTTTCAAATGAAATAAGATACCCACGAAACAGTTAATTGCAGAAGCGTTTTATGCAGTACCGGCCTATAAGAACATATAGATATATCCCAATGCAATCCTCTTTCATAGTAAGGATTCTCTCAAAAAGTTGTCACTAACGAACCTAATCAAATTTGTTTAAAGAACTAGGTGGTTTTCTCTGGGACCATAGGAATATAAAGATCAATCAAATATATAAAGGACAAATGATCTTCATATAACTAAACCTAACGGTCTTCCATGGAGCACTCGATAGTAATTTATAACATCAAAATAAAAAACTTATTACTTTTGACATAACATATAATCGATCATCTTCGATTTGTGATCACTTGATCTTATTCAATTTATAATAATTTAATAGACAACTTATAAAATAATACTTATTTAAATTTTACACAAAAACGATTCCATTCCATTTATGTTCTGACCACAAAACTACCAAACGAATAATGGAATTATTTCTTAAATGTTTAAATACAATAAAGAAAAACAATACATACATACATACATATACATATATATTTTACTACATACATATGTATGTAAAAGTATAAAACAGAAAACTTCTAAATCAAATCAATCGTAACAAAAATTATTTGGGACGCATCGTCATGAACACACTCAAGTGAACATTTTGTTTTATGAACATATGTATGTACGTTCTGTCGATCGGTCGGTAGGTTGTTCTTTCAGTTGGTAGTACCAAGATTATAAAGACTATTACAAAGTGGTGTTGGAGTGCTGCTATACAATCGAATTGGTTTAATGGTTTAAAGAGTAAAAGAAGTTGATATCTAAAACAACAAAAGCAACATCAGCAGCAGCAATAGTATTAAACGTAGTAGTAGTAGTAAAGTAGTAGTGTTGGAGTTGTAGGCAAAGTAAGAAAAAAATAAAGAAAACCTGTATAACAAGAATTGGTACCTGTTTATGTTTTTTTTAGATATTTTTTTTTTTTGGTATGCATACTACGACGACTGACTGACTGACTATATGCTCGTACTTTGGCTGCTTCAACAGCCAACAGAGATTGAAAGGTTTTTATGTAATGAGTGTGTATATGTTTGTAAGTAGTATATTCATGATGGTGATGATGATGATGTTGTTGTGTGCCCAACTAATAACAAACAACCTCATCATCATACAACAAGATATATACAAACATAATGACCGACCGATCGGCTGACATACGAATGGATTGATAGACCATGGGACTGACATAACGACGCATATTTTTATAATTTGTTGTTGTTATCATTTTGCTGCTGGTGTATGTTTTAGTACGTATTGATCGTGTTTGAGGAAGAAAACAAAATCAAGAAAAAAAGAGCAGGTCAGACTTATAAAAAACGTATAATGAAATCTTGCATTTATGTTAATTAGACTGGCCAGTTGTGATTTTCCTCTTTTTTTTTGAATTTTTATACAAACTGATCATTGATTACCTGCGGCGGTTTGATGACGTTTGAAGGTTTGTCATACAAGTTGGTTAAGGTTTTAGTGTTTGAAAATTTTAAATATCAAGGATATAGCCAAATTTATAGTTAATCACATAAGCTCTATAATCGAATATGATCCCAGCTCAGTCTAGGCTAATAGCAGATTCCCTCAGGTGTTAGCCCTAATTTCGCCTTGACTATAAACCCCTATCAGTAATCAAATACCCGAAATTTCCGATAATTTCAGTCTCGAGAGATTACGTCTAATGTTTGTAACAATTTCTAAGTCTCATTTTTTAATAAGATCGGAATAATGTCAAAGAAGTTCCATAAACCTTTTTACTCTTACTTTGCCGAAGAAAAATTAATTAAGATAAAAAAATAAAATTATCAAAGTTTAAGAAATGGCTTATGGCATCATTTGGAAAGTTCTGTATCTTAAATTGGAATTTATATTTTTTAATTAATGTATGAACACCGAAAGTCTGGTCATCCTTAAATTAATAAAATTAAGAAACAAAGAAAAAAGAACAACATTCATAAAGAATTTTTTAGTTATATGATCGTTCGTAGTACGACTATAACTTGAGCATGTTAGGCGGTAAGTGTAGCCGTAGTAGAAAAAATATTTAAGAAAAATACAAACTAGGATGGATGGGTGGATAGATTACTGGTTGGTTGGCTCACTGGCTGACTGACTAGATAGATTCGCTAGATTTTTTGTTTGTTCAATCGCTTGCTTACTATTAGTAATAAAGACGGACAGACTTGTTTGTTGGCTGTTTAGTCGGGTTGGATGGAAAGAATTTATTTTCTTGTTGTTGTTGTTTTTGCATTCTAGTGAAGTGTGTGTAGATTTTAGGTTGCTTAGTGTATGAACACTAGCACGAGTACGACTCACTCAGTGACTGACTAATGTTGTTGTTGCAGTAGTAGTAGAATTTGTTTATTTATTTATTATTTTGTTGTTGTTCTTTTCTTGATGTTTATTCTCGTTTCGTCGGTCTTTTTATCCGTCCGTCCGTCCGTTTGGCCGTCTGTATAGTATGTTGTTGTCTTGGGTTGCGTTCGTTGTTCAGCATTTTTACTGTTGTTGCTGTCTTATGTTCTATGTGTGCGAGCGCGAGTGTGCTCTTACGAGAAGGCCAAACGATTAGTTAGCTGTCTGTTGATACATCGTGTTAGTATGAGTTCAATAATCAGAGTGAGAAGTAGTAGTATTAGTTGTTAAGCGAAAAGATAGAACACAAACCGTAAGACGGTTATGGGAAAAATTCTCAAAGAAAACTAAATACAGATGAAAAGTGATCAAGTCATATAAACAAAACATTTTACTGAACTGAAAATAAAAACATTATTAACAAACGGACCGGCCCGGTGTACTCTGACGTGTGAAAAATACTATATATTCGCTTTTATTTCACTTTTTTCGTGTTGGTCTAAAATAATCAAAAAGAAAAAAAAACATTTTAAAATAATTGATCAGAACTATTTTTGGATTAAACAACAACCACAACAAAACTAATAACAACATCGTGTTATAAAAATAATAAAAAAATATCTAAACAGCCATAATGAATTCACAGCAAAACAAGATTGAATGAACAATTTAATAATAGTACGAAAAAAAGTCTAAAAAATTAAAACAACAAATTCACAATATATAACAATATAAAAATTCTAATGTATTATTACAGAATTATACGTGCGTTATAAACAACAAACTTAAAAGAAAAATAAATACTTTCGGAAAAGTTTTTGTTTTTTTAATTTAACAAAGTGCCAAAATTTAAAAAGTCGATAAAAAACATCTTGTTGCTGCTTTAAATGATCTCCATTGATGAAATTCCCACTCAATCATTGTGTTCCTTTTTGAACTGATGAGTTCAAATAAAAAAATAACGAAAAAACAAAAAATAGTATATAAAAAAAGAAATAAGTGAATTTTATTTATTGATATTGAATCGGCTCGAATTGTATTAAAACGAATTGGCATTTTAATAATGAGTGTAGTAGTAGACATTTATGTGCGTGTGTGAGTTTTAATTGGATATCTTGATTATAGCATGTCAAATGATGAATACAAAACATCTTTGCTGAATTATAATCGCTTTTATTTTGGTCAACCCACAACAAACAACAACATCAACTATTGCAGCAACAATTACACCAATAACAACATATATCAAACAGTATTTCCAGTAAAACAAAGTGATAAAAACTCGATAGCATCAATAATAACTCCCTCATCCCAAAAACCTACACACCAAGCGGATGATGTTAATGACAACAACAACAGTAACACAGATAAACGTGTTATAGGTTCCCAATTTGTGCCTATGAATCTAATAACAAATACGGGTTTGGATTTAAGTCATTCCATAAGAAAACCAACATTTACAACTTATTACAACAACGAATCATTAGCTCATAACAACAGCAACAATTCATATGTCTCATCGCCCTCATCGTCCACCTCAACATCAATAGACGTAGAAAACGACGATAACGACGATTGTGGTGAACGGATTATGTCCCCCGTAAGCATTCCATCCCATCAGCAAAAACCTCTTCTTAACGATACTCGCAATCCCAGCCAAAGTGCCTTTACAAATATGGAATTAACAGCGGGCTCAATACCCTCCGGATTTCCGCTTAACTACCAGCAACTTTATGCCAATAATGCTGCTCTCTATGGAACTCCAGTTATGTTTTCTGGTGCCATACATGCTGCTCATGCTTCTTATATGGCAGGGCTACCTTTACATGCGGCTTTATCGCCGAATGAAACCTATTTGAAAGCCATACAAGCCGCTGCCTGTGGCATATATAGTCCTACAGCTTTAGTGCCACCACCACCTCCTCCCTCTGCCTCATCTGCAACTGCTCTCAATACTTCATTGATTTCCGGTAAACCCTCATCACTGCACAATCCCACAGCTTCTTCAATGATGGCGCTGGCGCCTTCCTCACAACCTATGGGAATTTCCAAATCACCTCAACAACATCATCATCATCAGCAGCAGCAATATTCGCCCAATATTGCAAGTAGTTGCATAGCGGAAGTTGAACAACAGAAAAAGGATTATCATGTACCGCCATTAAATTCACAAACATCGTTGAGATTAAATGCTAGTGGCAGTGGTAGCAGCAATAACAATAACAGTACAGGTACCTACCTAAATGATAAAGTGAATGAACGTTTGACAAGTGTTGATGCCTCAAAAGATTCGCATTTCAAAGTGCCAAATGGCAAAGAAGGATCGCTGAAACATCGTATTTTACGACCACCTAGTAATAGTGAATGTGCGACAGAACCAGCTAAAACTCCTGTCATGAGGTATGTACGAGTAATTAGTTGATATATACATATGTTCCCGCTTTTATTAGGTTCTGTACAATAAGCAGAATAAATTTAAATTCTTTTCAAAACATTTTTTCCTGCCCAATAATTAAGCAACTTTCGAACAAACTTATGGTTCGAAATATATGTAAAATTTCCATTTGAAAATATTTCCTTAGTAAAATCATTACCCAACATATATTGTTTTAGTTATTTTACTTTATATTTTTCATTTAAATATAAAAATTCAATAATAAATATTTTGTGTTTACTTTCAGAACTTATAGCAGCACCACAAACTTCAAGAAAGGAAACTATATTGAATTAGCTAATGGAGCTTTACGCAGGGTTGAAGATATGCGTACCGAAGATTTCATACAATGTGCGGAACGTAGTCCACATCATCAGTTGGCCGAGTCTACTGTAGTTAAAATCAATACTAGTCTGCCCACAACGGCTGTGATAACATTTAGTTATGATAGAAACCGATCAAAGGTAATGATTTACACGATATTTTTTAATTGAAATGATTATACTAAATATTTGTTTACTTTTTATAAAATAGGTTGATATGGAAGTATCTTTGGATCACCCATTCTTTGTGTATGGTCAAGGTTGGGCATCATGCAATCCCGAAATGTCGATGAAAATGTTTGGCCTTAAATGTCAACGTTTACAAGTCGGTGATATTTGTATATCGCTAACAAAGCGAGAACAGCCACGACAATCCACACCACCTGTATCGCATACGACTCAAAATAGTTCATTAACTCAATTAAATGAGGCCTTGAATTATCAAAGAAGACACGCACTGACTGTGTCCAGCCCAAATGCAGCTAATATTAAGTCACCCTCGTTGCCCACCATGAGTGCAACAACAGAAATGCCTTATGCTGCCTCAATGAATGCTCATGCTTTCTCAATATCAGTACCACAGGCAAATCATCATCTGCAACAACAACAACAGCAACATCATCACCATCAAGTACAACAACAGGCTTATGCCGAAATGGCCAAGTTAATGTCTTCCTATGCCTACGCTAAGGGATTGCCACAACTGCCTCACGAACAACTTAAAGAAGTTGTTATGGATGCTGCTTTAATGCAAAATTTATCACCAAAAATGATGTCGGCTTTTTATCAAAATCAAATTTTTCAATTAGCTCAGCAACAACAACAACAACAGCAGCAGCAACAAGAACACTTGAGACAAACAGAACTGAAAAATAATCAACAAAGAGTGGTAGCAAATGCTCATTACAATGTGTCTACTAACCTAAACAGTAGTCATAGTCCCCAACCCACCGATTTGGAGAATAACCTTAGTCAACAACAACAACAGCCACCCCAAACTCAACCTTTGGATGTTACCATGTCTCGCAAAAGACGCTGGTCTGCTCCTGAAAATATGTTCGATGATGATGAGTCAGATACTCAGCCACCTCGCAATGGATCATCGCCTGCCACTGCCAGATCGTAAAATGAAATTGGAGAGATAGAACCGATCTTCGGATGGGAAAAATCTATGAATTAATTGAAGCAAACAAACAAACCAACCAAGCAACCCCATTTATAAAATGATCTCAAATAATTGTAAACAAATGCTATGACAATGGATGGATTATTGTCCAGTACTTTTTTGATCGATTTTTATTTTATAACTATTATTATTATTTTTATTTTTAATTACGAGTTACTTGTTAATAGTGGATGACTGCAAAAGATGTCGCAAAAGATAAGTTTAAAACTTTACTCAGCACAAGACGAAATGAAAGGAGAATTATTAAATATAAATGTATGACTTTGTTAAGGGTTTTTTTTTTCTTTTAAAATCAACCAAATATCGTAACTAAAAACTCTGGGTGAAGAGTCTACTACATACATATAAATTTTGAAAATAATAGAAAAAAGTACTATATGAAACTAGACTGCAAATGTATAGAATATATTACATGTAGAAAAAAAACAACAACAACAACAACAAAACAGCCATATAAACAATAACAATTTTATTCTTAAGCTTAGTTTAAAAATATAACAAAACAAAAACCACAATAAAACTAAATATTATTTTAGTCATTTAAACCAATTGCCAATTCAAAATATTACAAACAATCTTTATAAACAAATAATAAAACAAAAGAAACAAATCTACTCTTAAACTCAAGAAACAATATAATAAATAAATACGAGAATAAATCAAACAAATATTAAAACAGTTAAAAGTCATATATAATTAGATCGATATTTTATATACATATCTATATAAATTACAAACATATTAAAATAAAATACTTATATATCAATTATATACTATATACAATATACTACATACATACATATGTTAACACATACATACATACAATCATACATAAAATCAGGGTTCATACAATAAAAACAAAAACATTTATACAAATAAATCTTTATATGTATACACATTTTGTAAATATGTAAATTTATGTTATTGTATATTTTATTAATTGTTCGTAAATAAATCTTTAGATGTTAAACAATTTTTTATAATGTCAAAAACAAAAAAAAAATAAATAGTTTGTTGTTTTATTTACGTAAAGTTCGAAAAAAACGTTAAATACAGAACACACGAAAAGAGTTAAAGAGACAACCAACCAACCAATCAATAGATTTTAAAATTCAATGAATAATGCATGAATTAAATAAACAAAAACTGGGAGAATAAAATAAATCAGAAATTTGAATAAGATTTAAATAGTTACGATAAGCATTTTCGATTTACTATTTGATATGTAGATATAAAGATGCTAAATAACTTTAAATCAAGAATCAGACTTATAAAGTTGTTACATTTTTTTGAACGTAAACAGCGTGCAGACAGAGTACAAACGTTTAAAGCAGAGGAAAATAGAGATGCCAAGTTCTTACTATATTAGTTCTTAGTTATATTAAATATATTTATATGAGGCTTAATCTCCGATGAGGGCCTTTAAGGCGTCTTAGGTCTTTTATGAACTCTTATGACAAAGGGCCACAATAAAGTGACTCTATTTTTTCCGTCCACCTAATGTCCTCTCCAAGTATGCAGACAACGACTTATTCTCGTGTGTCCGGCTTTGTTACAACGGGATCGGCATAGCGTATGACCTATCTACCTACCTTCTAATGCAAATAAGTATTTCTGTTTATTGAATTACACTAGAGCTGTTCATTCGTGTATAGCAAACCAAAATATAAGCAAAACTCTGCACAAATATTGATTTTATACATAGTCGTATTAGTAACATTGAGTATATAAACTTTCTGGTGTTAAAAGTATGTATTACAACTTCCATGCACATTCTTCGTACAATGTACAATTTCAAATTCAAGATCAGTTCAATTAAATAAAAGATTTTATAAAAATATACAAAAATCAGGGATCTAATGACATTTATTAATTGAATTAGAAAATGTATTTCTTACTTTCACCTCAATTTATATTATATGTATAAAAATAAAAATGTATAATTTTTTTTAATAAATTTAAAATGTACTCACCGTTAACTGCTTGCAATTGAACCATAATTTGATATTAAATACCGCACCAATTAAATACATGTATTTTTTTTAATTTTTTAACACTTTTTAAGCTTTTTTCTATTAAAATTTTGTAAGAAATATTTTTATGAATTTCTATTGACTTTTGTCAACTTCTATTTAAATTTTCATAAAATACTTTTTTTATTTATTATATATTATTTATTTTTTCTATTATGTATTTTATTTTTAATTAAATTACACGAATATAATCGTTTTTATTTATAATTTTCATATGAATTTTACTTTTTATGTATACATTTGCGCACTTTTATATTCATTTCCTTTTTTACTTAAAAATATAAACCATTTCCTTCTTTTACAATCACTTCCGTTTTCTTTAGCATTTTTTATTTCCTATGCTGTCTACTACAATTTTCTAATCTATTACATTTTATAATTCTTTCAATCTTTTAACACTTTCCAACACTTTACGCATTATCCAACACTACAATATTCACAACACTTTATTTTTTTTACGTTTTGCTACACTACTTTTAGTGAGACTTCTGTAACCAACTATTCGTATATTTGCATTTTCTTATTTCCCATTGTGCCATATTTGATTTTTTTGTAAATTTCAACATTAATTAACACCTATTTTAATTATCAGCAGGAATTTTCATTTCCGATCACAATTTGTTTGAGTTACGCACAAAAAAATATTTGAGACAGCCGCCACTTTCTGACTTGATGGCACCGGTATACTTCGTAAATTTTTTATTTAACCACACGAATTTCATTAATTATAAGATATTTTATACACAATTATTATAAATCTTTATAAATTTTTAAGATTTAAACACTATTTTCATTAAAATTTTACTTTTCAAAATCAGGACAACTTTTAGTTGAGTTTACTGTGTCCATTTTGTAATATAACTGTTACCGCTTCTTCTTGTTTACAAGGTTTTTTGAAGTTTCGTTTTTTATGTGTAGTGTTGCCACACTTATTAAAATTATTTTGATGTAAAAGAAATTATTTATGACAAATATTTTATTTATAATTCGATATAAATAAATTGCAACATGTTCAGTTATTATAGTTCAATAAATAAACTTTTGAATGATCTAACAATCAACATTTGGTAAAAAAAACAGTTCAAAGCTCTTTATTTTTAACTTTTGCAACACTATTTGTAACAACACTACGTGGCAACACTATTTTATATTTTAAAATATCTATTACAAACGGTATGGCATCTTTATCACTTAGACAGCTGTCAAAATTTTATCATCAAGTTGCATCGTTATTTTCGTGGAAATTGTGTTTGTTTTATTGTTTGTAGAAATTTTAACAAAAATATTAAAGATTTATATACATTTTAATTGATTTAACAAATCAGTTACATGTTATTTTATTTGGACAAGTATTTTGTAATCCCTAACCATGGATTACAATGATGATTTTAGTCCGCGAAGACTAGAACAGGAAACAACTGCCCTCAAGCAACGCCACCAACATCACAATGATAAAGAAGATGCTGAAAATCATTTGGTGGGAAATTTTCAACATGCTCTTCTCGAGGAGAATGCCAATAATGAATGGCGTCCATTAAATGGTTTACGCCAGCAGGGCATGTACGATTATCAAGAGCAACAAATACACCAACAACAGCAACAAAACGACGGACATATTGCTAATCACACAGACTATCATGACAATCTGTCTTCGTCTGGACATTATGGTAAAACTCAATCCTCAGATCAAGGAGGTCACTTTAATGATATACTTAATAGTAATAGGCAAAATATGGAGGGTAAGTGTTAATAAAAACAAAAGTGAGAGTGATGTATTTGAAAAATTTTCATATTTTGTAAGGTTCCCATATGAAAAAGATCACAGCAGGCAATTCATACGAAAGCAGCAACAAGTATGGCCGCATGCATAATTTACCCATGCTTTCGGAAGACTTGCGCATCTCCAAAATCATACGCCGCCTAATGATTGAGAATAATCGCAAGGCTGCTATTGATCTGTGCAAGAAATTGGAAACTGCTGTACGCAATCAATCAAATGTTAGTTATATCTGTCGTTCATTTGATATTCTATTCGATAATATGCTGACTGTGCTGCGTCAATGTCCTTTAGAGTGTTTGGAGAATGCCAGCTCCATTTTGGGTATTATGGGCTATATAAATCGTTATGATTTTGCCGTTTATAAGGGACACTTGACCAAGGCCTATGGGAACTATAAAAATATACGAAAATACTTGATGATGGCTTTAAAGACTACTTTAAGGTAAGTTTATTATTTATTCAGTTTGAGTTTTAAAGAATTCGTTTTCACACGTGGCAAATACTATTGATGAAATGTATATATTTTAGAAAAAACAAATATAATCATTTTAGGAATGGAATTTTGGAATTATATTTTTTCATGAAATAACTTTAAAAAATAATATTGGGGAAATATTGAGAATTCAGAATTATTTTTTAATAAAAAGTATTAATGAAAATTCGACTTTATCTTGAAATTTTTCGAAAATTAATTTCACATTTTCGCTGAAATGTCGAAATTCAATGAAAAGAACATTTATTTATTTACTTATTTATTTATTTATTTTTAATAAATTAAATTTTCATCAAATAAAAAATGTTTCAACTTAAAGTTAGATTTTTAACAAATCAAGAAATTAACGATAAAAAGTCGAATTTTCGGTGAATTCATATTTTGAATAACAATCGACCTTTTTTCTTTTAATAAAACACTTTTCTCTACCCACTATTTCCAACAGATGTGATGCGGTTAATCTGGATCTAAAAACCTACAGTGAACGACTACTGGGACTACTCAAAGAATATCTCGAAAACGCTGAAGTATCGGAAAATTTCATATCAATAAGTGAAACTATTGCAGAATTTTCTAAAAATTATAAAACATCATTTCAGCGCCATTTTACCGATATAGTAGATATTATTGTGGGATGGCATTTAGAGGTCGAACAGCCAGCAGAACTTAAACGTCACTGCTCCAAAGTGTTACAACAGTTTGCCGAATATTTTCTCAATGAATTGGATTTTACTTTTGGTCTTTTAGGTCAATTTATAGAAGATATAGAGGCTTGTCGCGAAGACATTTTAACAGAAGAAGATAGTACGGCGGTAACAAGACAACAATCCGAAATACGTGTGGGATCATTTATAGGAGCTTTCACTTCAATTGTTAAGGCTTTAGCCTCTAAAGGAGTAAATCTTAATGAGTTTGATACAGCTGCCCATATTTTATCGAACGCTAAAGAAGCTGTTAATAAAGTAGCGAAAATTTGTTTCGATATGATTCCTCTTTTAAGCGAAGAAACCGTAGTTAATTTAAATGAGTTCTATTGCATGATTTTACTCTACGATAGAAGTGTTGAAAATTTAAATGCTTTTGAAACTATCATACAGCTGCAACTGAGACATTTAAGCTCTTTTAATGACAACCAACAGTCCAGTTTTCTTTATATGGTTTTAAATATTGTACGGCAATATCGCACACAGCTACCGCTAAGTTTTATAACTCTACTAATGGGCACCGATAGTCTAGTACTGCAAGATATTAAACTTAGTTGTGGTTTAAAAACTTGTAAATTATTAATGAAAATCTATCATGAAATGTTGATAATAAAAAATGTTCCGCTGCTGCAAGAAGCCTATCGTCATATACTGGTAGATGTTAATAAAACAGTGGCTTCGCTAAATACCGTCGAAGGTACTGCGGATTCTATGATGAGATGTGAAATGTTATTGAACTTCTATTTGGCCGCCTTAACAGCTTTGGCTTGTCAGACTTCTTCCATTATAGGCATGTATGCCTTGAAGCCTTCTATTTTGGAATTGCTTATCAAAAATTGCCAAGCTTCAAATTATGCGCTCTGGAGTAAATATCCCACTTTACATCGAGCCTTATTGGAATTAATCATAGATCATTGTATGAAAAATCACAATTTTCGACAATCTTCACGTTTACTAAAGCAGCATCAAGATTCTCCTTCATCGGAAAATTTTGCCAAGATTTTAAAATTTCTAGGTGATTTACTTAAGTGGCATGTTTCAGAGAAAATATTTAAATGGCTAGAGAATATTTTACAAGAATGCTTGGAAGACTTTGAGGTATTAATAAAAAATAAGGATTTTCTGCATATATGCGAAAATATAACATTGTCAGCTGTTAAGCAACCTCTCATGTGCTCAACTATAATAGAATCTTTGCTGACATATCCACAGATACCAGAACGTATATTGTCCAATATAAGAGATATTGCTCTTTGTATAGTGGAGAGTTCAGATAAAAAACTAGCAGCTGCTTATTGTAAAATTCTGGCACAATTACCTTTGGAAATTTGTTTAACACCCAACTACGATAAACAGTTTTACGGTAAAAATAAGGAGAAACTTTTTACTTTATATCAATGGCACAAATCATCTGCCTGTTTTAATGGTCTTAGACCTAAATATTTTAAAACATTTTTGGAATCTTTGGATCCTAATACTCACATAAATAGTGCTCTCTATCCTTCAATAATTGAAAAGAGTTCGTGTAATTTACAGCGTGAACATTTTGTGGAATATCTAAAGAGTGTGCAGGACAATCAACAATTGCTATCGTATCATTTGCAATATGAGGCGGCCCGTTATTGTGTACAACATAAATTGCGTACGACTTTGGGTAAACCTCAAGAAACTTTCCTAGCCATAGAAGCGGTTATAATGAAATATGCTCGCTTTTTGGCTGAAAAAGAGGGTTTGCCATTGTCTTATAAAAATCTACAAAATGTTATGGAAGTGCAGGAAAATTGTCGCATGTTGTTGGGCTTTTTGGAGTGTCTGGAAAAGCATATTTATAATGCCGCTGAGGGTACAGCCTATGCTATGTTACCAGCTGAAAAACCGGCTAAAACATTCTTTCGCGTTAATGCTTCCACCTGCAGGGAATGGTTTAAACGCATACGGACCGCTGTCAATTTAATTTCAATACATTGCATGGAACCAGAAATGGTGATACGTTATTCAGAGGTGAGTCCATAACCCTAGATTTTAAGCATATCAATAAATTTTAAATGTGTGCTTTTTATATTATAGAATATTTTACAAATTGAGGCCAATCATAGTAACCTGGCTCTACTCGATCGTACCGTTACTTCTTTAGTGTGGGCTCTTTACAATTGTGGGGAATCAGACACGCTTTATGGCATAACAACCTGGTTAAAATCAAAACATGGCAAACGTTTTGAATGGATTCAATACGTAGCCGAACATGCCAGTGGTCACTTAGAAAAGGCTGCCACCGGTTACCTTTATACTCTACATGATGAAAATAACAAATCGATGGACTCTTATATGAAGGAATTTATACAAAAACAATTAACAGAATGTTTTTATCACACAGCCCGTTGGTCAGAGATACCCGCCATAACACAAGAAACCATTTATTCTAAACAACATTTACAAATGATGGAAAATGTCTATCAATCGGTGGGCTATCAACAATATAACTGGAGAAATCAAGAATTAAACACAGCCCTAGTAGAATTAACCGAATGGCCCGAGGAGAAAACTAATTATACTCCCAAATTGGAGACTTACTCTTACTATGAGGTGTTGAGAAAACTACAAGATTCCTGTTTAATAAATGCCAATTCTACAGATCTAAAGCAGGGGGTTTATGAGTCCGTAAGAAACAGTGTACAACAAGGCATACGTGAGGGTTTATTACGTAGTTATGAACCTGGCTTCAATAATAACCAACTAAATGAATTAATAATTCTAAATCATATTACCCATAAGCTACATTTACACCAAGATATTAATATTTCTTCCAAATCAAATTGTTTGGATACAATAATGTCTTCCCTTTTATTAAGCAAATGTTTGTATTGGTCCTTATTACAGGGTCAACAGGAGAGCAAACAACAATATGAACTATTGTTAAATCTATCTTCTAAATCACGTTTAGAAAATAACTTAAATTACTGCCAATCTTTGCTCAGCCAATTCTTTAAATTAAAACATATTAATTTACCTCTTAATGAAATTGCTCAACAATTGAAAATGAATCAATTAAATGTGGACTATAGTGATACAGTGTTAGTACAAGGTATAGAGGAATTGGTAAAATGTTTACAGTCCCAAACCACTTCAATAGCAGATGCCTTAGAATTGGGTTCAGCCTGTTGTTCGGAAGTCATACAACTGCAAAGAAGCCAAGGGAAAGAGGATAATAGTTCCTCTTTCCCTGATTCCATAACAAATCTGCTTTTAACCATGGCGGATTGGTTAACCATACATCGTTTGAATAATACCAACCTAACAAGTGGTCAACAATTTCAAAAATTACAACAACAATTACCCGAAATAGCCTGCTGTGCTCATTCGGACAGCGCAAAAGCAAATGTATTACCTTCCTCGGAATATGCTGTTGGTAAACTTTTAAATGCCAGTATTCTGTGTAAACAGAATTTAGGAGAGGCTTGGTTTTCCTATGGTAATTGGTGCTATCGTTGGGGTAAAAAACTTATGGAAACCAAAAGTACCGAACAATCTTCATCAGTTTCTGTGAATGATCTAAAAGATCTTAAACTTACCAAACGTAATGTGACCTCTATCCAAGATATACTAAAAGATAAATTTGATGCTGATTCCATACAGCAAATTATAGATGTTCTAAATAATCACATTTTAAATGCTATGAATTATGACAATACCGAAGATTTGGATTCGAATACAACAGAGAATACTACTGAAATTTTGGAATCGGAATTGAAAAATGTTTGTTCTCTTAATGTGGAACAATTAAATGGTATTCTCTCGATTTGGCGTCAAGCTCAAAAGGGTGTTTATGGTTTTTACGAAGAAGCAACGAGAGCATATTTCAAATATTTGGCCATAGAAAGTGAGAGTGTAGCCAAAAAGTCGGATGTTGCTAGTTCAGACAATAATGAAGTGGAGGATTGTACTTTCGTCACAACAACTTTGAGACTGCTGCGTTTGATTGTTAAGCATGCTATTGGTCTGCAGGTAAGTCCGAGATAATGTTCTTGAAGAACATAGATTCCTACAACAATAATAGAGTAAACAGAAAGAAAACTAAATATTTTAAAAAAAAAAATTATCAAAAATTCCCTTTTTCATTTTTGAAAATGTTTTTAAAAGCATATTAAATTTCTATTTTCTCTTCATTTTCTACTAGGATGTTCTTGAGGAAGGTTTACGCAACACTCCCCTAAGACCTTGGAAGGTGATTGTACCACAATTATTCAGTAGACTCAATCATCATGAACCCTACGTAAGGCAAAGTCTTGCAGAATTATTATGTCGTTTGGCAGTCAATCAGCCTCAACTCATCATATTCCCAGCAGTAGTAGGTGCTCAACAAGAACTTAAACATCGTAATAATGCTGACACGCAAGTACAGTTAAGCAATTGCTTTGGAACTCTACTCAATTCTTTAGCCGAACAAGCACCCAAAACTGTATTACAAGTACAACTATTAGTAAAAGAACTAAGACGCATCACTCTACTATGGGATGAATATTGGATACACAGCTTGTCTCAACTATATGCAGAATATTCCCCACTCTACAATGCACTTGATGCTGAAGCGAAAAAATCCAATAACTCTGAACTAATGCAAGCTAAATATGAAGTTTTCAGACAACATTTGCTGTCGGACTTTAAACAAATCACTGCTATAACCGAAAAAGAACCAGAAACTAATTATGAACGCAGTTTTCAAGAACGTTTTGGTAGCTATATTGATGCAGTATTAAAGGATCTAGAGAAGAATAAAGAGGACAGCAAACCGTCAGAATATTGGCAGAAAATTAAACAACTTTATAATATATTCCAGCAGAGACCTTTAAGAGGCAATTCCTCCACATTACGTATATCCGAAATTAGTCCTGTTTTAGCCAATATGCATAATACCACTATAGCTATGCCTGGCGTAGATACATATGAACAACCAGCGGTTTATATAAAATCTGTAGATGCAACGGCACTTATATTTATATCCACCAAAACTAAACCTAAAAAACTTTCCTTTTATGGCAGTAATGGTCAACGTTATACGTATCTCTTTAAGGGACAAGAAGATTTACACTTGGATGAACGTATTATGCAATTTTTATCCATATCCAATTCCATGATGGCACGTTCTTATGGCTCGAAAGCAAAAACAGATTGTTTCAAAGCCAATCATTATTCGGTTATACCTTTAGGCTCACGTTCGGGTCTTATAAGATGGGTGGACAATTGCTCACCTCTCTTTGCTATTTACAAGAAATGGCAACAACGTGATGCTTTACTTAAGCAGCAGCAAAAGGAACGTCAATCTTCGGCTAAAGGACAAGAACACATACAACAAAGCCCCGTGACGGCCAATGCTACTAGGCCATCTGAATTGTTTTACAATAAATTAACACCTCTTCTAGCGGAATGCAATCTTAAAGTTACCGATCCTCGTAGACAATGGCCGATTAGTGTTTTGAAACGTGTTCTCAAAGAACTTTCCAATGAAACACCTAAAGACTTATTATCCAAGGAAATTTGGTGTTATTCTGCTAATGCTGTCGAATGGCGTAAATCTGTACGTCGCTATTCTATGTCATTGGCTGTTATGTCTATTATCGGTTATGTCATTGGTTTGGGTGATCGTCATTTGGATAATGTTCTTATTAAATTGGCTACTGGAGAAATTTTACATATCGATTATAGTGTTTGTTTCGAGAAAGGTAAAACTTTGCGTGTTCCAGAGCGTGTACCCTTCCGTATGACTCAAAATCTTAAGGATGCTTTAGGATTGGTGGGAACTGAGGTGAGTACAGTAATTTTATTTTATAAAATTTTAGTTGAATTTCTATTGAAATTTTTCGAATCTTAAATTTTTTGTAAAATTTTAACTAAAATTTCGAATGAATATTTGAATTTGAAGTAAAATTTCAAAATTCTATTAAAATTTCTAGTAAAATTTCGCATTTGACATTGATGCGACTGTAGTTCAGGCTATAGACTAGGCCATACTCCAACTTCTAGACTATAGACTTGATTATAGATTATACTATCGACTAGACTATAGACAGTACAGTAGAATACAGACTATACATTGTACTATAGTAGTTATGGTCCAAACTAAAAACTATATTATAGTACAAATGTACACTAGACCATAGTCTAGACAATTGACAAGACAAGAGTACAGACTATAAACTTGACTAGTATTGACAATGGTTCAGAGTATAAATTACAGACTAACAAGTTTTAACTCCCATAATTAAAATTACAAATCCATCGATTTCTTGACCCATGTGAAAAATTATTTGTTCTTTTCAATACAAAAACAACATTTATTACATTGCTACGTCATTATTAAAAAAACTTTAATTTCTCTTTACTCTCTCATCCACGGCATTCTCACTTTATTTGTATGCATTTTTGTTTTTATTTATATTCAATGCAAAGATAAACAATCCGATGTTGTTGACATCGAAACTGTATAGATTTTAGGTAAACGTTCTGTTTTGATTTGCAACGTACTCGTATTAATCACACACACTTCAACATCAGCACCACTAATCGCACACTCATCCACATTATTATGATTTATAGGTATATCAGCACTTGATATGGAACATCTTTTATTTGCTATTGGCGAATCATTTCTGGAATAACGTTTCTGTGACATCGGCGAGTCTTTACTAAACTCTGGTGATGTCTGATAACAATTAGGAGATTTACAATGCAAGAGACGTAGAAAAGCTTTACGAAAATTTGAATTTTTCCATGCATATATAACAGGATTAAGGGCTGAATTGGTCATGGCTAATGAAAATGTTGCTTTATATAGTAAAGGTGTTATATTGTAGATTTTAAAGATTTGAGAGCAGGCGACTATGAAATAGGGCAGCCAGCAGATTGAAAAACAGCCCATAATAAAAACCACAACCTAGAAAGATAGTATTTAATTCGTCATTTTTTTCTTCAAAAGTGTTTTTATGTAAACATACTAACCTGTACAGATTTCCAATCTGGTTGCAAATAATTTGATGTCCTTTTTCCTCTGGGATTTTTCAATTGTTTAGCTTGTTTTGAGGCTTCTTTCATTATGCGCCAGTACATAAATAACATTAACATCCATATGATTGTAAATCCTGGCGTTATAATACCGGCCATATACCAAGGTGGCAATACCTCATCGAATTCACATTGAAAGGCTGTATTCCAGTTATTCCAAAACATAGGTACTATTGCTACCGTAGCACCTATAGACCAATTGAAGGCTATTATAAATATGGCCACTCGTCGTGTCATATATCTGAAAAGATTTCAAAGATCAAACAATGATTCAATTCGTTGCAAAATTCATAATAATAGTAAATTTTTGTGAAAATTAATAAAAATTTCTTGATTTTAACGAAGGAACCTGCTCCCACGTGTAATATAAACTAACACTCACACACACACACACACTCACATTTTACGCAAACATTTGTTTTCTTACGTAAAAAGTTTTTGACAATTAGCTTCCGTCTCTCCTCAATATTTAATGTACTATGTAATAGTATATCTGAATAATTGATCAAACAAAATAACCAAGCACAATGGGACGCAATTTCCAATTACTAATTAATAAACAATATACCTTTAAGGCCGGGTTTCTTACTCCTCAGTTAAACTAGGCTTAACTTGCTGTTAGATTAAACTCGGAACAAATTTAGGCGGACTTTAACCGATGATTGTGTTTTTCAGTTTTCGATTTAAGCTCAGTTAACTTTGTTAGTAATGCCAAGTTTTCACTCAAAAACATAAACAATGAAAAGCTGTTTTTTGCAAACAATACTTTTGTAAAATGGAAAAATTTTGAAAAATGTTAAATAAACATTTAAAACAATAATAAATAAAACAAAACAAATCAGAAAAATGCAATTTACTTAAAATATTATGTTTTTGTTCTCCCGAAATCATTGTTTTATTGTTTTTGTTAATTGTGTTTTCTCACTTATAACTTGAGTTTAATTGACCAATTATACTCAGTTAAACTGAGATAATGAATAACTTTACTGATAACTGAAAAACACGAAACATATATTAATCCAGGTTTAATCAAAGAATGAAGATTATCTTTATCAGAAAAACTCGCCCTAAGTTGAAATGTATAAAATCGAAAAGATATTTTAAAGTTTGTAAAACTCATTGTAAAGTATAAATTCTAAACATATGGACGTCAGGAATTTGATTTGATGTTTTTTTGTTTTGTTTTTAAATTCTGAGATTCTACATTAAAAAAGTTACAATTCACCCTGTTTTAAAGAGCTCATCTTTATCTAACTATAACTGTAAAATATAACTGTCTTTCTCGCACTTGTGTAATGTTTTACTTCATACAACTGTTCCTGTTATTTGCATTAAAACTCCATTTTTAACTTAAAATAAGGTTACGTTTTATCTTATAGAGACCACAAAATACTTACCCCCTTATTCACAAACAAAATTTTTATTTTATAAACGGTTTTTCTTACTACTCAATTAAACTAGGCTTAATTTGCTGTTAGATTAAACTCGGAACAAATTAAGACGGACTTTAACCGATGATTGCGTTTTTCAGTTATGAATTTAAGTTCAGTTAACTTTGTTAGTATTGCCAATTTTTCACTCAAAAACATAAACAATGAACAGCTGTTTTTTGCAAATAAAACTTTTATAAAAATAAAACTTTTATAAAATGGGAAAATTTTAAATAAACATTAAATATCAGAAAACTGCAGTTTACTTAAAA
This sequence comes from Lucilia cuprina, assembly GCF_022045245.1. Lineage (NCBI taxonomy): Eukaryota > Metazoa > Arthropoda > Insecta > Diptera > Calliphoridae > Lucilia > Lucilia cuprina. Next base: position 55,375,750 of record NC_060951.1, on the reverse strand, counting down.
TATTAAGATTTTGTTCTTCCGAAATCATTGTTTTATTGTTTTTGGTTATTGTGTTTTCTCACTTATAACTTAAGTGTAATTAGCCAATAACACTGAGTTAAACTAAGATAATAAGTAACGTTACTGTTTACTAAAAAACACAAAACATATATTAAACTATGTTTAAACAAGGAATATAGATTATCTTTATCTGAAAAACCCGCCCTAAACCCAGGTAAATCTATATCTCTGTGGGTAACATTAAAACTCTTGAACATTTTCCCCAACGGCTCAACACCTATTAGTCCCGAACAGAACGTAACGCTCCTAATATTTACAGAAATAGCCCAATTACTTGACTTAGACCATATACAGAACCCTCGAAATTAATTCGCGGCTTTCTCCGCACCGATTATAATTGAGTTGTTTGAAAATTGATTTGTTTAGAAAATAGTGATTGAGATTTGATGGAAGAGTTTCGATGACTTTAAAATATTGTATCCGAAATTGGATTGCGACAGCGTGTTGGCGAAGTGTAGAGGTCTCTTTGTAGAAACTTAAAAGTCATTGATTGCAATTTATTGATATGGATGAGTTATAAAGGGGCTTTCAACAAGAATTATAAATATACTTGAACAACTTTGGGTGCTTCGCTACCCAATTAAAATACAAACAAAATAGTACCAAAATGTTTCCCATGTATAATATTATTCATTAAGCACTGTGTATGTTTAGTTTCTAGTTTCTATAATCAAAAAGAAATTTCTAAAAAAAGAGAACCTTTTTCCCCCATTTCGTCTAGGAATAAACTAATTAAATTTTAAGTTTACAAAATATTCTGTGTTTAAATCTAAACACCACAGAAATAATTCATATGACTGAAATTTTTTCCGGAAAAATTGTGGTTTCAAAAAGTACCAAACAATTAACCCGATTTGATCCTATAGTTGCCAAAGTACATGAGCATGAGTGAATAAACAAATATTATAAAAAATGGCTCAATAATTTTGAATTAAATAAAATTTCCCGTTTTTCCCTTTTTATACTTTTTTCTCACAGAAATAGCAAATATTTTGTTAAAAAAATATTACAGAGTTAGTCCGTATAAGAAGTATATTTAAAATAACAATCCAAAATATTAACAAACGATTATGTTTATTAGTTAAAATGTTATAAAGACCCTAAAAAGGTGCCAAATCATCTTTGTTACTCATTTTCATTTTTTAAAAGTACGAATTTGGAAAAGGTACCAGGCACCCATCTGCTCTTTTTAATAGTAAAAGTAGGTACATTTAAAATTGTTCTTGTATTGCTTATACTGTGTAAGATAATCAAGAAAATCTGTTTTGCCAGTTATTCCCTTTTTACCCCCCAAAAACACAAATATCCAAAAATACCTCCTTTGTGGATCTACATATTGAAAAAGGCATCTACTGTCAAAATTTCATGGTTCGATGATGAATCATTCAGTCATAGATTAAATCGATTACAAACTTGAACCTAAAAAATCTCGACGAATCGATATACATATGTTGGTCTTGCTAAATATCTGTGCAATATAATTGTTCTATATTTTTAGTTTCGTTTAAAAAATATCTTATATCTTTAAACTTGCAAAATGAAAAATGATTTGTTATTGTTGACTATATGTTAAATACTTGTTTATTAAGGGATGATTTCAATTTTTCTATTCGAATTTTCGAAATTAATTCAAAATCTTATAACAGGATGTTGCTGTGTCGAAAATAACTATCGCTAGAGTTATTATAATGCAATAGTGAATTTCATCACACCTGTTAAAATTCTCCTGCACAATCACACAATATCTTTTACAAATACTTTGTCATTGTTTTTTTTATTTACTTTCATCCCCTTTGAAAGTACAAATAAACTTACCTTCTATAATGTAGTGGATAAACGATTGCAATATAACGATCAATCGATATTGCTATCAGCGTTAGAATAGATACACAACAGGCGAATATAATCAAAAAGAAACGTATAAGACATAATTCATGTACACGGCCCCAATTGGAGCCCAAATAAAAAGCCAAATGATAGGGCAAACTTAAACCGACAATAAAATCCGAAACGGCCAAAGAACAAATAAACATATTCGATATAAGGCAACGTAAACGGCGACAGGAACGTACAGCTATAATTGTTAAAGCATTACCGCCTAAAATGCAAATTAATAGAATAACATTGGTAAAGGCCCATAGAATGGTGCCCCAACATAAATCCGCAACAGCAACGATGGGATCGACATTAATTAAAGTATTATTAATCACTAAAGAATTTGTTGTTGTTGTAATTGATGGTGTAGTAGTTAAATCAATTATGTTTAACTCCATAGCATATTGTTTAAAAATTGATTTAGTAATTTTTTTTATTATATTTTTTTAGTTTGTTTTTAATATTGTTTGTTTAAGTAACACTGTTCATACGACATTTTGTTAAAACAGCAGTTAATACGCTAATGTTTTGAATATAATTTGTTTTATTATTTATTTTGGTTTGTTTTTTAATTAATTTTTTATTTGTTTTTTATTATTATTATTATTTTTTTTTTTTTTGAAGACTAGAGCCGCTTTATTAGAAAAATATCAACTTATTCGTTGTTACACTGATTGAATATTGACTATGTTTTAAACTAAAATATCTAAATGCTGTTATTATTTTTGTGTTTTCTGTATTTTGTGATTTTATGATTATTATTAATAATATTGTGTGTGAACGTATGATAACGTTGTTGTATATTTCTTGTACATACTAACTGTTCATATGTACTATATTTACATTAGTTTATAACTCTTTTTGAGTGTGGGCGAATTTTTCTGTATATTTTTTGAGTTTTTTTATGCTGCTGAAAATATTCCAAATAAAAAACGCACTGACTTTCTTTATGGGTCTTTATCCCTAGTTTAGTTAGATTTTTATTTTTTTGTTTGTTTATTTGTTTTTTCTCCTGCCGGTACTTTGTTCATAGAATACAAAAGTTCAAAACACAAAAACAAATCATATTCATTTTAACACATACTCATTCATACTAATTTTGATATATTGTGAAAAAAATTCAAATACATAACAACAACTACACAATAGAAAATGTAACTTCGTTTGGGATATTTGACCAACTGTGAGTGCTAAAACTGATAACAACAACAACATCAAAACAACAATCTTTTCCCCCAAAAAATAAATATCTAAATTGGTGAAAAAAAGTAACTGCATTTGTTAAAAATACTTGTATGTAAATATCATATCTAACAGCAATACAAACAATATTATTGTAAACAGTAAAACAATAGCAACAATATACATATTTATATTAACACAAAACAGTACCCAAAAACCTTAGAAAACACATGTAGTATTGTACGTTTAGAAAACACTCTTCTACTGTCATGTTATCTGCATGTCATTAATAATTTTTTGTTTTTGTTTAATAATATTTAGAAGTGTATATAATAGGGTGGACCTTGAACAATATGTTTGTTAAAAACATTTTCCAGATTACACCAGACATCTTCAGGATCCAGATTTTCAATTATCTTTTTTGCATTAACATATGTTCAGAAAATTTAAATTTAAAACATAATACATATTAGAAAAATTATTTTGCATTACCCTAATATTAATAGAAACATTTTAACAGTTGTGCTCAGCTAATTAGAAGTATCATTTTCTAGGTTTTCTAGATTTCAAAAAACTACTACAGACGAATTTTGCTTTCGTGATGTCTAGTTTAAATTAAATTTTGTACAATTCAGTTCAATGCAAACCGGTCAAACAATATGAATAAAAAACATATTCTATATTCGGCTGTGCCGAATCTTATATACCTTTCAACAAGGTGTGTTAAAAAAAACTGCCGGTACCAATAAGTCATCACTTAGTTCGTGCTCAACGTGCTTAATTTCATGTTTTTAAATTTAATATTATAGAAAATTCAAAAAAGTACCTTTTGAAAATCGAAAAAGTACCCAAAAGTTCCCTTTTCTAGGTTCTCACCTAATTCAGACTCTACATACTTAATTTCATATTTCTAGGTTCAATATTATAGAAAATTCAAAAAATAACTTTTAAAAAACAAAAAAGTACCGGTTCTTAACTAATTCCGACTTTACATACTTAACTTTATGTTTCTTGGTTCAATATTATAGAAAATGCAAAAAGTAACTTTCGAAAACGTAAAAGTACCAATTGTTTCCTTTTATGGCATCTAACTTAAGCCAGGCTGCACATACTTAATTTCATGTTTCTAGCCAATAACAACATATTAGTGCTGCTCTCGCTCTCCTACTCTTGTTGTGCTGCTGTTTTTATAAACAAGCGTACAATAACAAAATTTACCGTATGATAATGTATTTTGTTTTTCGCAGTTTCTGTCTAAGCATGAATTATAATAACATGATGAACAGACAGATGGACATGACTTAATCGACCCCGCTATCTATAAGAATCCAGAATATATAATTTATAGGGTCGGAAAATTGTATTATAGAAATTACAAACGGAATTACAAATATAATTAATAGAAAATCAGGAAGAAGAGAGTAGAATGAAAGTAAGACAAAAATCTAAAGGACTGATCTTATTATTTAAACCTCGAAATCATTATTATAAGATTTAAGTATCTACAAAATAACCCTCAACCAAAAAGCAGTGTATTCCTCAGATAAAACCTAATGAAATATTTTTTAAGTTTACACTAAAAACTAATTTGTGTGAGTCTTTGCGATCTAGGATTTTGTCACATTATGTGCTCAATCTTTTCTAATTTCTCAACAATTACTCAGACCAGTTCTGTTGCTATCATGATCGCTAGTATTTCGCATGGAAGACACTACATTCGCCACTTTTTTATGTCAATGTCAGCATTATATGTACCCTTGTCAGTATCAATCTTGGATCGGTAAATACAGCTCGAAAAGTTTGTCGGATTCAACTATGAAACACTGTTGTCAATGTTAAAGAACCCGTCATCCTCTATTAGGCTAACAAGTGTTTTTGAAAGATTTGCATCATTATAGAAGGAACTGCTGTATTGCGTTCCTTCGTTTTCTCATGTTGCTTTTCTGCTGACGTTATTTACAACCGTTAGGGTTCTAAAGCCAGCATCTTCAAGCTGTTTACCAAGTGTTTGACCCGCTAGGGGATTTTGGATTTTCATTTTTGCTGAATTCGGCCTAGATCTGATTGCAGAGCAAGTTTGTTTGCTCCGAAATTGATGTTGGATGTTTTCCGTTTACAGCCTTATACCATCTTACTGATCTACCGGCTTGAATTCTAGGTTTACTGACCTAAAGTAGTATTGCTTGCCTGTGAATAGTATTGAAAAATTATCATCATCCAGCAGGTTTGGAACAAGTGATTGTCTGGTAAATTTGGAATTGGTGAACTCTCAGTCTATCCAATAAAACTTTTTTGGTTTAAAGGTTCTAAGATTATAAATAAGTTTGATTTAACAAGAAGAATCCATTGGGTATTTAAAAGATCTCTAACAAATGTCACTGAGGATGAGAATTGACCCCTTAATTGAAAATTAAAAAGTCGAAATATAAACCTAATATGTTTGGGTTATTGCACCTTTCGGACCCCTTAATATCGGTTCAAACGATGTTTTTAACGCAATAATCCTCATATTTCAACAAGAAGTCTGTTCCTTATAGTCTGCATAAGATACCGTGATTGTTTAGAATCGGCATTTCCCGGTTTATACACAAGTGATAAATGTTATTAAGTCTGCATTCAGATATGTCATATCCAATACTGATATTATTGGCATATCATTTCTAATTAGTTGAACAATAGTGTACATTAATTGCTTTTATATAGAAAAATGTTTGTATGTGTATAAATTATATTTGTTGTTTATGATGTTATTGTTTACAAAAGTATCTATTTTGCTGTGGGAAAAAACAGAAGCGTAGCTTGTTTGTCTTTCATAAAACGAGATAAAATAATTTAAAAGTGAGTTTTATGTTGACGCTATAGTTTTTCTAATTATTGATTTAAAATAAACAAACTTTCAATATCCCCCTCAGCAACTGCGTTCATGTTTTCTACAGACCACCCTTTAGGAAATGTCATGGTGTATTATATTAATATTAACAATAATACTCATAAAATATAATATAATAAAATCTATACAATCTATCAGACCCTTATAAGTGTATTATTAAAAAAGTATTTAATAAAAATAATAGACGTTTTCTATACAACAAATTCTTTACACTTCAATTAATATTTAAAATAAAAAAAAACATTAATTTTATTAATTAGTTTTGATAATTATCTAAAATTTAATTACAAATTTTGTAATCATTATAAATTAAATATAAAATATTTGTTAAGATTTTTTTTATTAAACACTGACTAATTCCTAATAAAAATACGCCAAAAACCATAAAACAAGCTAGACATTAAATTGCTAAGTCATTGGTGCTAGTAAAGTTAATTTATTTAAAATGTTTTATTGGATATTATACTTTGAACTTAACGAATAAAAAAATAACATAATTACGTTGAAAAATGCTAGCTTATCAATATATAGATTCTAAAGAATTTGCGTCTGGTGTTTTTTTTATAATTTTATTCATTTATAGTTTGAATATTTGTTTTTTACATTTCTTAAAAATTCCATTATGCTGCCTAATACAAATGCGTTTCCGAATTACTTCTAAACAAACTTAAGAGATGAAGATTATAATAAACAAGTTTTTGATTTATTTTGAATTTTTGATTGATTTTTATTTAGTTAAGAATACATTCAAATCTATGGTAAAAAGACGAAAGTACATAAGTTTTTTTTTTGTACTTTTCAGGAAAACGTTTTAAAGACAGCTTTAAGGGCCAATCTTTAGGTGAAAGATTAGGGATTAAATTAAAATTAATCTTCGAAAGTTGTTTTTGAATACTCAATCAGCTAATTTTGTTTGCTAGTTAAAGCGTCTAATAGAGGTGGTTTAAACTTGAGCGAGAAATGTAAAAGTGTAAAGAGCTGATGCCAAAAAAATTAATACAATTTTTATTAAAATAAATATTAAAATGTTTGATTTATCGATTAGTATAAATTATGTGGACTAAGGGCGAGTTTTTCTGATAAAGATAACCTTCATTCCTTGGTTAAACCTGGTTTAATATATGTTTCGTGTTTTTCAGTTATCAGTAAAGTTACTTATTATCTTAAGTTTAAGTGCAATTGGCCAATTAAACTCAAGTTATAAGTGAGAAAACACAATTAACAAAAACAATAAAACAATGATTTCGGAAGAACAAAAACATAAAATTTTCTGATTTGTTTTGATTCATTTATTATTGTTTTAAATGTTAATTTAACATTTTTCCAAAATTTTAAATTTTACAAAAGTATTGATTGCAAAAAACAGCTTTGTCATTGTTTATGTTTTTGAGTGAAAACTTGGCAATACTAGCAAAGTTAACTGAGCTTAAATCTAAAACTGAAAAACACAATTATCGGTTAAAGTCCGCCTAAATTTGTTCCGAGTTTAATCTAACAGCAAGATAAGCCTAGTTTAACTGATGAGTAAGAAACCCGCCCTTAATAAACTATTTTTTTATTTTAAATTTAAGTTTTCATCAATTTTCATACATACTTTTTTATAAAACATGCATCGTTTTGATAACTAACAGTGATGTTTTCTGTTGTTTTGTATGGCAACACTGCGAAGTTTAATCTTGTACTCAAAAACAGCAAAAGGGATAAACATCAGATTAAATTTATTTTTAAATTAACTAATCTTATTAATTGGCATTTGCTTGACAACTCAAAAATCCGCTAAGTTTAATATCTTTAGCGCGAGTTTTTCTGATTAAGATAATCTACATTCTTTGTTTAAATCTAGTTTAATCTGTGTTTTTCAATAGTCAGTAATCTTAGTTTAACTGACTATTATTGGCCAATAAAATCTAAGTTATAACTGAGAGAACACAATCAACCAAGATAATAAAATAATGAATTCGTAAGAAGAAAATCATAATATTTTAAGTAAATATTGATATTTTATCAATATTTTACAAGAATATTGTTTGTAAAAAACAGCTGTTTATTATTTATGTTTTTATGTTAAACCTAATAAGCTAGATAATATGAAAATCCAAGAACTAGTTTTGGAACGCATGAAATTTTGTGTTGATACCAATTATTTTTCTTCGAAATTTTTAATAACAGTTGTAATTCAGGACTGAGTTGGGGAACAACTCTCGCGTCATCGTTTTTATTTCTTAAGGAAGGTCAGGCTTGTGCTTCTTGCAGGGCTTTCGACAGATTTACTTCTCACCCAGCTCTAATTTAATGGACTACTTCGTATAAATGTTCTAAGTTATGCGTTGTTTTCATTAAACGCGTGCTTTCGTATCACCTCAAAGTTAGGTTATGTTTTTAACTGATGGAGACCATAAAATACTCAAGATATAACCTGGTGGAGACCATTTAAACTCGAATAAATACTGGTGGAGACCATTAAAACCCTAAAACTTATTTTTGGTGGAGACCAAGAATACTTTTGATGAATTTAAATCTGGATGCTCCAACTTCCTATATGAGGGTATATGTCGTTTGGTCTCTGGACAAACGTGTGATAACCTGGCAATATGAGTGCTTAATACACAGCCATTCTAATTAAAACCAAAAATAATTTAATGAAGAGGTTTTGAATTTAGATCCTACTTCAATAGGGTTGGACAGTTGAAAATGTGGTGGGTATCATGTGGACCGTGTTGAAATACTGGTCATATATTGGGGTTGACATGGTTTATGGGGAACCATCCAGATATCAGTTGCGCCAGAGCAACTACTGTTTTCTGTTGCAGGTTCTTCTCTATTTCTGCTATGGGCGACATTTATGTGAATATCAAAACTTTTGATAGTCAGTTAAGTTAACGATAGTCAGGGATGGAATATTATGTATGATGGGGAATTGAAAAAGAAAAAAAATTATATCTTAATATTATTTTAATTTCAGGGTGCTTTTCGTTTGGCCTGTACGCATGTTTTAAAAATACTGCGTAAAGAACGTGAAACACTACTGACCTTATTGGAGGCATTTGTATATGATCCCTTGGTGGATTGGACAATAAGTGATGATGGTACAACCACAGTTTCAAGAAGAACAACGGCGCATAGTGCAGCAAATATTATAGCATCATTGGATGCCAATACAACGGCCCAACATTTAAGTCCTAAGAGTCTGTGCAATAATAAAAAACAGGAAGTGGATCTATCAAGGCAAACTATGGCCTTAAGAATAACGGAAATTAAGCCTACCTGGATGAAATATAAGTAAGTGCTAATGAAAATTAAACATTTTTAAATTTATAATAAAACATTTTAATGTATTTTGTCATTTGCCATTTTTTTAGGAATGACTTCGATGTCCAACTAAATGAATTGGACTTACATCTTCAAAATATTTTAGACCATCGTAAAAATATTTTGCAATTAGAACAGGAACGTGACAACTTTACCAAACAACAAGCAATGGTTAGAGAATTAGAAGCTCTGGGCTCAGCACAAACCAGTCATGCCTTCATCCAACGTTATAATGTCTACAAACATGATCTGGAGAACTATAATAAAATCAAGCTTATGGTACAGAAAACTAGCAATGAACTTGATTTACTGCTCTTAACCTATTTTAATATCATAACAAATCCCGAGGCAATGCATAACATAGAAGTAAATCCTAAAGGAAATGATATAGTAGATCATAATGAAAGTGAATTTGATATTATTAAAGATTTGCTAATCGATAACAATTGGAATAATGTGTATGTGCAGGCAAAGTTTAATAGACATGAAATGGAAAATACCTTTATACAAACTCAACGTTCAGCTTTAGAATGTCGTGATCTATTAACATTTTACAGTCGTGTTATGCAATTTTATCCACGTTCTCAGTTGCAAAATTATCGTTTGATGAAGTACAAGAGAAATTTTGCTAATCTCATGGCAACCGAGGAGAAATCAAATGATGCTGGGTCAGTAGAGTGTAATATAGAACATTGCTGTCAGTATTTCGAGTGCATGAAAATGATATCGATTGATTTGCAAAATAACATAGTGCAGGCGAAACAAATTTTGGATGAACATAAACAGCAACCGGTAAGAAAAAAATTTTGAAAATTTTATAGAAAAATTTGAAAAATCACTTTCAAAAATCGTTAATACATAAGAGACCTCCATAATATGAGTGATTAAATTTCGATTCATTTTATTAAAAATCGATAAAACAGGCTATTAGTTGGCTTCACCTTTTTAACTTCTATTTTCAAAATATTCTATTTCCTTTTCAGATCATTGACAGTTCGCTTGCTTTAAATGCCATCAATGAATTTGTATCACTTAATCCTTCCTACAACAGCCAAATTCTTATAATATGTATGCTGCGTCATATACTGCAAGCATCACAAGTTTTCCATCACCATGAGCAAAGTCTTAAACAAAATCGTGATTACTTTTTGCCAAATAAACAACATAGTTTCCTGCAATTAATCAACACCTTTATCAGCTCAATATATACCACCTACAATAATCCACTGCCCAACAATGAAATCCTACATTTGCTTATAACTTCTCTAGAAGCAATTTGTTTCCTCAGAGAAACTATGGAATCTGTGATTGGTAAACTATTTAGTATGTTCATGATGGATGACAATATAGAACTGCAAGAGGTTTTAAACAATTTTGAGAGTAATATGAATAATGAAGACATGGAAAAACATGCACAATTAAATAACATTTTAAAGAATATTGATGCAGCGGTAGAAAAATTGGAAATTTCACTAAAAATTTTGCAAGATAAAATCTTATACATACAGAAAGTCGCACCTAATGACTTGCTAGAGGTAAGAAACATTTTTATTTACTATCAAGCTATATATTTTATTTTAAAATATTTTCATTAGTTATCAACTTGGAACATCAATATCAGCAACTTTGCACAAAAACTAAGCACTGATTTGAAAATCACTTTAGTGGGAAATCTAAGGCATAGCATTGAGTCATTTAAATCGAACGATATCAATAATATTTATGATATACGTAAAATACGTTATGCCCTTGATGACCTAGTGTTTGCCATACAATCTACACTCTTTGAAGGTTTATTATCATACGCCATTCAAAACATAAATCACAATATAACAAGCACTCTAATACCACTGGAAACAGTTAATGAAATTGATTTATCAAATGCCGATCTATTGTGTGGAAATCTATATGTGGCTTTACAACATGAATCACTAATATTAAGTGATGATTTTGTGGTAATACATCATTCTAAATTGCTGGAAGAATACCAATTGATAACCACCGCTTATTATTGGTTAAATGAATCACACTTGAAGGAGTTGAACGATGTACATGCATTTATTACCAGCAAGCATGAATTTTTAACTAGACTTCATAAAATCTATCAAGTTTTGGTGGTTTGGAAGTCGACAATGTTAAAAATTCAAGCTGATTTGGAATTGCATCGTCACTCTTTTAAAGACTTGATACAATCGTTAACATCTAGTGATGATTTGATTGTGAAACAGCAGCAATTTGATGATGCCATTAACATTATCAATCAGCGTTATCAATTCTTTTTGAATTTGTGCATTAGTTTGTCCGAATATTCTGCTGTACTCTTGCAATTTGAAATGTGTTCAGATGAACAATCATTTGAGAATTTACTAAAGCTATTTGCTGATGTAAGGCAGCAATGGCTGCAAAGTGAATCGTCCATTACCGTAGTGGAACGTAATTTGGTGCAGCTTTTAGATCCGGAGGATAAAATCGATCAATATTGGATAGAAAATGTTTCGGGTTTATTGGATGAAATGATCTATGGTGTTCAAAAGAAAATTAGTGATATGGAGAAGGAAGATCAAACAATGCAAAATATTTTGGTAGCTGATGGTCAACAAATGCAGGTAAGTCATCCAAAGTGGATTTACATATTTCTATATTTTGTGTTCTAATCATTAGATTTTTACTAAAAATATAGCAAAATAAAGATTAATTATATTAATTTTAAATTTCTTTCTTTAAGCCCCTTTTGAATTCCACATTACGACTGGATTTACGCCAACTATTAAAAATGTTAACAAAACTGTGCAAACAAACCAACAAAACTGATAGTGAAGAACTATGCCAAGATCTGAGAGATATACAACAGTCATTAAAACTGCTACATGCAAAACTAAATGAATTACAAACACAATTGTTTTCCAGACTATTCGATTCAACAGCAATACAACAAATGCAAGAAAAAATCAAGGACTTACATGTTTTATGCCATAGAAATAATGAAGATTTAAATAAATTATTAACACGTTTTATGCAAATGGATGCGGAACGTGAACAACAAGGCAGTGCAGAATCACCTATAAAAACAGCATCACAAAATGATCTCGCTAATAAAGAGGGTAATTAAGACAAAATCAATTATAATTAATTGATATAATTTCTATATTTTTCTTATAGTTATCAACAGTCAAGTGGGCGAACAGAAACGTAATGCTTATGCCGTTTCCGTTTGGAAACGTATACGCATGAAATTGGAGGGAAGAGATCCCGATCATAATCGCCGCAGCTCTGTTGCCGAACAGGTGGACTTTGTAATACGCGAAGCTACTAGTGAAGAAAATCTAGCTTCTTTATATGAAGGTTGGACTCCTTGGGTGTAGTTTGTTACGGGCAACAGCTCCCCCCGGCAAGGAGCATGGTTAAGGCTTTTGCAAACAAATTAAATCATATTAAATAGAATTTTAAAACCAAAATGATTCTCAGAACCACAACAACATGCAACATCAAATAAATATTAATCTACAAACAAAAAAGACCGGTTATTAGAACGACAACCATTCTAGGTAAAATAACTGAGGACTAGCGCACCATTTTACATACAAGTTAATTAATTTCTCTCAAAAAGGTTTTGTTTTGCATTGCAGGTTAAATATGTAACATCTAGACAACCGAACCTTTTAGTTGTCACTCAGTCAGTCAGACAGTCAGCCAGTAGTAATTTTTAAAACAAAACTTCGACTCGCTTTGCATTCGTTATGGAAAGAGACGGCGTAGAGAAAGTTATTGATGAAAATGGAATGATGAATAATCAAGTGTTAGCAGGCATGAAAGGCGACGTTGTGATGTTGCTGTGTTTTGGTTGTGGACATAATTTTTGGTGTATGTGTGTGTGGTTGGACAGTGAAGTATGCCTCTTAATTTCTTTTATTAACTACCGAGTGTTTTTCAACAGTTTACTATTTAAAATATATATAGAAAAAGTTATGTAATTTTGTTTTCCCTTTAATAACTCTAAAAAAATATCTAAACAACTTTGCAAAGAATATTGAATATTTTTGGTTAGTTATTTTCTTTTTTATGTTTAACCACCTTTACTGCTTAATTTTAACATTATTTTTTTTTAATTATATTAAAAATAAAACCATTGAGAATATAAATTTGCGTTAATTTATTTGTTGTTTTTGTTTACATATTTTTGGGTGGTTGGTGAGAATTAGTTATTGCAACATTTAAAATATATATTTTTTAAATATATTTTATTTTTAATCAACTTTTGTAAAAATAATTAAAAAAACATGCTCCAGGTGAGGCTCGAACTCACAACCCCGGCATTGCTCACTAGTTACTGATTATAAGTACCGTGCGCTAACCAATTGCGCCACTGGAGCTGTGACAACGTCGTTGACAAATTGCTTATATTAACACATGCTTTCTCTCAATAGTTCTAAGAGATGTTTTTTTCTTTTATACACTGAGAGAAATTAACTATTATTTATTAATCATAAAAGTGTAACCATGTTTAATTTTTTGATAAAATAACTATATACTTTTATAATCACACATAGTAAATCCAACAATAAATTGGTAAGGGTATTTTTTAAACCCATTTTTAATTAATTCATCGAAAAAATTAAGAAATGGAGGGTTGAAAAATTTTACCTTTTTTTTAGCACTATTCATAAAACATTTAAAATAGTAGTATTTTTTCCCTCATACATTTCTTTTTATACAACTGTGTGTCTAAGAACAATGAAAGTCGAAGCAAAATACAAAAAAAAAACAGAAAACAGTAAAAAAATGACGTTGAATACGTAAATAAAGAAATTTTTGCAGTGATTTTTGTTAAAATTTCCAATAAAATTAATTCAAAATAATGTTAAAAAGTGTAGCTATAGAAATATGAGTTGGTTTGATACAAAAAGTTTTGCCAGTTTGGCAAAAACAGCTTTGAAAGAAGCCCAAAAGAAAATCGACAAAGTGCTTGACATACAAGAAGATGAATTGGATGGTAGTATTTCTGCAAGTTTAGTGGGGGAAAATGCTCTAGATGGTAGTATAGCTGGAACCATAACGACGGAAATAACAGGTAATGTAAAAAGATTTCCCGGAGCTGCTAATCGTTCGGAAAGTGCCGATGATGCTAAACCTAGTGATGCGGAAGAAAGCCCTATGCAAGTTTCTGCGTCATCACCGGATTTATCTGCCGAAACATTTCTCAAAGAAATAGAACAAAAGGAAATGATAACTACTCCACCAAAAGTAGGTGAAATTACTAAGGAAATAGAAGCTTTAACAGCCACTGCATCCGGTTTAGAAAAAGCTACAGTAGTACCAGTAGAGTTGCCGGATAAGAGAACTTCGGTGGCCTCCACCTTGGAATCAGTAGATGTCCTATCACCTCCTCAAATATCACCGTGCTCGGATGAAACAACTGATATTTCTGAATCGGTGGAATTAATAACCGCGACCAGTGATATAATGACCTCAGAATCTGAACGTTTATTACCAGCCACAGCTACATCGGATAGTATTGTTATAATAGGTAGATCAAGTGATGCAGGTTTGGAAAATGAAATTAATGTTCTTGAAATGGAAAATACCAACCTAGATGATTCGGGGAATTTCGATACAAAAACTTTGGTGGAAAGTATGGAAGGTAAAATCATATATTTCCTCTTTAAATCAAAGACAAACAATTTCAAATATTACTTTGTTTTCAGACACCACCCAAAGAACTTTTACGGCTATGGACAGCAGTACTGCTAGTAATAAACTCTTGCAATCGATGGAAATGGTGCCATATGAACTTCAAACTATTGACTCTGATTCGACGCAAAGCTTTGAAGATGTACAGCTACATTCGCCTGCAAGTGGGGTTAATGCCACTAACTCTCAGCTTATAAAGAAAATTTCACGTAGTAGTAAAAGTGACACCTCACCGCCTAATTCCAATGACGAAATGGAAACAGCCACTTCATCGGATATTGAAATAATTTCTAACCCTAATGGTGATGCCTCAAGCACGGCTAGCACTACCACACGTACCAGTCCTTTAAAAGATGACAAGAAAGCCGAGAATACAAATATTTCCTTACCACCCTTGGCAGCCAATAATTCATTGCTAATCGGTCGCAAAGGACATTGTCGTGAACCTTCGGAAATATCCATACTTTCGATGGATTCACAATCTGAAGATGAAATAGAGAAACTTTTAAAACGTATTTCAGAATTAAATAGCATAGTGGAGGCAAGAGAATTGCGCCTACTGCAGTCTGAAAGACAAAATGCTGAATTACAAGAACGTAATAATGAACTACAGGCTTTAGTCAACACTAACAATTTGCAATCTTCCGAAGAATATACAAAACGTGTGTCGTCACTTGAAAAGAAATTCCAAAACTGTATACGAGAACGTGATACATTGCGAACGAAAGTAAAAGATTTAGAAGCAAAAATACCTAAAAGTGATTTAAACGACGCCCTAACAGAAAGTCAAAATATGGTCTTGGAACTTAGACAAGAGGGTGAAAAACTGGCCAAGGAAATCCTACAACAATCAAATATTATTAAAAAGCTCAGAGCTAAAGAGAAAACTTCCGACAACCAATTGAAATCCTTTAAAGATCAATTGTCTCTAACACACGAAGAGGTGGAACGTTTGAAAAAGACACTCTCGGCTAAAGAAGAAGTCGAGAGAACACAAATAGAAGCCGTCCATAAAATGACCTCGGAAAATCAAAGATTAAACTCTGATAACTCACAAATGCGCAGTAAACTAGATGACACCCAACAGAAACTGAATACACTACAAAGAAGTTTCGATGCTGTTAAAACCGAACTACAACAGCGTTCCAAACAACATTCCGATCTCTCGCGCACAGCCGAGAATGTACAAGCAGTCGAAAAGGAAAAGGCTCTAGCTAAGGCCGAAAATCAAGAGTTGCAAAAACAATTGCTGGAGTTAAGGGAAAAAATCAAATCAACTGAACAGCAAGCCATGAAAAGGGACCAACAACTGAGGGAGGAAAATCGTCAACTCATGGCTCGCCTTGAAGCAGCTGAATTGCGTGCTGAATCCTCTACACAGGAAATAAGTCAAACTACTATACCGTTAATGCGTCATTTGGAATCGCTACAGCAGACACTTAATCAGCGTACCGCCAATTGGAATAAGGAAGAGAAATTACTTTTAGAGAAGTTAGATGCGGCACAAACTCGCCTCAAATCGTTGGAAACTATTGAAGACTCTACAAATGCTAAGATAGAGTTATTGAAATCGAGATGTCAAGAGTTGGAGGAAAAGCTTTCTCACGCCGTAATGGAGGAGGAGAAGACAAAAATCTCATTACAGTTGGAGTTAAGACAGAAGGAGACAGAGTATAATAGGTAAGATTTCGCTGAAAATCTATTTTTGACTGACAAAATTTCGTATTTTCGCTTAAAAAGCGACCGAAATCAATTTTTAATCCAAAATTATTTTCCATTACTATCACAGACAAATTTCCGAAATAAATCAAGAATTGGAATTAAGTCAAGTGAAAATAAAGACCCTAGAAGATTCTCAACTAGCCTTAAAAGATAAACTGAAAGAAGCCGAAAGAAAAACCATAGCAGCTGAAGAAAATCTACATAGAGAACAATCATCACATTCTTTGACGGAGTTACAGCATTCACCCTCGGAAAATCCACAAAGACCACACTCTCCTGCCGTAAGTGCAGGAGTTAACTCTTTAGAAGATGGTATGGGCGGCAGTATTGATTGGCATCAGGTAAATTTTTATAAATTACGAAAAATAATTTTTTTCTAATTATTATATACCTATATAAATAGGATGATTTAGATTGTATCTCTAATTCTGGCCGACCTGCAGGCATACAAGGTTTTGGGGTACATTATTTATCGCAAAACACCTCAAACTTTGAATATTTACAATCGATGCTGAAACAACGTGATGGTGAAGTGGCACAAACTCAATGGGAGTTATCACGTTTACAGGCCGAACGTAATATGCTGCAGGAAGAGTTATCACAACTTGTTATGGAAATGGAAAATGTGAGATTATTTTGTATACTTTTATTTCATCATTTGTGATAATTGTTATTGTTTCATTACCCAGCTTAAGGAGAAATTACAATCATTGGAATTATTAGAAATCAATTACAATGATCTACAGACACGTTACGATGCCCTCTTACAAATGTATGGCGAAAAGGTTGAACGTTGTGAAGAATTGGAATTAGATTTAAAAGAGTGCAAAGAAGCCTATAAAGTTCAAATACAAGAACTTTTAGGCAAATTAAGAACATGATGCAATTTATTAGTTTTTACGGTCTATCTTCAAATGTGATGATACTTTTCTATTTTTTTCTCTTTTCGTTTTAATGTTTATTTAGAGGGTCTTGTAAAAAAGCTAAAAACTATTTTAAAATATGCAACTATTACTTCCCCATATCCCCCACTTTATTATATTATACATAAATGTATTTGTATTGTTATTATGTTATGTATTTTACTAGTTTAGTTAAATAATAAAACAATTATTGCAAATAAAAATTGAAATTAAAAAAATAAAATTAAAGTTTTAACTTAAAAAATATTTTTATATTTTTTACGATTTTATTATTATTTTTTACTACAAATTATTTTAAAAACATTGAAATAAAACAAAATACTAATTGCGTTTTTTAGAAATAACTTAAAAAAGGAATGCTTAAGTTATCTTAAATTATGATCTATACCACTCCAGTGGGTCGTGCTGTTGTTGGCTGTGCACTCGGCTTCGTCATAATATCCATGGCATTTTTAAATAGTTGTGTTTTTACAAAGTCCGTAGCAGCGGAATTTATATCTTTATTGCCTCCAAAATTACATTTTACATAACCATATAGATTAGCTCCATTTAAAGCTAAGGCAATCATAACTAACAACAACCATCGGAATTTTAAGCCAAATAAAGCTACAATGAAAAATAAACCCCAAAATACTGGACATAATATTAAGCCGAGCCAGAAAATTCGAGCTTCGTGATTATTAACTTTTCCCTGAAAAAGAAAAAATACACATAAGTTAAAAATTCTAGTAGCAGAAATGAATTGATACAAAAAAATCAACATTTCATCTTAAAATCGATTTTTTTGATGAGATGAATTTTAATTTTTGTTGAAGAATAAATATAGGAGGTCCTATTGTCTTCCTTATGCCTTACCTTTTTGGCTTCGTATACCCAATGTGAAACACCTTCATCGTCTACATAATTCCACCAACGTAGACCAACCAATAAACGACCGGTTATATTTTTAACTGTCCAAAAGTCGGCCGATAAAAACAATACAACAAATACAAAACTGGTTATAAACGAATCACTAAACCAGCCGCAAAACATATAAATCAGAATGGCAGCACCCCGGAAGAATAGATGGAAGAAGGTGACATAGGGATGTCTGCAAAAATAGAAAATAAAACAATTACTTATAATATGTACAAATAATAATAATAACCATAACAAATTAACATTTACTTACGTGTATTTCTTAGCAATAGCATTTGGATCTTGCATTTCATCTTCCTCGCCAAAAGGAATTGTATCGTCATCAAGTAGTGGAACCTTAAGACGTGGAGAGTGTATAAAAACAACAACAAAAATATTGTTTACATTAAATACTTCAGATAAGGGTGAGGGGTATTACTATATATTTTTCTATATGAGACACCACAAAATCTTTAAGACAAGACACAGTTTATGATTTATTTTACCCATTTTTTTGTCTGCCACCAAAGCAACAATTTACTTTTACACAACCAAAATACAGAGAGAATAGAAAATTGTATTGAAAATTCCTTACATTTCTTACCGTGGCCGAAGTCATTATTTTTACGTTTTTTTAAAGCTATCTACCCTATTAGAAATATTAATAATGTATATTATTTTATTATTATTAAATTGTATTCTAATAGAATATCAAGAGTCCTGTGTCGACAAATATTAACGGTGGCGGCGGCTAGTATGACATTAGATAAAGTGTTAAAAAATAGTTGTAAAAGATAGTACTCAAAGTGATGACGATAGAGATGCCACTAATAAAAAATATCGATAACAGTAAAAATTACAAACAAAGATTAGCTAAATCGGTTCATCTTACACTTAATTTGCTAAAATTTAATATATAACGTCATTAAGTAAACTTAATTAATAACAATAATTAATATTATTGCTTAAAACATTGCGAATGTTGAAATATCTGGTCACTCTACAGAAAGAAGAATTAATAATCAACTAATGACACAACTAAATAATCTGTCAAAATTAGTTGGTTGTTATTGTTGTTTATTGTATTTTTTACGATATAAACATAAAATAGAATCTGACAATTTAAAACACACAAACAAGTGAAAAACTGAAATTCTTCTTATAAAATAAAATATTTTATTTACACATTTTATTTAAAAACACATATTAGTAAATTTTGAAAAATGTCTGATGAATATGCTTGTGTATCAAAAAGTAAATTAAAACTTAAAAATGATGGTGGCATCAAAAAGAAAAAGAAGAAAAGTAAAGACAAAGATAAGGACAAGGAACGTGAAGCATTACAGCAAACACTGCAGCAACAACAGAGTAGTGGTTCCAAAGCAAAACCAGAGCGCCAGTTAACCAAAGCTGAATTAGCTTTTAAACAACAGCAGGAAAAAATGGTAAGTATTTTTAAAGACCAATAAAAAATGTATTTATCAACAATATTCTCATTATTTACTGTGAAGCGCAACAAACGTATAATGGATAAGGCCTCAACTACACACAAGGAGCGGGTAGAAAAGTTTAATGAACATTTGGATTCTTTAACCGAACACTTTGATATACCCAAAGTGTCCTGGACAAAATAAAAAAAATTTTATTATACTATAATTTCTCTAGAATTTTATTATTTTTCATTTCACCTAAGTTTAATTTTTAAAAATATTCACAAAATTTAAAACAATTATATTTAATTAATGTTTTCAAATAATAAATAACAAAGAAATAAAACAACTTTGCAAACATCTAGATGGTTAAGATAGAAATCGATTTGAAGAAACCTCAATTATTCGGTATATAAAGTTGTTTTTCCAAATGTATTTCTAATGTAACCGCCTTATATATATCTTTGGTATTGCCGTTTTAAACATTTTTCAGGATTTTATAAACGACTTCTATTGAAGGGAATCTTTTTCCCTCTACACAAATTCCTTTGAAATCATCAGTATTCAAAGAAAACATCATTGCTCCTCCCAGACCATGCATTTTTATATACTTAGCCTTACACGCTAAGCTAGTGGCTTGATCGAAGGCAATCCACTCGTTTGCACTACTGGCATAACAGGAACAGGCATCCTTGTCGTACTCCAAAGAACTTAAAATGTTATGCTGTAAAAACCAACATATTTCACCAGATGAAACAAAACCTTGATTTCCGGTATGACCATAACCAGAAGCTGGCGCACCAATGGCAGTATTAAAAGGGTTGATCAAACTGTAGAGGAAAACAAATGTTTTTAATACTTTTTTAGTTTTAAAACAGTAGAACTTACGTAAAAGAATGACCATAAGTTGGCAAACCTACTATTAATTTTCTACGTTCCAAACCATTTTTAAGCCACCAGTTTACCGAATAGTTAATATTTAATGTAGCAAGAATGGAATGTTCATTACTGCGCGCATACAAAGGTGCATTTAAACCTGAAAATAAAGTATTAGATTTGCTAATTTTAAGAGAGATAGTTTCGATTTCAACGTACCCGTAAACGGTGTTCCCTTTGTATAGAAATGATAATCATACGACATTAAATTGACATGATCCGCATATTTATTAATTTCCGCCACATCGTATGCAAATAGAGCAATTCCTTCCGGCGCAGCCACTGCCACAGATAGCAGATAAGCTCGCTTCTCTCTTACATACTCTTGACGTATTTCATAGAGTAATTGACTGAAATGCATACGTTCTCGATTATAAGCACTGGGAAATTCCCAATCCAAATCACAACCGTCTAATTTATAATTTCTTAATACTTCCTTTAATGATTGTATAAATACTTTACGACTTTGATGATTTCTTATCATATCGGAAAAACCATCACTTAATGAGCCACCACCTCCAATGCACAAGAGAAACTTTAAGTGGGGAAATTGCGTTTTCAGTCGTGGCATATCATTCGATAAAGTGTAATTTAAGCTTTGACTAATTACTATAGAGGAATTTTTTATAAATGCCATACCCACATTAATGTGTGTACATAAAGTCCCATTAACTTGAGTTAAATTTAAGTTCTCATACTGCGTATTCTCATTGCTATACGTATAATAGCAAACGACTAGAGTTTCATTGGGCAAGGGGGCAAAAATACTGCTGGCTTCCAATGAGGAATTCTCATCCTGTTCAGAATGTAAATATTTAATACGGAATGTTAAATTTTTAACCAAACGAAAATCGTGGGATTCTTGGGTTTGATTTTGATACGCTAAACTATACACAGTGGCACGATCAATCCATTCTGGTGGTATACCTTGAAAAAAATTGTTATTAACCACAAAGGCACTTTGGTAAACATATATATACTACATACTTTGCTTGAACTGTGGATATCTTAGGATTACCGTATAATATGGTCCATATATATGCTGCCATATCCGATACACCAAGGCCGTGGAGCACATACATAAACTCACCAATAACGCTATACGCCATCCTATATGCTTGTAACTAAACAAATTTTGCATATTTTCTTTTAATTGTACTTTAAAATTTGGTATATATTATACGATTGATGATAATAATTCTTACCGTACTCCATTTGTTTCATCTATTAATTCGTAATTAGCCATTTATCATGTTTTAACTTTGTACTGATAGTAAAATTTTGTTCTTTGTTTATTTTTTATTATTATTTACTGTTTTTAATATGTAATTGTATTTTTAATTGTTTCATTTGTTGTGAACAAATGTAATTATTCCGATGGAGTTGATTCGTCAATGTTATTTCTCATAAATGACAAAAAAACAAATATTGAGAGACTATTGTTGCGAAAGCTGATTAAAAGGAAAATACGATAAAATAAACAAAGGTTTTTTGCTTAAGTTGCCAGATTTTCTACAATAATTACAGGGTTTGAGGGTTGCTGGGATAAGCCTTTATCAAGGTTCACAACCGTTACCGCTAAAATAATCTTTAACTCTATTACTGTTATAGCTAAATATCGTAATAGAAATAAAATAATCTAACATTATCGCCGATTTAAATTTATTTAATTATCGGTAAAATTTTAATTATATTATGTAAATTTATATTTCACTCGGTTAAACAAGATATATACAAAGTTTTTATTGTTGAAAAAGGTTGGCTGTAACTGGACGTTCTTATCTGGGGAAAAAAAATTCCGTTTGATACAGCTATTTCTGCCTTAACAAATTTTGGCCGATTGAAAATCGTGTCGTTCCGGAGCGGAGATTCAATTGTCGTGGTAACGCAAAAAGTTTCTGTTATTTCCCATTATTTTCTTTATCATCTAACATCGTTTACTTTTTAAACCTCACACCGCCATCAAAAAAAAAAAAAAAAATCGGCACACAATTTTCATATAGAATATCTACAAAATTATTATTAATAAAATACGTCCACACATTTTTCTATCTGATGAATAGTGCATTACTTGTGAATGTACAAAATAACATGTATGGAAAACCTTTATTTTTAAAAGTGTACCAACAATTTATTTATTTAATTCATAGCTGTAAAATTTCGATTACGATTAATAATCAATTAAATTATTTTTCAAAAATAATCGTAATGATTATTTAATTTTTTGGTATAAAATTTCTGATTATTAATTGATTACGATTAAAATTAATCTAAAAATAATCAGGATTAATTAATATTAATGAAAATAATCAGAATTAATCAAACAATTAATTTGATTATTTTCAAGGATTAATTTTGATTATTTTTGATTAATTTCAATATATTTGGTACAATTTTCTATCTTTTAACATTACGTGTAATGAAAAACTGTTTTTCAAGTTACTCAGTATTCGATTATATAAAAGTTTTATTGAAAAAAATATATTTTTCAAATTTATTTGGATTGAAAATTTTGATCTCAGTAAAAGATATTAGAAAAAAATTACTGCAATCTTTACGAAATGAGTCTCAAAAATACGTAATTTTTAGCGGATTGCCGGAAAAATAATAAAATTTTTCTTAGAGTTTTTTTTTGGGGGGGAGGAA
This sequence comes from Lucilia cuprina, assembly GCF_022045245.1. Taxonomy (NCBI): domain Eukaryota; kingdom Metazoa; phylum Arthropoda; class Insecta; order Diptera; family Calliphoridae; genus Lucilia; species Lucilia cuprina. Next base: position 55,352,192 of record NC_060951.1, on the reverse strand, counting down.
ATTATACTAAATATATGGAAAATAATCAAAATTAATCCTTAAAAATAATCAACTAATTTTTGATTGATTTTGATTTTTTTTTGATTATTTTCATTAATTCCAATTAATCCCTCATTATTTTTAGATTATTTTTTATCGTAATCAACAATTGACGAAAAAAAAAAAATTGAAAAAAATCCTTAATTAATCATTAATTTTACCTATTTAATAAAAATAATCTAATTAATAATGATTACGATTATTAATCATTATTTTACAGCTATGATTTAATTATTCATTTATTTTGTAATATTCAGCCTTCGCGGCCAATCCTGTTTATTTATGGAAACAGTAACTCTTGAGGTTTTCAATAAGATATAAAAAATTGTCGTAAGATGCAAAAGTACAGGAATCTAAACTAAAACAAAATTATGCTGAATTCTTTCAGAGTTTAACATTTAATAATGGATATCGTATGCACATTAGAGGGAAAATTAAAATTTGATTCATTCTATGATAGAAATGGTAATTTAGAAATTTTTTACTGATTCCAGAAGAAAAAGTTATTGGAAAACTATGAAAATCCTAGAATGAACTAAATTTTAATTTTCAATGGTTCCAGCGGTAACTTATTTCGGGGGCCACAGGAAATACCGTTTTAAAACCTAGAAAACAAAAACAATTCCAAATAAAACTTCTTTGTGTCTTCTTTTTATTTATCTTTAAGAAATCTTGTGCTATTCTTTATTTTTTTTTTTTTGAGACATTAATATTATGAACATAAAAAATACATTGAAAATTACAAATTGAAAACTATTATACTGTTATTTTTTTTTTAGAATATATTTGAATATCTCTCGAGATTTAATTGAAAATATTAAATATTTCAATATAATCCATAGATATATTGCATTTTGCCTTTTATTTTATTTTCTATTCTATTCATGTGTTCTGTTTGTTGTTTGTGATGTTTTTGTTGTTATTGTTGTTGTTGTTATATGTAGTACTCCTTATGTTGTTATTAGTTGCAATTAAAGTTTTTTTATTGATCCTTTTGCCATTGAAATAAATTATTCAAAGTGGACAGACAGTTATATATAAGTTATATAATATAATATTCCAACGAAGCTGACCAGCAGCTGCGTTATTGTTTTATTATATTTATATATTTTTTTAAGTTATATTACGATTTTTGTTGTATAATAAAAAGAGATCTACAAATAATAACCTAGTTTTAATTTGTAATTTTGTTTTAGAGCAAAGCAATTTTTTTGTATTTTTTTTTTTAACTTATTAATGATTTTCGATTTATTTTTGCAAAATTTATTGAAAAATTTCTTTTAATACTTTAATTCAGTTTTATATTGTATTTTTTTGTTTGTTTTTAATGATTTAAGTTTTATTGTTGTAATGTTACATGTTGATATTGTTTTGTTTAAGCATTTAATTTTAATCATTATGATTAAATATATTAAGATTACTTTTATTAGTGTTTTTTTTTTGTTTGTTTAAAATTATATTTGGTTTTTATATTCAATTTTCAATATTTTATATGTTTATTTTTCTATAAATTTCAAAAAGTTTTTTTTTCATTTATCTAATATTTTTTTTAATAAAAATTATTGTTTTTTTAATTCATATTTTATTTCTTTTATTCATTTTTTTTTTTTTTTTTTGAGAAATTACATTTCAAATACTGTTTTTTCTTTTAAAATTTATTATTTTATTAAAAAAAATAAAAATAACTTAAATAGTTAAACTTAAAAAAAATATTTTAATGTAATTGTATTTTTGTATGTTTATTTTTAAATTTACAAATTAAAAAAAGAAAAATTTGATTTTGTTTTCATTGTGATTTATTATATTAGTAAATTAAACCAAACTTTTTTAGATTTTAGTTTTTTTTCATTTTTTAATGTTGAATTCAAGAAATGTATAAATTATTTTTTTGTGTTAAATTTTTTAAATATTAAATGACGCTATATAACCGATTGTTTTTTTTTTTATTTTTTATACGTTAATGAAAACTTTAATCAGTTTTTGTGAATTTTTTTTCAACTTAAGCCTAATCGATTAGTTTATGAATTTTATGTTTTGATCTTTTGTTAAGGCTTTTTTCAAAAATCGAACTTAAACAAATTGCAAATATTAGAAAATATTTCATAGTTGTGAAGCTTAATTATAAATTTCAAAACACATTACTTAGTGTGAAAAATGTTCTGTAAATTCTGCTTATTTTAAATCTGATAAAATTCAAAACATAATTTTAATTGTGTGCAGTTTGTATTATAAAAAATAAAGTACGACGATAAAAAATAAAGTAAATTTAAAAATTTGAATTTGGAAAAAAGGTAGAATTAACATTTGGTAGTTAATTTGCAAGACTTTTGCAAGGGTGAATTATTTGATTTCCTTTCAAAAATGTTTTTTCTATGTTTTCCTTGTAGAAATTACATATTTTAATAAATTTTTTAATTTAAATTAAAAAATGTTCCATTCATTATTCTAAATTACTTTATTGTTTGTAAAAATCTTGCAAATTTTGGTATAAAAAGAAAATTTGATTCACAATATCGAAATAACATCTTCTTTCTTATAAATATATTGAAAACAAAAACAAAATATTGAATTTATTTGTTGTTTTTAATATATTTGTTTGTTTTTCGCATTAAGAGAAACCGGCAGTAAAAGAAGTGAAATCGTCTAACTTTTCAATAATTATCGCAACCTCATAAAAGTTTATATTTTTTTGAAAATTATTTTTGTAAAAAAAAATATTAAAAATATTAAAATTAGCAGTCAAAATTTAAAATTCGCATGTTCCAAAATTTTTTTACTTTTTTTAATTATTTCCAAATTAGAGGTAAATTTCTTAAATTTCCATTTAAAAGTTTTAAAATTTTGGAAAATTATTTTAAAATATTCATGATTTTTTTTTTTGTAATATTTTCAATATTGTTTCAAAACTAAGCATTTTGTATTCGTAATTTGATGTTATGTTCGAAAAAACTTTTTGTAATTGTCAAAATATTGTTTTATTTGCAGTTAATTCCCTATTTTCAATTTAAAATTTTGAACTTAAAAAAAAAAGAATTTGAAAATAACTTCAAAATTTTCATGAATATTCAATTTAGCTTTTAAAGTTCAAAAGCTTCCATAACGCACTATAGTTTTATTTGGAATCAATTTTCTATATATTCCTATTTCAAACTTAAAAAAAGAATTTGAAAATAACAAAAAATTCATTGACACATTTTTGAATTTTTAAAGAATTTCGAAATTATGTTCGAATAATTATAAAATCATTAAAATAATATCTAAATCTTGAGGTTTCATAAAAATATAATTTTCTAATTTTTAACAATAAACTATAACTTTCTTATCCAAAAACTATTACTTATTAAGGTAACAATGTTTGCTAAAACCTGGGGTCTTACTCCGTATTACAATTCGAAAGTAAAAGTTTTCGAAACACAATCAACCCTATCGCCAATCATTATTTCACCTGAAATATGTTCCCTTTGCACTTTTTTCGTTCACTAACTTTTTAGTTGTGGACAAAATTCCCCTTTTTTTGAAATTTGTTGATAGAATTTTGTAAACATTGAACAGCTGTTTCATACAAAATCAACTAATGTGAATGAATTGTTTATAACAAGTTCAATATAGCAATTTTTCAAGGGAACAAAATGTTCACTTCTATTGTATTTAACAAACAAATTCGAAATATTTTTGTGTAGTAAACTTTAATATTTGATTTTGCATAAAAATTTTAACTTTTTAAAATATGTTCGAAATTTTTAATTTAGATTTTCGAAAATTGCCTCCTCACTAGAAAATCAATCAATTAAAGATCATTTATAAAACAATTTTAATAGCATACACAAAAACAAATTGTTGCATTTATTTCGAATTACTTTTTTTCCATTATAATCTTGAAATTTTATTTTAATATTTTATAACAGATTTCAAAACTTTGGTATTTTAAAGATATATGATAATAAACTATTATGTATTTACAATTGCAATCGCGGTAAATACTGTCTGACAATTTAAATAAATAAAAAAAAAACAACTATTTTCTCAAATAGGGTATATAAACATTTAAAATCTACTATTTTGAGTGTATCTGTATGTGTATTTTATTTATTGTTATTATTTTCAGTTATTTCATGTCTATCAAAGAATTTAAATTAATTTCTCATATACATTCATTGACCCCCATTAATAAAATGAAAAAAAAGTAAGAAAAAAAAAAAACAACATCACATATCATATCAAGGTATTTAATGTACAAAATGTAAACATTTTTCAATATAATTTATGAAGTATTCAAATGAATTCATATGTGTTTTGTTCTTTCTTTTCTTTGAAATGAAATAGATAAGGCTTTTTGAAGCAAAAAAAAAAGACAATCATTTAGAAAAAATCAAAGGTCAAATGTTTAAGTTTGAATTGTGTAGCAAATTAAAAATACATACATATTGCATATTTGGTTTTTTATTCATAATTTTTACGTTTTTTCTTGTGTAATGTTTGTTTTTAAAAATTATGTAAAATGTTGCTTGCTTTTGCTAATGACTTTTAGCCTGTGAATGTGTTTAATGTTTTGCTATATTCTCATATTTTTTTCTTTCAATAAGTACATAGGTGTAAAAAAAATTAGTTTTAAGTTGGAAAACATGGTTTTCATTATACAATTTTATTTTTTACATATTTTTTTCAATGTTCAAGCACTCTTCTTGATAATATTTAGGCATTTTAATATGTTACTACTTGTTTTTATTAAGAGAAAACTTTGTGTTTGTTTTTAATTTTTAAGAATTGTATATATATTTTTTTCTTTTTGGGTTTTCCAATATTTTATCAGATTTCTTTATAAACAAATTATACATAAAATACATACATGTACTAGTTATTATTTTGATTTTATTATATTGTTTACAGATTTTCTTTTTATTATAATTACAAATTTTTCTTAACAAAAAAAATAAATATTTAGAATTTTCTTTAAAATTATGTGATGAAGAGATAGATGATAATGTGTACAACAAGAAAGAAATTATTAGTCAGAGAAAATTGATTTCGTTGTCAGTTCTTTTTAATTTTATTCCGTTTCAGTTACTGGTTAGTACGTCTAACAGAATTCATTTAAATAGTCTATACTATAGACTAGTTTACAGACTAAACAATAGAATAGTTTATAAACTAGACTATAGACTAGACTATATAATGGGCTAGAGACTATAATCTAGACTAGGCTATATTCTGAAATATAGACTAAAACAGACTAAAATATAGAAAAGACTATAGTTTTAGTTACTGGTTAGTATGTCTAACAGAATTCATTTGAATAGTCTATAATATAGACTAGTTTAGAGACTATACAAAAGAATAGTTTATAAACTAGACTATAGACTAGACTATATAATGGGCTAGAGACTATAATCTAGACTAGGTTATATTCTGAAGTATAGACTAGACTATAGAAAACAGACTAGAATATAGACAAGACTATAGTTTCAGCTAACGTCTAACAGAATTCATTTAAATAGTCTATAATGTAGACTAGTTTAGAGACTAGGCAAAATAATAGTTTATAAACTAGACTATTGACTAGACTACATAAACTCGACTATAGACTAGACTATATTCTAAAGTACAGACTAGACTAAAGACAACAGACTAGAATATAGACAAGACTGTAGACTTGACTATTGACATGACTATAGATAAAACTATAGAATTTACACTTGACTATAGACTAGCCATGTCTATAGGCTATAGACTAGACTTGAATAGACAGACTAGGCTACTTGACTATAGACAACATAGTAGAATATACCCAAGACTATAGGCTTGAATATAGACATGACTATACCCATGATTATAGACTTGACTATATACTTAACTATAGACTCGATTATAGACTTGACCTGACATGTCTATAGGCTAGACTAAAGACTAAGCTATACTCTAAACTGTAACGTTTTAAAATTTTCACGATAAAGCATAGTTTTTTGAACGTATCAAAGAACCGATAAATCAAGACTAAAGTCTCTGAATAAATTGTATATATTTTTAATAAATACTTTAAGTCATTCTCTGGATTAATAAATTTTTTCCTAAGAAAACATTTAAGCGATGAGTAGATAAAAATAATGCTATATGATAATGAACTAAAAAAGAGTGCTATATCTTTTTTTACAAGGTGCTGGTTTTAACAAAAATTAAACCTTATGCCACCAGTATTTAAAATATATATGTATATGTAAATATTAAAAAAAATTCACAAAACAAATTTACATTCAACAAAAAAAAGAATAATAATAAATAATAGTAAATAAATTTAAGTTTTAAATTAAATGGAAAAAAATAATTTTAACTAAAACATATTATATTATACACTAAAAATAGAAATATATTAATATAATCCTTTATTGTATTTTGGACCAGAAGGAAGGTGTAAGAGTTTTTTTTGGTGATTTAAGTGTTTGTGTTCTCATTTTTTCGATTTTAGTTATGTGCGTGAATGTAACATTTAATAAATTGTGTGTGTGTGTGTGTTTGTGTTTTTCTTATTTGGCAAGTGCTATTTATTGATTATTTAAATCTATTTTTGAACAAAAAGCATGAAAAATGTAAGCTTATAAGAAGTTATTGTAACTTTGTAATAATCATTAATTAGCCCAAGCCTAAAAATTATTATTTGTTCAATGAGTTTTTGTTTAAGTTTAATGTGTAAGCAGAAGAAAATCTTCCAAACTGCCACACTTTTTGGTTCATTTTTTAGTTTTTTTTTTTCTAAAAAAAAGAAATTTTTTTATCGTTTTTATAACTTTAGCTTACAAAAAACAAAAAAAAGAAATTTTATATAATGTAAGGGAAAGTAATTTTTGCTTATACAAAAGACAAGCTTTTGTTAATTTGTTACATATAAATCCTATCACAAAAAATAACAATTTTCATTAAAAATAAGGAAAAGCATTTTTAAAATCTATGCTTTTCATTGTGCAACAACATTTTGGCTGTGTTTTTGTTTGCTTCTTGTTTATGTATTGTTTGTTAGCAAGTGTTTATGTTGATTTAAACCTACACAGTTTCCAATGCTCGTACATCTTTTTGCACAACATAGAATTTATGTTTTTTACCCACTAGACCCCATATAACGGCAACATTCTCAATTACCACATTAACGGGTATTGTACAGACGGCACCCAAAACGCAGGCTAAAAATTTCACTAAACCAAAACGGTAAAGTGAAAATGATTTGATGACACCAAACACGTACATGTAGATATTAACAGCCGCTATGAAAGCACACACAAAATCCACAATATTGGGACAGGGTATAGGATACAGTCCAGCAAATACAATATTTGAGGTTGACAGTGGCATGGTTACCCAAGAGTAAACACTGATACCCAGCAATAGTTTGTATTTGAGGGGTATAATTTTCGAGTGTACCACAAGGAGAATGCCCTGAAGCCAACGTTTACGTTGTTGCAAGAAATCCAACAGGGTAAATGGTGATTTTTCATACATTTCACCTTCGATGAAATTGAAAGTGTAGCCCTGGGAAAAAGCACGCATCGCAAAGAAGCAATCTTCGGCCACGGAACCATCAATGCCATTATCGAAAGATACTTGACGTTCAGCACCAACCTGTAAAAAATAAAACACAATAAACAAAAATGGAATTATATTAGCATGTAGTTGTGTACTTATTTGTCTTTGACTCAAAGTTAATATAAAGAAATTATTCTAAATAATTCAAAAGTTTTTAAAGTGAATTTTAATTTACTGTCTAAAGTTTATGAAATGTTTGCAAAATGTCTGATTACAGTTTAGATGTGATAAGATAAATTTTATCTCTATTTAGCATTATTTATCTATAACTAATATATATTTTAGCATTTAATGTGAGTAAAATGAAATGGTTTCTACTATCAATTAGGGAACATAATTTGTGTAGAATATAAATGACCTTTACACCCAAAATTGTTATCTCTGTAACATCTATCTATTTCTCTATTTATCTATTTATCTATTTATCTATTTATCTATTTATCAATCTATCTATCTATCTATCTATCTATCTATCTATCTATCTATCTATGTATATATCTACCTATCTATCTATCTATCTATCTATCTATCTATCTATCTATCTATCTATCTATCAAACTATCTATCTATCTATCTATCTATCTATCTATCTATCTATCTATCTATCTATCTATCTATCTATCTATCAATCAAACTATCTATCTATCTATCTATCTATCTATCTATCTATCTATCTATCTATCTATCTATCTATCTATCTATCTATCTATCTATCTATCTATCTATCTATCTATCTATCTATCTATCTATCTATCTATCTATCTATCTATCTATCTATCTATCTATCTATCTACCTATCTATCTATCTATCTATCTATCTATCTATCTATCTATCTATCTATCTATCTATCTATCTATCTATCTATCTATCTCTCTATCTATGTATCTATTTTTTTATTATGATCTATACTTTGCTCAGATTGACAGACTTGGCTTTGTGCACTCCAAACATCACCACAAATGTACGCATCCAAACACTCGCTTTCTCTGTAAAGTAAAATAAAAAAACGTAAACTTCTAAACTTACCTGAGTTACAACATAACTTCCTTTCCAGCTGAACAAGGGTTTGTGAAACAATTTAAACTGTAAACGTAATTTACCCATATCATCCGATACACGGAAACTGTCGGCCAATGTCGTCAGCCAATTAACTACATTCTCATTGGCATATGTTATTAAACCCTGACCAAATGGATGTTTACCATCTAAGACAAAATTAATAATACCACGTACTGAATTCTCTGTTAGTAAAGTTTCCTCATCTAAATGTACAATCCAATCATTGTCATTTAAGACATTTACATTATCTTCCAGACAATATTGTAAAGCGCGTGATTTAAATAACGCTCCTGTTCGGGTTTTATACTCTTTAGGCACTACAATTTCACGTATACGACGATGATGTGATAAATTCACCGCCTTATCCGTAACAACTTCTATAAGGAAATTCTCCAAACCAGTATCAAGACAAGTATTCATATTTCTCAGTACATTGGTCTTGACCAACTCGGGAAAATCTCCTCGCGTCACAACACGTATGCACATAAACGGCGCTAGCAGGGGACTACCTTTGAGAACAACTTTTTCGGGAAAAGCATTGTAAAAGACTAAACCGCAAAAATTGAATAATACTTGCGGCAGTGTAAGGAACGTTAGGAAACGTAATAGATATAATAGTATGGTAGCTAATTGACCATATGCCGCCCAAGGGTCCAAAACTGTAAAGGAATTTTCATCGATTTTTATGCCACCAGAGAAAATTTCAAATGCTACTATGACCACTAGCAATAGAGTACAATGAAGTAAATGTTTTGTGCTTGAATTCATGACGAAATAAATAATTTAATTTAAAAAGTTATTATTGTTATTTTTACAGTTGCAGCTGTGTTGTGCTCGTTGTTTATTAATCTTGATGATGTTCTCCCGTTTTAGGGAGTATTTCTTAAGTAGATTTAACTTTTACAATGACAGCATTAGACATTTATTCAGGGCAATTTTCTTCGTTTTGTTTTAATGCGTAATTGCTATTCTTAGGTTGTTTTTATTTATTGTTTGTTTAATTAATTGTTTAAATGCAATTATTCACAATTGTTGAGTCAAATTTATAAAAAAAAGCACCTTTATACTTTCTTTTTATTACGACAAACTCTTATTAAGTGTAGCAGCAGCAGAAATTTCTATATTCTATGGCCGTTATAGTTACAATAAGTAATTATAGGAGTATTTTAGAGATCTATTTTGTAATTATCTGTAATGACAAAGAAAGAAATAAAGAAATATAATACAAATATTTTAACAAAAGAATGTATTAGTTTATATGACGTAATAAAGCAATTAAATACAACAATGTCTGATGAACACTTGCTCTTTTTATACCCTTCACCTTCGTGAGAAGGGTATATATAAGTTTGTCATTCCGTTTGTAATTTCTATAATATAATTTTCCGACCCTATAAAGTATACATATGTATATATTCTGGATCCTTATAGATAGCGGAGTCGATTCAGCTACGTCCGTCTGTCTGTCTGTCTGTTGAAATCAGTTTTTAGAGGTCCCCAGATATCGGCGAGATCCGAATCTTCAATAATTCCGTTAGACATGCTTTCGAGAAGATCGCTATATAAAATCAGCAAAATCGGTCTATAAATAATGGAGATATGAGCAAAAATCCTAGACAACCTCTGAAAATTTCATCAAAAAAGCCACATTTTAAATTTAAAATTTTTAAATTTTCTTTCTGCTACAGTTTTTATTTGTTTGTGTGTATGTTATGTGTGACATGTGTGCAGAGATACAAAATAAATAAAAACTGTTCTTTAAAACATACTTGGTGAAGGGTATATAAGATTCGGCACGGCCAAATATAGAAATATTACTTGTTTGTGATTATAATTATTCAACTACATTTGAACTCAACAAAAAAAGTAAGTAAATTAAATAATATGTATATAGTATTAGCAGTAGAGAGACGAGACAATTTTTTGTTTTGCACTTAGTTCTTTTCTCCATGGGACAATTAGATTTGATAAAAAATCTGTTTTAATTGAAACAAAAAAATCTACGATAAGATAATTTAAAAAATCGTATTGTACTATTTTTAAATGACACATACCTACTATGTAAGTACATATGTTTGCTAATTATACCCTACACCACTATAGTGGGGAGGGTATTATACGTTTGTGCTGATGTTTGTAACATACAAAAATATTGGTCCAATACCCACCTTAAAGTATACCGATCGGTTCAGAATCATTTTTTGAGTTGATTAAGACATGTCCGTCCGTCTGTCCGGCTGGCTGGCTGTCCATGTAAACCTTGTGCGCAAGGTACAGGCCGCAATTTTCAAGATAATTTGATGAAATTTGGACCAAGCACGGACGAAGCCTATTGAAAATGGTTGAAATCGGTTCATTATTTCACCTAGCCCCCATACAACCGTACCTCCCGATTTGAACTTTTTATGCCATAATTACGTCAAATATTCTGCTATCTCTTTAAAAATTGGCACAAATGAGTTTTATATAAGTATAAATGACGCTGCAGATTTTTGTAAGGATCGGCCTATATTTGACCCTAGCCCCCATACAAACCCCCCCTTCAAAAAATGACTTAAACGTCTAAAATTGACTTGTAACTATTTAAAAATATCCTTTTCCCAAATTAACCGAGGATCGGTCCATATTTGACCTATATAAAGCCTCATTTAGAAATTTTAGTTTTTTATCAATAAATTGCTTAAATATTTTGGAATTATTGGTAATATTCAACATAAAACTTTCTTTATAAAAAATAAAAATTTTATAAAAAGTAAAAATTTTAAAAATATACTCATGGTGTAGGGTATTATATGGTCGGCCATGCCCGACTATACTTTCCTACTTGTTTTATTGTTTATTTTAGTAATTGCATATAAAATATTATTATCTTTTCATTTTTATGTCGAAGATTTTGTTCTCGTGATTTATAGTGATATAAACTTAAATTTATATTGTTTTACATTTGTTAACAGTGACATTTTTAATTAATTTTCAGAGTGTTATTTACAATAATTGAACTGCCAATTTTGTATAAAATACTTTTAATGATAAGATTTTAAATAAAAGAAAAATGTACAAAAATTACGCAAACTTTAGATTTATCAATAAAGAAATGATTCACAATATTTAATAGAATTGTGAATATTGGAAAGATATTGTTTACAAAATAATAAAATAATAACAAGATGTTTGCATTACAATTTACTAAAGCAATTAATTTATTTATTTCCCAGTAATTTAAGAAAATTCTGAAAATTTTCTCATAAAAAAAGTTACAATGATTTCTTAATAAGTTTATCAAACATATAAAATTTTAACAATTCAAAATTATTACTCCAAAATTACATAATGTAAAGAATTCTTGTCATATTAAAACTAAGTTTCTAAAAATTTTCTAAAATTTTTAAAACTATATTGAAAAATAATTTTAATTTTAAATTATTTTGAAAATAATTTTTAAGTTCGAAATAGGAAAAATATGTATATGAACTTGACTTAAAATAAAATATAAGTATAAATATTTGAAAGTATTGAAAAAAATTTTTAAATGTTTAAAAGTTGCGAATTCAACAATGAAACCTCACGTTTACGGGGTAATTTTAACCTAATTTCGAAATTATTAAAAAAAATTTGGTAAAAAAGTAAGGTACTTTGTTTAGAATTTTTTTGGATGTATAAGGTCCAACATGTTTCCAAAAAAATTTAGCAAAGAAAAAATTTTCGAATTTTGAAACTGCATAATATCAAATTTGTATAAAACAAGGTTTAAGTTTAATGTTTTTACACGATTGTCAGATCTGTCTGTCAGTCTGTCTGTATACTGGCAATACTTTATCTGACAACGTTGCAAGGCAAAACAAAAAAATTTGTTAGACTTAGTTTGAACTTATTCGAGGAACGGTTTCAGAAAGAAATGGCAGCACCAGTTCCAAAATTGTTGTACTTCTATTTGCACTCGTTCTAGAACTAGTTTTTAGAAAAATCTCAAATTTTTCTTAGTATTCATGTAATATTTCTATATAAGCGAGCTTAGGTAACTGATTCAAAGTTCAGAATATTAAAAATTCTAATAAACTAAGGGCGAATTTCTTACTGCTTAGTTAAACTAAGCTTAACTTGCTGTTAAATTAAACTTGCAACAAATTTAGGCGGACTTTAACCGATAATTGTGTTTTTCAGTTTTAGATTTAAGCTCAGTTAACTTTGTTAGTATTGCCAAGTTTTCACTCAAAAACATAAACAATGAACAGCTGTTTTTTGCTAATAATACTTTTGTAAAATGAAAAATTTTAAATAAACATTTAAAATAATAATAAATAAAACAAATCAGAAAATTGCAATTAACTTAAAAAACATAAGTTAATTGCAATTCATTGTTTTATTGTTTTTCTTAATTGTGTTTTCTAACTTATAACCTGAGTTTAATTGGCCAATTACACTCAGTTAAACTAAGATAATAAGTAACTTTACTGATAACTGAAAAACATGAAACATATATTAAACCAGGTTTAACCAAAGAATGAAGATTATCTTTATCAGAAAAAGTCGCCCTAAGATAATAAGTAACGTTGCTGTTTACTGAAAAATACAAAACTTACATTAAACTAGGTTTAAACAAAGAATGTAGATTATCTTTATCTGAAAACCCGCCCTTAAAATAAGATAAATAGTAACGTTATTGATTACTGAAATACAACAAAACATAGATTAAACTAGGCTTTAAAATAGAATGTATCTTTATCTGAAAACCCCGCCCTAAATATTTAATTTCTTTCCTGACATCAGCCAGATCATACGCTTTAATAAATCGAAGTGTTTTGCATAAATCTTGAAATATTTTACTAAATAATCAATAGAAATAAACTGCTGGTATGTGAAAACATTTAACTAATAAGTTAGGGTGCAGTGTTTACTTTATAATTATCATCATTTGAATATTATAGTACTTATATTGTTAATACATAAATGTAAAAAATTAAATTTTCAGAAATATTATTTAAAACCAGTTTAAATCAAAGTTCTTTAAATTTAAAACACGCTTAAAGTATAATGAACTCTAAATAAGGAATTTTTTGGCATTTATCAAATGCGTTTTATTTAAATGACAATATGCGTTGTAGTTATTAGGTTACACAGTGACCCCAAAAAGATACACAACAACATGCAAGTATTTATTATTAGTTTGTTCGACTTATTCTTATTATATTTTGTTCTTAGTGGATAATTCCAAATTCATGTTATATTTTTAATATAAAATAAGTACTTTATTTTATTTGTATTTATGTTAATGCATGTCTGTACCATTTTATTGTTTAATTGTTTAATGAAAAAAAAAGTACTATATCAAGCGTAAATAACCAACTTTATAAAAAACTGACGTTAAACAACGCCCCAAAAATAATACTGCATAATAATTAATTGTTTACATGCATGAAACATTATAGATTATTATTTTTTTTTTTTTTTTTGTTTAATTTTCGGAGAAAGTGACAATTAATAAGATAAAAAAAATATGAAACTTCCAAAGAAGTGCTAAAAATAAGTAGAATTTAGTTAAAATTTTAATGTATTTAACCAGAAAAAACATGATAATGACTTGTACCTTACTTTTCAATGACTACTACATACCGTCTGCATTACTTAGAATGAGTGTAGTAATAACTTACAATTAAAAATATATTATGTAAAAAGATCTTTATGTCTAAATATAACCTATAACAGACGTAGTCTGCGTATCTTTGAAAAAAATTTTTTCTTAGAAACAAAACTACTTACTTAAAACCCTTTTTGTTAGAGGTAAGTACTGAAGTTTAAAGTCATTCAAGTGTTAAAATAATGACTTAAAATGCTTTGTGTAACTCCATTTAGCATTAAATTAGCACTATCTATTACTTTTCAATGTATGTTTTTGTTATTTTTACACACACAGAGAGAGAATTTTCGTTAAAAACCGTTATTAAGCGCACAATAAATTAACTAAACAGTGGTTTTGTGAGTGAGAGTGTAAACTAACGGAATAACTTTTAAACTCTTTATTTGTAAGTACTTATTAAAGTAGTTTTTTTTTGTAAGCGAGCGTGGTAATTACATGCCTCCAAAATCATTACCGTATTAAAATAATAAGTTAAAATTATAACGTGAAAAACGTCTCTCATTACTTTTCAATGTTAGTTTATATGGATCCTTATGTTTTATAGAATATTAAAAAAAAACCTTTTTAAAACTACATTTAACTTTTTTTAATTCTAAAAAAAATTTAAAAAATATTTCAAATTCTGAAATAATTCAGACACATTTTTATTTGAAACAACGTACATATTGGTAGTTTATATACGCGAATTATTTTAAATGCCAGAATATCTACCGCATAAACTATAACAGGTGAATGAGATTGTGGTCCTAAGAAAAAATTTTTAAATAACTAAAACAAGAACAAACATTTTTATTTAAAAATATGTAAACAACAAGTACGTAAACATTTTTATCATTATTATTTAAGTTTATTTTTTACTACACTTATTACGGATTAAATTAATTATTTTATTAAATTATTAAAAAAAAACATTATCCATAAACATTGTGCATATGTTTTCATTTGCAACAGTTATATACATATTTATTATCTTATTTGTTTTAACAAAAAAAATAAATAAAGTAAAGTAAAGTAAAGTAAAGTAAACAAAATTAATAATTAACCACAAAAAAAACTTAAATACATATTAATATCAGTACCAGCAACAAAATAACAATAAAAAAAATATTTTTAAGATAACAAATCACCATCATCATGCCCATTCATACACGGAGCCGTACTACTACGTCATAACAATCAATGTACCGGCATTTTTGTGTGTATTTCAAATATTCCTCACGCCGCCTTCATTTATTATTATGATTATTTGTATATACAAGTTCTTTTGTATGACCACGACTAGAATGTCTACAAGTGAGTAGCTAACCAAATCAGAAAACAGCAACAAAAAATATTTCATTTCTTCAGCGAGAAATTAATAATGATAATGACACTGACACTGACGATAAATACAAATGTATGGGATAGTATACAAATATAATTTTCTTGTACTTTAAATGTATTTAGCAAGATCATTTAAAAATAGAATTATATGTATTTATTTGTTGCAATTTGTAATAAATCTTAGTTGATCATCGTCATATGATTTTTTTTACATTTTCTTGTTAAAAATTTTAAATGAGGTTTATAAAACCATTATTAAAAAAACAAAATTATTCATATTTAAATTGTGTATTAAATTTAATTGATATGAAGGTGTTAAATTTACATTTTAGTTATTTTAATTAACTAAAAATTATATATTGTTAATTAAACAAAATATTGTTTTACTCCCAGCTAAAACAATATTAATCGACTAAAAGTGTATATTAAAAATTATTAAAAAGTTTGAAAAAGAACTGAACTTGAACAGAACAAGAACTGAACTAGAACTGAACTAGAACTGAACTAGAACTGAACAAGAACTGAACTAGAACTGAACTAGAACTGAAACTGAACTAGAACTGAACTAGAACTGAACTAGAACTGAACTAGAACTGAACTAGAACTGAACTAGAACTGAACTAGAACTGAACTAGAACTGAACTAGAACTGAACTAGAACTGAACTAGAACTGAACTAGAACTGAACTAGAACTGAACTAGAACTGAACTAGAACTGAACTAGAACTGAACTAGAACTGAACTAGAAATGAACTAGAACTGAACTAAATAATTTTATAACCTGTACAAATAATTGTAAGTCAGTTTAAAGTTTTTTATTATTGAAAAGTATTCCATTAAACTCAGTGTTACCCAAAAACTTTTTGCACAATTCAATTATATTCATCAATATTTTTATAGTTAATAAAAATATTTTTATTTAATTACTTCTGACAAACCGTTTAATTTATTTTCCCTCATATAATGTTATTAGGAAATAAATAATAAAACTTAATTTGTATTCATCAGGTGGGCACAATCAGTTGCAAATAGAAAGGAACACGTGTTACATTCCAATATAATCTTCAAAATATAAATAAATGTAAACAAAAATAAAAATTGCCTTTTATGTTTTATAATAATTTTCAAAATATTTTGGATCTCATTGGCATATACATTGAATGAACAATTTCTGCACTGAATGAAAATGGTTTTCAGGCCTCAAAGAAAAAAATACTTTTTTTAAAACTATAATTATAAAAATTTCAAACCCTTTATCCAATTATATCTTCATAAATATATTAATTTTATAGACAAACAAAATTTGTAAAAAGTCGAAATACAAAAACCAAAATATATCTTATAATGTTTGAAAAAAAAAACATTGTTTATAAAGTCATCTGATCGACTTTTTGACGTTATAATAAAACGCGAAGACAAAACGAGGTTTTGGATAAAGTATATTCTGCGCTGGGGCTAGAAATTTTGTTGGCCAGTGTTATGTGCGTGCAATAATAATTTCATAAACGTATGTGTGTGAAGATCACAATTAATTTAATAAAAATATTTAAATAGCACAATTTGTTAAAAATAAACTATAAAAAAATTAATTGACCTTTTAATTAGCTTTATAAAAGAGAACAACAAGCAGTAAAATGTATAAAAAAATTTCAGTAGTCCGAGTATAGAAATAAAATCGTTCAAAGTTTAAAATAAATTTAATTATACATTTATAAACTTAGAACTTAACACATACATACATTAACACCAAGTATATTTGTATTACGAATTGCTGTGGTGTATTTTCAAATATAAACTAATTATTCATCATTATTATTTTATTTTATTTTATTTTTTTGCATTTGACTAGCATACACATTAAAGTATTTATATTGAAATTAATTTAAATACAAAATTAATCTATTATAATTTCCGAGAAAATCCCCAACAATTGCACCTTATTGTGTATTTTTTTTTTCACTAAAATAAACTCATACTACAGCTTTATAAATGAATTTTTTTCTCAATATATTTAGTTGTTTATATTTTCAAATGAAAACAATATAGAAATACAGAATAAAAATAAAATAAAAAAGAAATAATTGCCATAAAACAATAGCGCAAATATGTTTTGTTTATTTTAGAAATACACCAATATTTTTAGTTAAATTTTTGTAATACCCACAGAATATTTAAAGAATGTTCTTACGATTGGGAATATAATTTTTTAAATCTGTAAACACATGCCTAAATTTTGTCGTACCACTACTAATATATTTAAGAATTGTTATTTTAATCAACAGGAGTAATAAAAATATAAAATTTAATTAAATAATACAAAAATACTTAAAAAATTAACAAAAAACTTCAAAAAGCAAAATACTTTATTGACCTAAAAAATTAAAAATACGTTGACATCTTATCAAAAATCTCGTAATTTAATATCGCGATTATACTTTTTATGGTAGAAAATAAAATTAAAATTAAAAAATTCCTCAAAAAATACCACAAACAAATTACTAAATTCTGGTAAAAATAATTGTTCATATAAAGTTTTTTCTTAAAATTTATAAAAATTTACAAAGGCAAATTACTTAATTGATTCACTGTATTTTTAAGCACTCCGAGCATTGTGCGCTAAGTACAGGCAGTAATTATATTATGATATAATTTGGATAATATGTATTTTTAGCATAAGAAGGAATACGGTTGCACACCTATACGACCGCATCTTCTGACTTGGATTTTTTTCTTTTTTTAATGGTATTTTTACTATTTCCCGGGGAGTTTGTTCCCTCTCCCATACATAAAGCATGTGTGTTCATAATTGGCCTGTATATTTTTGTGTATTTCATTGATTTAGACTTAAGTAGATTAAGTAAAATTTATCGTAATTTTCTTATTTCAAAAAGTTTTTCTTTGTCATTGATATCAATATATTTATACTAAAGGAAAGCTTATGAACCTGCTGAAATAACTTACAAAAATTAATAATTGGGGTTGTCGTAAAATACTATAATTGTTGGAATTTATATAACAATCTAGTATAGAAATTACAAATTTATATAATTATTTTTATATTACATATAAACAATTTATAGTGGGGGAAATACATTAAGTATGATTGACTAATAATCCAGTAAAGGTATTAGATGAAATCAGAATAATTATTATTTATATTATGTACATACATATATATAACATACATATAATAATATCCTATAAATCTGATTTAAGCTTGAGTTAAAAAAAATTTCAAAGCATTTTTATAACTTAAATTAAATAATTTATTAAAGTTAAAAAAATATTTTTATTATTGTGATTTTTACTTTGAATTTTAAACTACTTGTAATGATTAGAATTAAATCATTGCCTATTCTGCTAAATATACATTCAATACATTTCTATAAAAAAATATACACATATGTATGAATCTCAGTGCCAAATCTAATTAACTTCTAGCTGCTAACAATGACAAAAAAAACTAACTTAATTTATTTTTTTTTTTTAATAACAAATATTTTTGGGCTTAAGCTTTTAAAAACATTCACATTTGCATGTGAACATTATATGTAGTCGTCATCATCATTATCATGTTCATATATATATATATACTAAGCGTATGTGTAAATTTTTTTAGTTATAGTTATTTGTACTGGACATGAATATTATCAGTTTTTATGGGATATATAAGTGTGACTAGCAGCAGTCTATGAGTTTTAATAAGTCAGACCAAATAGTAGACGACGTCGTCATTTGTATGTGCAAAATTAAAGACATTGACATAGAACTTAAATGAATCACAAATAAATGTTGATTATTGTTGGTTTCAACATGTATATAAAAATATAAATGAAAATATATAACGTTCCATCGACACAGTTGTGGAAATGACTGCGCAATATACAATTATGATAAGAATAGAAGGAATAAGAGTTTAATTATTTCTTTTATTTTTTGTACCAAAGGAGAAAAGAGTTTATCTTTTAAGGAGTAGCATAAATGGTTGAAATATGGGAAGATAATGAATAACTTTGTATTTTTTTAAATATATTTAAACACATGAATACTTCTGTATCTATCTATCTATCTATCTATCTATCTATCTATCTATCTATCTATATATCTATTTATCTATCTATCTATCTATCTATCTATCTATCTATCTATCTATCTATCTATCTATCTACCTTCCTACCTATCTATCTATCTATCTATCTATCTATCTATCTATCTATCTATCTATCTATCTATCTATCTATATATCTATCTATCTGTCTGTCTATCTATCTATCTATCTATCTATCTATCTATCTATCTATCTATCTATCTATCTATCTATATATCTATCTATCTATCTATCTATCTATCTATCTATCTATCTATCTATCTATCAATCTACCTATCTATCTATCTATCTATCTATCTATCTATCTATCTATCTATCTATCTATCTATCTATCTATCTATCTATCTATCTATCTATCTATCTATCTATCTATCTATCTATCTATCTATCTATCTATCTATCTATTTATCTAACTATCTATCTGCCTATCTTCCTAATTATAATAGGATTTCTAAATCTTTGAAGATTTTTTCTTTTAATTGATGTTTAATAAAATTGCATTAAGAAATGGTGTAGCTATAAAAATATAAAATATTTGCTTTTAATTCATTAAAAAACTATTCTTTTTATAATTAAAAATAAGTTTGGATGTGCGTGCCAAAAAAAAACAACCAACGAGTGTATAACACGGCATAGTTTCATGCTTTCTTAAGGGCAATTAAAAATTTTTATAAAACATATTTTTTAATATTTAAATAGCCAAAATATATTTAGCTTCATATTAATCGATATTTACTCACATGCACATCGCTCAAGGCAAAACTGTCACAAGTGAAAATATAATGTAATTTTAAATGATATATTATTAACAAAAAAAACTTTAAAATAATTAATTTAAATTACATTCTTTTAATTGAATTATTTGAAAAACTCCCTGCAGAATTTATTTTAATACAATTTTAATTTATTTCTGATTGATACAATTTTGTTTCAAATTGACAAATTAGATCCAATAAGACCTTAATATTATAAAATTGTTTTCTTTAATATATAGAACTTTCCTATTTTAAAATTGAAAAAACAAAATTATGAAATAAAACAGCTTGTTTTTATTGCGACAATGGCATATCTTAAAAAAAAGTTTGTAAGTAAGGGTGTTTCCAAGGGATTTTCCAATAACCAATAAAACCATTTTCGGTAATTTCATTCTAGGTATATTTGTTAATATTCAGCCTGTTATAAAAATGGTATTTTGTTGTCATTCAACTAACAAATGTGAAATACTATTTTTTATATAAAAATAAATTTTATTATCTATGAGTAGTACTATATATTTTTTATTTTGGCCACACAAAAGTTCGATTGATAAGGCTCTAGGTAAACATGTGTGATTTTTACTGCAGTAAACTGACAACCAGAGAACAATAAAACAAAACGGCACATACTAATAAGAGTGGCCTTGTCAAGAGAAACGTTACGGCGGCCGCTCTATGTACTGTTTCAACAATTGGTAATCAATGAGTACAATTTAATAGCTAGCAAGACTATTAACTCTATATGAAAAAAAAACGTTAACTATAAAAAGGCAAACAATTGTTATGTAAACCCCTCTTTAGTCAATACTAAGTGATAAATAACTAAAGTTTGTTAAAATAAAAAGCAAATAATGTTTATGATTTTAACGAAATTTTTAACAAGAAAACCAAAATTAGCGTTTAAAATTTTGGTAGATCTACATACATATGTACTAATATAATAACTATGGTGTTGTCTTGAGCAATAAATAAGTCTAAGAATCTAGTTTAATCTTATCACAATGTTATTTTGGTACTTAAATTACAAAATATTTATACAACATTTTTAGATCTGAAGTGAGTCACATTTTTTTAATCTTCATAAGTATATGTAAATATATGTAGGTATGTATATATAAAATGCAAAGTCCTTATAGAGCAAATATTTTTTTTAGGTTTTTAATTAATGACTCAAATTATATTTTAAAAAATGTATTGCAATTTTAACAAGCTAAATAATTACACTATGTGACAAAATTACAAAAAGTATATACATACAAAGGTACTGCCCATGTGAATATAGTTTGTTGGTCAAGTAGACCAGTTTACAACACCACATTTTGTAATAACACCGAAAATTGCATGTTTTCCCAAAAAACAGAATATGTATATTAAAAGTTCAAATATGACATGGGGATCCACTAAACTAGATCTATGAGAAATTTTAGTCTCATAAAGAGTTATAGGATTTTCCACAATATGACAAATTAATATTCGCTAAAATTCCTTATTTATAATAGTTGTGAGCAATAAAATTAATCAAATAGGTTCTATAAATGAACGTTATACTACATTCTACTTAAAACAAAATGTAAATAAAAAAATTTCTAAAGCAAACATATTTAAAAATAAACTTACCGTTAAAAATATTATACGATTTTAATTTAAATATGATGCACTCAAAACAAAACAGAAAACAGACAGGCAGGCAATGACGGCTGCACTTGTCTTTTTATGTAAACAAACAAGAAAATCTCTCCCTCTCTCTTTTTGTTGTATTTTTTGGGGGTATAATTGATTTATTTTGTGTTTTGTTTGAAGTGTCGTGTTTATAATGAATCGATTATGATGGACGGTCGGGTTGAAGGGTGTGATGCTTGGCGCCTATTAAAAAATAAAGTTACAAAAACAAACAATAATATGTCGTTATGTTTCCTTTTGTATACAATTAAATGTTAGTGCAATATGTGCGTTTTTTGTTTTTCTCTTTTCCTTTTGTTTTAATGCTGCATTGTTGGTAAAGTGTTTGCTATTTTTGTAGTTGTTGTTATTTGACTTTTCAACACTTTTAGTATATGTTTGTATAATATTTGAGCTATTTTTTGTGTTAATTATACAAATTTTGTTAAATGTAAAAAACTGATAAACGTTAACACCCGGCACTGTTCTAATTATTTTATTTTTTTCTTATTATATTCGTTTATAAACACTCGTCGCTTTTAAATAATTTTTCTACACTAAATTTTTGTTGGTTAGATGGTCGGTCACAAGCCTAATCGATCGATTTTTCACTTTTCGCTTCCTACTCACTCACACTTTGTGTATGCAATTTTTTCTTTTTTGCTTTGGCCGGGCTAATGAACTTTTTTGTATTTTATTAATTTAAGCTTTATTCATACAAAAGATTTATTTAATATTATTTTGTTATTATAAATATATACTATAAATTGTATGCGAGCTAATTATATTTTGTTTTTCTTTATTTCTTTTTTAAAATTAAGTTAAACAACGCCACGGCCGAAGCAATCGAGAGCACAAAATCGAATGACAACTGTGAAGGTAATTTAGCTACTTTTTTAGTTTACTTTAGCGTTTTTAAGGAAATGAAGCGGGATAAAATATGCATGAATTCTAGCGATTTATTTGGTATTGTCCTTTTAAATATTATATTAACAGTTTTTGGCTTTGTTAACGATACTTATATAACACAATATACAATAGTCTGTAATAAAAAGGATTTAAATTCATTTATTTTCTGTGCATATAAAATTAACACTAACTTATTACTAAACTATTAGCGGGTTTGAAAAATTGATATTGACATCACAATGTGTAACAAATGTAAAAAGTGAAAAGAAAGTAAACAAAAGAAAATGCAAATATAAAATAATGCTAAAAAGTAATACCAAGTTTTTAATATTTATCATATTACGAAATCGAAAATAATATATACAACATATTTTCTTATTATATATTTAATTTGAATATATTCCGATTGTTCAAGATAATTTAAGTACAATTTGGAAATGAATGATCTGTCACCTACATCTAATTTATTTTTTTCTTTATATCAAAGCGTATTACATTTGATTATATGCCCTTCATTCAAAGTATTTGTCCTCTTCCATTTAAATATGTATAATTTATCAAAATTCCTACAATATATTTCAAGTGTATGTTCGACTTTATTATTGAAAATTTTCAGAATTATTTTGCAAGACTCCATGTCTAAATTTTACGAATATGTATGAATACAGTTGAAAATTATATAAACAAAATATTTAATAGATATGCGGCTTACAAACGATTTTAAGCTGTCGCCAAAAATGTTTATAGTCTGCGCTGTCGTTAACTTTGTTTGCCACAGACCTCTGAGTTCATATTTTAACAGGGTTGGCATAATTGGTAAAATTAAACATTTTGGTACAATTCGATCTTCAAAAGTACAATGGTACACCTAAGGCACATTTTGTACAATTTTAGACAAAATTTCGTTATTGATATAATGTGTACTAAAATTTCAATGTATTTTGTTGTTTTTCTGATTACTTATGACAAATGCTGGAACAGACATAATCATTTAAAAAATGTACTTTTAACACAAAATTCAGTGAACTATCGACTTTGATCAAATTTTTACTAAACTTTTGGAGGGAATATTGTAAAGAATACTGAAAGAAATTATAACCAGACAACAATACCCAAAAAAGTAAGTTTTAGGATTATTTTTGTTTTATATTTATATAAAATAAAATAAAATTTGCAAAAATATAAATTTGGTACAATCGGATTACAAAAAGTACACTTTTAAATGCTATTTTGTACAATTTGAAAATTCAATTTGCCAACTCTGTATTATAACAAAGAAAGAACGGTTGGTGTCGACAAGTGCAGTTAGTTGTGTTTCGTGCAATCCAAATTTCCTTTTAATATTAAAGAAAATCGTCGAATTGGTCCATTAATTTCTAAATTCTAAATCGTATGAGGTGATCCGGATGAGGATGATGCCAATTTCTCAAAAATTTATACGTAAAGATACAGTTAAACAAAGAAAAAAACTGTCCAGCGTTTGACCATTGAAAAAACATCCGAGTGGGGAGCGCAGAGAAAGGTCAAAAGAAACAAAGAAGAGAAAAGATTAAACAGAAGCAGTAGTTAAATAAATTGAATGAAGGTATATATGGGGATAATTTGCTTTAATTATTTTACATATTCGTTTGATGAGGGTCAAGGATTTTGCAAATTGTAAAAAAATGGGTTAACTTTTTTCTTAAATTCTTTGTGTGACTGGCATATATTTTTTCTTTCTTTAGCAATCATTGCTTTTTTCTTTATATGACATTTCGTAAATATCAATAAAACAGTAAGAATAAGAGAAAAAAGACGTCATTAGGAAATTTATACCCAATGACTATTGTGCCAGATTATAAAATTTATATATGTATATGGATTTATCTATATACAGTATTTAATATTTACTTCAGATTAATGATTAATTTATACTTGTCTTATAAATAATAATTCCTTAGAATCTTTTCTGATTACTTTTTAATATTTATATTTTATTATCTAATATTACACTAATTCACATGTATATTTTGTATTCTTATTACAGATAAACCTAATCATTAATTAGATCATCATATACCCACTGCCATTACTTTAATGTACGTTATTAGACTAAATTAATATAAATTAATTTTCACTATCATTAAAAGATTTAAAAGAAATCAATTAAAAAAAACAGAAAACCAAAATATATTCATAATTAAATAAATACAATTTTTAAATCAATATATTTTTGTAAACGTGAAAGAAAAGCGTAGGAAACGTAAATTAAACATCATTATGTCCAACCATTATCATAATCATAATTCCTACAATTCGGTTGGTAACAGTAGTGGGTCCAATCAACTCTATACTAATGGCGATGGTAAACACGATTACAATCACCACCAGGGAGTGGTTAGGTTAACAAATGGTTATGCTATGAAGCCATTGGATAATGTGGCCGTACCCGACATGTGTTTGTTTTGTTTTGAGGTATTAGATTGTGAGCTCAACAATATGGAGGGACCAGGTACTCCACCATTTACTAACGATGCTTAGTAAGTGTTCGTCTCCCACTCTTTTCACTTCTCCTAATGTTTAAACCTAAATGATATTATTCTTTTATTATTGTTCAATTTTCAGCCCTTTATTCGTTACCTGGAAGACGGGACGTGATAAACGTTTACGCGGTTGTATTGGAACATTTAGTGCTATGCATCTTCATTCGGGTTTGCGCGAATATGCCTTAACTAGCGCTTTAAAAGACTCACGTTTTGCTCCCATCTCACGTGATGAACTACCAAAATTGACAGTTTCTGTATCGATTTTGCAAAATTTCGAAGAGGCCAATGGACATTTGGATTGGACATTAGGTGTACATGGCATACGTATTGAATTCATCAATGAAAGAGGTTGTAAAAGGACTGCTACTTATTTGCCGCAAGTAGCTACAGAGCAAGGTATTTAATTTTTTAATAATATTTTGTTAATTTTTAAATGAATAATTAATTTTTCGTTTCTCTATTTCTCCAGGTTGGGATCAGATACAAACAATAGATTCTCTTTTGCGAAAAGGTGGTTATCGTGCTGTCATTACACCAGAGACACGTAAAGCTATTAAATTAACCCGCTACCGTTCTCAGGAAATTCAGATGAACTACAAGGAATACCGTGAAGTTTTAGAACGTCGCGGTCAATACTGCAAAGTGCAATGCTAACAAATAGCGTTTAATCGTTTTAAACAAAAACCGCAAAGAGAAAATAATAAACGCCAAGAGAAAACGTTTCAATTTAGTTTAAATTTTTAACAAATTCTCTTTGCTTTACAAACAATATAATTAAAAAAATATAAAAAAAAACAAAAAAGAAGTACACATCAAAACAATATTATAATAAAATAATAATTAATTTTAGTATGAATCTATATACATACATAAATATATAACAACAATAAATCTATATATATAAAAAAATTATTAAAATATTACAAGAAAATAATAGCTAAACAACAATTGTGTTTTCCAAATTCCAAACAAAACGTAAAAAATAATATGTATTGATTATTTAACTCTTCTTACTATCTACATATACTGCAATGAAGCGAAAAAAACAAGTTAGCAAAAGAATGTTAATAATACTAGATTTCATTTATTTAATTAAACTCTAATTTAAATTTACTCTGTTTTTATTCTTTAGTTTTTCTTGAAAATATATAATCATTCTTCTTTTTATTAAAAACATATTCAATTTCGATGTGTGTGTATTAAAAAATAATATTTAAAGAGAGTGTGTAGTTATATATGAAATATATTTTAAATGGTTCTTATAAAAATTTGGTTTTGATGAAATAAATAAAAAAACAAGTTTGAAATATCTAAAAAAGCGGATTTTATTTATTAATATATAAAAATTTTGTAAGATATTCAGATTTTTTTTGAAAAATTAATTTGTTTAGTAAATTTCTTAGGTTAAAATTATAACTTTTAATGAAAATTTTATTTTAAAAAGCCTTGCTTTGTAAGTTTTTTGATTTGTAAAGGTTAAAATTTTGTAACCGAACTTTCGAACACTTCAGTAGACCGATTTCTAATAATTAAATATTTATAATCTAAATTTTTCATTAATTTTATAAGTTTAGAAACTGTTTTCAAATTTTTAATAACAATTTAGATTTTTTTTGTAGAAAAAATTAGAAAATTTTTACATAAGTTATTTATTTCGATAGTACAGAACAAAGAAATTTAATTGTTCAATTCACAATCAAGTTGTATATTGTATCTACTAAAGTGTAGTAACACTGATTGTGAACAGTTTTTTGTAGCAAGTCATAAGTTTCTGTTCTCAATAAAAAACAATCAAAACAATGTCAAAATTAAAAAAAAAACAAAGAATATTAAACTAATTAAATGAGTAAAATAAACTAATTTTATTTTATTTAAAATTCTATTATTTTCATTATTCCACATTTTAAACTAATAAATAAACAGTTTTTAATAAAATTTAGTTTTGGTAAACAGGTGTTTGTAATTTCTGTGTTACCACTTTATAGTTTTTTATGCCAAAATCGATTGAATTTTTTATTTATATGCTGACATTCGAAAAACATATGAAAAATTGTTGTAAGAGTTGTATAGACCTTTTGCATAGAAAATACCAACAACATTGTTATGACTATTGTAGCAGCTGCTGACATACAACGCTACAACATCGATTGTGAATTGAACAAATGTATCATTAAAATAACAATAATTCTATTTAAATAGCAGTATTGCCAGATTTGATAATTTCAACAACGAACATAAAAAAACGTTACCACTTCTGTTAGTTTATTTCAAACCCTGTCATAAAATTTTGCAAAATATGTCAAAGCAAACGATGAATGTCAGACAACGGCGTAGAGAGAAACAAAAAAATAAAGAACTTAAGTAAGAAGAAAATTTTTTTAAGACGGACATAAAATTGCATAAAAACGTAAAAAAGCAGAACAAAATATAGAAAAATTTTACGGAAAACGAGAAAAAAATTAAAGTGTTTATTTTGCAAATTTAAGAATAATAACGTTAAAATCTAAAGCATGCAAAAGTTTTAAACAGATTATCTTTATTTTATTACATTACATACATGTACACAGACAGCAAAGGAGGAAAAAAATAGAAAAACAAATTCACTCAACATCATCATCATCATTATTATTATAATAAGTCCAATCCAGACAATAACTGCTCAAACGTCGTCTCGAAGAAAAGTCGACGTCCGTGTATTAGCCGCTGTCGTAAAGTGTTATTTTCAGCTTCTATGTAGTATTTTAAACAAAAAAAGGACTTTTCGCTTGAGAAAAGAAAAACGAAAGTTTTGTTTAATTAACTGTGCAAAGAATAAAGAGATAAAAAATATAAATTAATCCTTAGGATCTTTTACAAAACAACGAACAACAAAGAAAGTTAAGAAGCAAGAAAAAGAGAATTACAAAAATAATATCTACCAGGAGAAAAAAAATAGCAGACAACAAACAAACTAACCAACCAATTTATTTACCATCCAAACAAAAAAAAAAAAATAAACATAAAACACAAATGGAGTATGATGATGAATAACTTGAAGAAATTTTGAAATTTTATTTTCATCCTTGTTCTCAAGATTAACAACTACAAATAGTAAATCACATAGTCGTCGTCACACCCACAGCAAATTAATAGACGTAACATTTTACAAATAATATCTAGTAGCTGTCACCTTTGTTAGACAAAGGATCTTTCTTTATTGATTAGTTTAAAAAGACTAAAAGATCCTCCCTCCCTAGTCCTCCTTATCCTACACCTCTCCATCACTACCACCAACACCCACTCCATCACATCAATACCCGACAACGAATGGGCGCAAAGGCGAGTACACCCGCCACCAGCGGTCACCAGAGCCCTCGTTCGCGGACATTTTCGAGCAGCTCAACTGGTGCCGAATTGACTAGTTCATCGGTGGACAGACAACGTGCCCGCAGTTTAAGTTCTGTGCCCGACATGCATGCTCAGGCTACCGGCACATCATCCGGCGATCACAATCAACATACACATGCCAGCAATTCTTCGTCTGCAGCTAATAGTAATAATTATGCCAGTTCATCATCAACAACAACAATGTCGTCACAACAGCAACACCAACAAGGTCACAACAATCACTTGCAGCGTCACACATTGGGAGATAACTTACGTGTAAGTTCTTTGTTATTGCATCTTTATTTTTGTTATTTTATATTCAGAGACAAGTTGAATGTCTTTTTAATGATTAGGATTACTTTCAGGGCGTTTCAATGGCCGGTGCAAGTTTTGTAGAAAGTATAGCATTAGCAGCTCAATCGGCCTCAAATGGTGCAGCTAATAGCATTGGACGGGTGTATACAGCAACATCACTTCCATCACAAATATGGTCGTTTAATGGTGAGTCGTTCTTTTCGTTGTTTGCTGCGTATTTTATTTCGTTTGATATTATTCCTATTGGAATTATAATTAAATACATATTGCCATGTTAATTTGAACAAGTTACAATTAATAACTTATTTACAATAAGATAATTGTATTTATCTTATTGTTATAAGGATTAGTTTAAGTAATTAAATACAGGCTGCTAACCATTTTATCATTTGCAAATGATAGCTTTCTTTTTAAGAGGTTTTAATATTAATATATATATATATATATATATATATATATTATATATATATATAATATATATATATATATATATATATATATATATAATATATATATATATATATATATATATATACATATATATATATATATATATATTATATATATTATATTATATATATATATATATATATATATATATATATATATATATATATATATATATATATATATATATATATATATTTATTTTTTTTTAATTTGAATTTTTAATTCGTTAAAAAAAGCATATTCCAATTGGACTGTTAAGCCTATTGTTAAATATTTTGAAATGTTAAATATTTTTAATTTAAACTAGATTTTAGTTTACATTCGTCCTATTTTGAGTAAAAATCAAACTTTTACTCGAATAAAGAATTTTGAAAAAAATTTAATTGTAGACAACAAATATTTTTATACCCTACACCACTATAGTGGAGAGAGTATTATAAGTTTGTGCTGATGTTTGTAACATACAAAAATATTGGTCCAATACCCACCTTAAAGTATACCGATCAGAATAATTTTTTGAGTCGATTAAGACATGTCCGTCCCTCCGTCCGTCTGTCTGGCTGGCTGTCCAAGTAAACCATGTGCGCAAGGTACAAGATAATTTGATGAAATTTGGACCAAGCATGTTTTTTGGCACAGGGACGAAGCCTATTGCAAATGGTTGAAATCGGTCCATTATTTCACCTAGCCCCCATACAACCGTACCTCCGATTTGAACTTTTTATGCCATAATTACGTCAAATATTCTATTATCTCTCGTAAAAAAACTTAGTTTTATAGAACTTTAAATGACACTACCGATTTTTGTAATGATCGGGCTTCATTTGACCCTATCCCCCATTCAAACTCCCCTTCAGAAAATGACTTAAAGGTCAAAATTCACTTACAAACAATAATAACACTTTTAAATTCTACATAAATAATATTGAAGAAGACTTAACTCCCCCTACCAACATGTTTAAGGATAGGGCCATATCTTGCCCTATTCCCCTTTGAGCCCTCTTAAAAAAATCTCTTTTTTGCCAAAAAAAGTAAAAATATTCCGAAATAAAGTTAAAAAACAAACCAAATTTTTACATAATTCCCATTTTTAACATACATACTGACTGGTGTAGGGTATCATATAGTCGGCTACGCCCGACTATACATTCATACTTGTTTTATTTAAATTTTTAATGAAGAGGCAATTTTTTTTTTTGCAAAATTTTAAACAAAATGAGATTTTTGTATTTTTTTATCCCAAAATATTGCAAAATGAATTTTAATTTTAAACTTTAAAATGTTGATAATATTTTGATTGATATTAACAATTCAACAAACTTTTCTTTTTAAATTATCAAAAATTTTAATATCTTAGTTTTTTTTAATAAAGTTTTTACACCATTTTTTATTTCAGGAATTAAATGTCCTGTATGTAATAAATTTGTTTTACCCGATGATATTGAATGCCATTTGGTTATGTGCCTGACAAAACCTCGACTCTCATATAATGGTAAGTACATTCACACACACACACACATACAAATGTGATATAAAAAGAACTTTGAACTTTGTAACAAATATAAAAAAATATATTTTTTCAATTACAGAGGATGTTTTATCAGATGCCAAGGGAGAATGTGTTATTTGTTTAGAAGATTTAAATCCTGGTGATATTATAGCACGCTTGCCATGTCTTTGTATTTATCATAAATGGTAAGTTTGTTTTTTTTTTAAATAAATTTTTTCTTTTAATAATAACATAACAATTATAACTTAAAGCTGTATTGATCGATGGTTTGAGGTAAATCGCTCATGTCCAGAGCATCCTGGTGACTAGTTAAAACTCAATATGTAATTATTAAATAAACTTTTCTATTTTAGTATAAATAATTCTATATATATACAAACAAACAAATATTCATAAAAAACAAAACAACAACAACAAAAAATAAATACCGTAAAAATTGATAAACGATTAAATTAGTTTTTAGATTTTACAAGATAAACAAGAAAATAAAAAATACAAAATAATTGAAAAAAAAATTAAAAATAAAACACAAAAATTATAAACAATTTAACAACAAACACTTTTTAAGAAATGACTAGAAAAAAATTACAAAATTATATTTAAAATATAAAAATAACAATAATTAAGAGAATCTTACCAAAAATCAATGATAAGTTTTAAATCAATAATTAAAAATATATAAACAATTTTGATTTAATTTAATTAAATTAAAAAAAAACAAAATTACATAAATAGAAATTTAACTTAAAACGGTTTACATATATAAGAATATATTAAATAAAAATACATTTAAAATACAAAAAATAATGTGCTGCAATAGTAATTAAAAAAAAAAGAATTCTTTTTGAAATAACGATAATGATAATATAATGAGGATGGTAATTTTATATAGTTTACATATATTTAAAAATAATAAAAATAATGTTAATGATAAAACAAATTAAAGAAAATTCTACCAAAATTAAGTATATATACATACATACCTACATACTATACATCTCTATATATACATATATATAATATACAACATAAATAATAATAATTTGATTAATTAATATAAACAGATAACTAAACAACCGAAAATATATATTTAACATAAAAATATTAATAATAACGTTTAAAAATACTATTATAATTTGATAGTAATGAAAAAAAGAAAACAAATAATTAAGAGATTAGTTGTTAAAGCATTTTGTACTGTGACATAAAAAATAAGAAAAAAAAAAAAAACAAAACCAACAAACAAAACCTAAAATATGATGTTGTATGTAATCATGTGTATTTATCTGTATCTGTTTTTATTTCCTTAATTGTGATTTTAATTAAATTAAACAAAAAAAAATTAAATTAAAAGCAAAAAAACAAAAAAATCCCAGTGAGTGCATGAATTACCGAAGAAATTGTATAAAAAACAAAACCAACACACACACACAAGCCAACTCATGTTTTCTTTGTTAACAATTTTTATTCTCGATTTATAATGGTTAAGGGAAGAAGAAAAAAAAAAGAAATAAGGAACGAAAGAAGGTGTCATATAATGTATTTGTAATTAGTAAATGTGAAAATCAATTATAACAATTTACAACATTTTAACAGTTGCGTTTCTTGTTCTTTACTCTTTTTGAAAGTTAGTATTGGTTTACAATTAATTGCTTGCTGATTATTAATGGTTTATTTATAACTCTTTCATTTTATACACTCTGTTTTAATAACCGTGTAGTCAATTAATAAGTTTTACTATAATTATAAGATATTGCTGGCTATTTGTGGTGATTATCTGAAAAGTTATTAGTTTTTGTTCTCAATAAATTCTATCTGTATATTTTAAACTTGAGAGACAATTAAATATAATGAGTAAATTAAATTTTTGAAAGTTGGCCACAAATGGTAGAACAATTGTAATTTGGGGCCAAATATTTGCACTCGCTGAAGTCGTAAAATACAGAATTCAGAGAGGTCACTCCGTATTTCGATTCGAAAGCAAAAGTTTTCGAAACACAATGTATTTAACATACAAATTCGAAATGTTTTACATCTGAATCGAGTTGCAAAGTAACCCCCAGATACCGAAATTTATTTTCTCATTAAACAATAGACTATTGTTCAGACTAAATTAACACCAGAGTACACTATATATTGGACCATAGACTGTATTATAGACCAAACTAGGGTTCTATAGTTGAAACGAAAAGTCGAGTTTTTGCATTTTATGAAAAGTCGATTTTTCGACATTTTTCATTTAATTAAAAGTCGATTTTTCGACATTTTTATAAATAGTCGACTTTTCGACTATTTCCGACTTTTGACTTTTTTCGACTTTCCGACTTTTTTCGACTATTTTCGACTTTTTCCGATCAGAGTTAAAAATTTATAAAGTTGCCTGAAGCGTAAATTTATAATGTTGCCATTTAACATTATATTATTATTATTATTTATTAATAAAAAAATTTTATTTATATTTTTTCGATTGTTCGATTATTCGAATGTCGATTTATAGAACCCTAGTCCAAACTGTAGTCTGAACTACAATCAATCTTTACAATCAAAACTTCTGCAAATTGGATCAATTCCAGCTTTTAAGACTCAAATAAATATAACTTTAAAATTTCAAACCCTGAACAAAATTTGTCAAAATGGGAAACCCTAACATCCCCAATTGACGAACAGCTGTCTTTTGTTTACAATTTTGTTTTTGTTGCTGGCAAGTGACTGGAGCAGAAAGAATAGCAAAAAAAAAAAATAATAATAAAAAACAATGTGTTTATGTTGAGACTGTGCCGGGGGTTATGTTGCCACGAACATTTAAACAATTGAATCATATACTTAAAAACCGGATTCAAGAAATCTATAATAGAAACAAAGGCTTTCAACAAAAGCGGCATCTGGCGGCACATGCTCATCGCACCAACTACACGATGGATAAAGTATATTTACGCAATGAACCCGACAGCCAGGAGCTGCATATTAGTTTTCGCTATGCGAATCAGGAATTGAAAATTGATCGTGATTTTAATTTTTGTCGTAAAATTGATGAGAAAATCGAAGCTGCTTTAAATCGAATTAAAGGGAATATTGAAAAGGAATTAAATAAGAAAATGAAAAAGGGCAAAAAGAAATCACCTGCCCAGGAGCCGGAACCTATTAATGAGGCTGTTGCTCCCAATGGTGAGGTAAGTTAATATTTATTGCTACTTTTGTTAACTTTATAAGTAATTAATTGTTGAAATGTTTAGTTAAATATTGAATTTGTTAGATCCAACAATAAATTGGAAGATGTCACCTTTGCTGAAATGCTAAGTGAGAGCATGAAAAATTTACATTTAAAAGTTTTGGATCGTACTTTTGAATTGGTTCTTAATCAGCCCTGGGTGGTGAATTTAGTTTTACCCACTACTATACTGGCCGGATTTACTGTGTATCCCAGCAAATTGGATATAAAATTTGCCGAAAAGAGCTATTGTAAAGGAGAATGGTATAAGGCAAAAATGGTATGAGAGAAATCATAGTTTTTGGTGCTTAAAATAAAACATTTATTTTTATTTACAGCCAGAATCCGGAAATATTCAACTTGCCTCTTGGCAGTATTGTGGTGAAGGTTTATTTTATACTACTTCCAATGAAGATGTTGACCATTATTTAAAACTTATATTAACACCTGGTAATGCTGAGGGCATTTTTGGACCTCCCGTAGAACATATTTGTAAAAACGTGGTACAAGCCGGTCCAGGACCTTGTCCTTTTGAGACTAGACACTGTTTTACAAAAAAACGTCTAACCGGCGACTCTTTGCGTGTGGTTTCCTATAATATCTTAGCAGATCTTTACGCAGATAGTGATTATACAAGAACTCATCTATTTCCATATTGTCCACCGTATGCTCTGAAAATTGACTATCGTAAACAGTTGTTTATTAAAGAAATTCTGGGTTACAATAGTGATATTTTGTGTCTGCAAGAAGTAGATATGAAAATTTTTGACTATGATCTAAGGCCAGTGCTAGAGGATGTTCATCAGGGTTTTAAGGGTATTATAGCTCAAAAGGGTACTTGCGGAGAGGGAGTGGCAACTTTCTATCGAGCAGATAAATTTGAGTTGATAGAATCATTTGCTTTAAATATTGGAGAAAATATAAAGACCTTGGATGTTTTCAATGAATTGTGGGAAAAAATAAAATGTAACGAGAAGCTGGTGGAGCGTATTTGTGATCGATCTACTACTTTGCAGTTAAATTTATTAAAAACATCTAATGATCGTTATATATTGGTGGCCAATACTCATCTCTACTTCCATCCAGATGCGGATCATATACGGCTACTGCAAATTGGTTTTGCCATGTTGTTTGTGGAAGATGTTTATAAAAAAACTCTTGCCAAATATAATCTGAGCAATGAGAAGCAATTGTCCATTATATTCTGTGGAGATTTCAATAGTGTACCCGAGTGTGGCATTTATCGTTTAATGACACAGGGTTATGTGCCTCAAGACTTTATAGATTGGAGCAGTAGTAAGTTTTTTTTAGCTATTATACATTATAATTTTTTAACTAAAAACATTTTTTAGATACGGAAGAAGCTGTTAAAAATGTTAGTTTGAAACAACCATTTTCTATACAATCTGCTTGTGGTACTCCCGAATACACCAATTTTACACATGCTTTTGCTGCATGTTTGGATTATATTTTCTATCAGTCGGATCGTTTTGATGTGGAACAATTTATACCTCTGCCCTCCAATGAGGAGCTAAAGGCTCACATTGCTATACCTTCGGTTGTATTTCCTTCAGATCATGTGGCTTTGGTAGCAGATCTAAAATTTAAAGCAATTAGTTAAATTGTATAAAGAATAAAGTAAATAATTATGGTGCGAAATTCTACTTTTGTATATTTATATTTAAGAGAGGTTTATTTCGTATCGATTTTTCATTTCACAAAAAAGAAAAACAGTTTTATTTTATAAACAAAATTCACAGTTGGTGTGTTTGCCTTCATCTACATTACACTATATATTCATTTTAAACTAGAATTAAATATTCCTTGAACGAGGGCGCGAAGGCTATTTACTTTCTGTACCACATTTGCAAAGTTCTCATGCGCTTGACTTTCTTTTGTAACTGTAGAACACCATACATCAAAGCTTCAGCTGTTGGAGGACAGCCGGGCACATAGATATCTACGGGAATAATACGATCGCAACCGCGCACAACTGAGTAGGAGTAATGATAATAGCCACCACCGTTGGCACAACTGCCCATAGAGATAACCCAACGGGGTTCGGGCATTTGATCGTAAACTTTACGCAAAGCGGGGGCCATCTTGTTGGTCAAGGTACCAGCCACAATAATGACATCAGCTTGACGTGGTGAAGCACGGAAGACGACACCATAACGATCCATATCGTAACGTGGAGCAGCGATGTGCATCATTTCGACGGCACAACAGGCCAAACCAAAAGTCAATGGCCAGATGGAACCTTTGCGACCCCAATTCAACAAATCATCCAAACGAGCCAATGTCCATTCGGCCATGCTAGATTGTTTGGTTCCGAAAGGACTGTAAGGTTTTCTGGTTACTTTTTCATTAGGATTAACCACCGGCATTGTCTGTTGTTCACGACGCACCATTAAGGTGTTGAGGGCTGGTGCAAAAGAACCGGTTGTAAGGCTGGTTGGCATGCCCGTAGCCAACAGCTTAGGGGTTTTGTTTACGAGAGCTGAAGCAGCGGAGCGCAGCATGATTCCTGCTAAAAGTGATGAAAAACACATTTGTTTGTTATTAATTATTTAAAATATGTTAATTGTTCTATTTACTTAGTTTTTAATGATCTAATTATTGGATAAATATACTTTTTTCGGGCAATTTTATAAAAAAAAATCTATTCACAAACCTTTTTATGTAACTTGCTCCAAAAAACAAAAAATTGAACGTCAAATTTTGACAAACATATGTCGCCGTATGCGACATTTTCTAACAGAAATTTGGCAGCACTTATTTCTAATAAGCGTTTGTTATTATTGTGAATGATTAAGATGAATTTTAGCGGTATTTTTAGTTTGTTTTTTCATTGTGTTGAATGTAGTTAAGAAATTTGTAAAAATTTATAAAATTTATTGAAATAACTTAAAAAATGATTTAACAAATTAATATGTAATGTGTTTGTAATAGTGTTAATGTGAAAATAAGTGAGATAAAGAAAAAAGTGTAGAAATGGAATTGGAAAAGGATCATATGTAATTTTGGCTTGGGGTAAGTGTATTGCACTTTGATTTGTTTAACAAACAGGAAGTAATTAACCCTTTTGTCCGGAACAAAGCATCAATTATTTACTTTCCAAACGATCTATCAAGGTCCTGTTCCTTGAAGTATAATTTTCATGTGATAGCCCGAGGTATCGTTCAAGGCTTTCATATTCCAAAACCTGTCTTTCACATGCTCTTCTCAAATACATGAAGTTTCTTCCTAAAATGCAAAGGGAAGATTTCAATTGTTAGATGCTAAAGTTGAAATATTTCCTCCCTTGATATCTCTACCACAATTGGCAGAATTAAATCTTTTACAAGCCTTTAAAAAATTTGATAATCTGAATAAAGACAAAATTTAAGTCAAATTTTTATACCCTACACCACTATAGTGGGGATAGTATTATGCGTTTGTGCTGATGTTTATAACAGTAAAAATATTGGTCCTTTTGGTTCAGAATCACTTTCTGTTCTGTTATGTCAACAAATATGCAAAACTTAGTTTTATAGAACTTTTAATGACAGTACTGGTTTTTGTACTGATCGGGCCTCAGGTGCCCCAGCATTTATAGTTTTTCCTACAGACGTTTCAACTAATTAAATTACCTCTTAACGACAGAATTTTAATGTAAAGATTTATTATGTATGAAACCACAATTTTTAAAAGTTTTCAAAATTTTGTTTTAATAGTTTTTTGTTTTTAGACCAATATAATTAAACTACACAATTGCAATTTGAATTAAACAAATTTTAAATCTAATTAAATACGAAAATGTTGAAAATAAAACAAAAAATAAAGTAACAAAAACCTTTTTTTTAAAATCTAAATTAAATGATTAATATAAAATATGTATATAATTTAAAGTGCAACTGGTATTTAAGGTATACATTTTGTTTGGGAGAGGGTGTTTAAGGGAATTTTTGTTGTTAGATTGTTATGACTGAAAACAAGAAGAAAGAAAGAAAAAAAATCTTAACTAAAAATTAAAGACAACTAGAAATAAGCAGCTTTTACATGTTCCTTCTTCCTTCAGTTTATGTATAAATATATGCATGTTATTTGTATGTTTATAGTTTTCTTTTTTTTGTAAGAATTGAATTTCTTTTTTGGGAACTTATTCAACATTCTTTGTTGTTGATGTAGCCTCTACATCACGTTTTCTAATGCCATCAGCATCGATGCCATGACCAGCTAAAGATGAAGTATTGTCTGTTGTAGTTGTCGAAGTATTACCACCAGTAACATTTGTTGTTTTCGCAGCTGTATTGGTGGGTGTGTCATTAGGTTTTGTATCTTTGTCGGTATCATCCTCTTCATCTTCATAGTTGGTTGGTTGTTCACCTTTGCGCAATAGTTTGCCAACTAAATCATATTTTTCTATAAATGGAAAATATGTAATTAAGTTAGTTAATATTAATATATTATAAATTATTGAATGATAATAACACACACCTTTAATTTGCATTTCCCATTCGCGTACGGAATCAAGTTCCATTGCGCTCAAATCACTTAGATCATCATATTCGTCTTTATCATTGGGTGCTACACTAAATGTGGCCAAATTACGTGAGGCATCACGTCCAGCAAATGAAGCATAAGGTCCACCTTATTGAACAAAATTAAATAGGAAAAAATATATATAATTAATTAATATAAACAATTTTATGAGATACATTTAAGTTACTTGACTATACTCCAGGCTATAGTTTAGTCTATAGTTTTGACTATAATATAGTCTAATCTATAATTTAATTTATAGTCTTGACTATAGTTTAAATTGGCTTGGTTGTAATCATTTCTATATTCGTGACTCAGTCTATATTCCTGACTGCAGTCAGCTCCATTGTTCTGATCATGGTATATTAGTCTAGTACATAGACTAGTCTATATTCTAGTCTGCAGTCTGGTTTAGTCTATAGTCTGGTTTAGTTTAGTTTATATTCTGATCTAGTTTTTAGTTCGTACTAGTTCATAGTCTGGTTATAGTCTTTATTCTAGGCTTAACTTTAGTTTATAGTCTATACAGTAGTATACAGTCTAGTCCATCCTCTATTTTATGGTCTATAGCGTAGTCTAGTCTACAGTCTGGTTATAGTCAAGTCTCTCTTTAGTGTTGTCTAAAGTCTTATATGCAGTGTTGCCAACTTAGTGCTTTTAGCACTATTTGCGGTGCTTTTTGGTGTGCCAAACGCGGAAAATTTTGCTCATGGTGCCTTTTTTCAAAAAGGCACTAAAGTGGTGCTTTCTAATTTTATGACAGTGCATTTAGTGCTTTTTATACCCAACATATATCCAAGATGAGTGGGGTATATTGATTTTGTCACTCCGTTTGTAACACATTGGTCGTATATATTTTGGGTCCTTATTAAATTCTAAGGCGATCTAACCATGTCCCTCCGTCTGTTCATCTGTCCGTCCGTCTGTCTGTTGAAAGCACGATAGGGTTAGAACGTAAAGAGCAAACGAGTTAAATTTTTCCACAAATTTTTATATGCATCAAAATTTCTCTACCAAATGGCATTAATGCTCATTACCGACTTAAAAATATTCGACATAAATATGTTTTATATAAGCCAAAATCTCTAGCAAATTTTACGGCAATCGGTCCATAATTGACCCTACCCCCACATATGGTCACCTTCAAAAATTTATTTTAACGCTCATTACTGACTTAAAAATACGTGTTTAGCGGAGAAATTTGAAATAAACTACTTTTATACAAATGTAATCTTCCTACCGAATTTAATTCGGATTTATCGGTAACGTATCCTACCACCTATTAAGGTCCCCTTAAAAATATGAGTACAGCGATGAAAATTGACAAAAAATAAGTTTTATATAATTTTTTACACAATTGAATCTATCCCTCATATATAAAGCCTCCATGATTACTTCATCGTTGTACTCGCAATAAAAAGATTTTTATTATAATTCTTTATGCCGAATTTTATGACGATTGGTCTATAACTGACCAACAAAACAAAATCTATGCACAAAATGTACAAAAGCAAATATTCTTCAAAAACAAAAAAAAAAAAATATTCAAAATACTTACAAAAAAACTTAAAAATAATATATATAGATTTTGCAAAAAAAATATATTTCATAAGTTTTGTAAAATTTTACAATTTGGGTGTGGGTACATCGGTTGGCCAGTTGGTAGTGTGCCTGTCAGTTTGAATGTTTAATGAAATTTTACTATTTTTAAAATTCTCATCTTATTTATCTAATATTCTTCAAACATTAGTTTTAGTTCTTACGTTACTAAAAATGTAACTCACACCGGTGAAAGACTTTATGATGACGCATATTTTGTTTTGCAGCCCAATGTTCTAAAAAACAAATTTTGGAGTCTTATAGGAAATGAGCGAAATAATGTGCAATTTTTATTAAAATAAACAATATTTGACGTTAGTGCTTTTTTAACCATTTTCAGTTAGAAAATTACGCTTTTTTACCCCTTTTTAATTTTTTTGCGCGCGTTTTGCTTGACCAATGTTGGCAACACTGCTTATATGTAGTCTAATCTATATCTACATATCGTCATATGAAATCCAAAAAGCCCCAAGTTACATTAAACACATTTTTCAGGAGAAGCAAAAAACCTTCTAAAATGATAAATAAACCATAAATGTTCAACATTTTCTCAAGTTAAGCTTAATTTTTATTAAGAAATTA
Source organism: Lucilia cuprina (assembly GCF_022045245.1). Classification (NCBI taxonomy): domain Eukaryota; kingdom Metazoa; phylum Arthropoda; class Insecta; order Diptera; family Calliphoridae; genus Lucilia; species Lucilia cuprina. Next base: position 55,311,057 of record NC_060951.1, on the reverse strand, counting down.
GTATTTGAAGAAAAATTTGCGGATTTTTTACTTACGGGGATATAAAACTTAAGCCCTTGGGAATTAGTTTCTTCTGAAAATCTAAAGGACTTAAGTTACATTAAAAATAGTAAGGTTCAACATTTTTAACTAAACATTTTAACCGAAACTTGAAAGGCATAAGGCTTCATTGTTTTCGTGAAGATTTTCGAAAATAGGAATTTTTCTAAAGCTGTTAAAGTAATCTCTAAATTGCAAGGATTTGCTTAAAGTGTTATTTATGTTTTATTTAATGCCAACTTTTAAAATTCTTTAGAATTTTAAAAGTTGGCATTAAATAATTTAAGGTAATTCTAGAACATAATCTTTTAGAATATCGTTGATTTTAATTGTAAGAGAGTAAAATTTAGCAGAAACTTGTATTTAGATACGGTTCATCATAATCAATCAAAAAGTCGATTTTGACTTTTTCGTAACTTAGAGCCTTTTGGATTTCATATGACGATATAGTTTAGACTAAGTCTAATATAAAGTCTTGTAGTCTATAGTTTAATCTTATAACAGTATAATCTAGCGTTTTAAAATAAATATACAATTTTGCTAATTAGTTGTCCAACACTGTACTATAAAAATGTATAACAAATATATATATTTTTTGTATTCTACTGGAACGATGAAACAATATTTATACAAGACAAATATACGCAGTATTGCAAGATTTTAACAAATGAATTGTAAAATAAAAAATTTCTTAAACATTTATTTTTTTTGATAATCACACAAAACAAAGACTCTTTACTCTTCTATATGTATATTCTCGCCTGCTCATCATAATTCATCTAAAAAAAATTATATTGAATTAATAATAAAAAAATAGCTGATTTATAATAAATATTTCTTCTTAAAAGCATGATTTGACACATTAAGAAATGTTAAATAAAAAAGTATTGTTTATCAAACAAGGTATTATTTTCAGACAAAAGAGGGCACTAAGCGGCAATACAGTTTGTTGATAAGATTTAATTTTCGTTTATTTTAATTTAATAATTTAGATAGACTATTACTTGATTGTTTATTTTGGTTTTTAATCTATTATTATTACATGATAATTTCATTTCAACGTTTAGCAACGCATTGAAAGAATGACTAGTAAAAGGTAGAGAAACAAAAAATATTATTGTATTTGTAGTTTAGTTAATTTAATGATGAGTGCGTCATTAAATCTAAAACACATAGAATAATTTCATCAAGTATATCAGCACATACAAATGCATTGCTAAATTTTTATATATAAATTTATTTGGTTTTGTTTTTAACAGCCATTTATATTCTAATTGAGAAAAAAAGTTGTATATGTACATACATATGTATATTAATGATTAAATAAACAATATGTATAGTATTTAAATTTGAAAAATATATAAACAATTTTAAAATGTGTTTTTAAAAATTATTTGTTTATACTCCGCTAATTTTCAAAAAAAAATTTTTTTTCTTTCAATTTGTAAACATTGCACGTGTCTAAACTTGAGATTGGAAAAAAGGTATTTTTATTTTTGGCTTTAAAAGAAAATAAAAATGACTTCGACAATCATTAAGACATTACACAAAAAAACACCTCATGCGTAACAGCAAAATAATGAAATAAAAAAATAGCATATTTTAATAAATTTACTTTGTATCGGGTGTCAAGGGATAGAAGTGTATGAAAGGGATACATATTGTGGAAAAAAACACAAAACAAGTAGAATAATAAGTTTACTGTAAAGATGTAGTATCTTGCCTTTTGTTTGGCCGTCAGTCATGTCGTCAATAGCTAATGTTTCGTATTTTTTGTGCAAATTCTGTTTAAATTTTAAACAAAAATTTTACGGTCTGATTTTTGAGGTCTCTGTTAAATAAAACAAGACATAAAAATGTGTAAACTTCAAACATAAATGCATAAAATTTCCATTTCATTTTGAAACTTAACTAAATAACATTGATCTGAAAATTTAAAAATAAAGTACAGGAAAGCAATACTTAAAGTACAGGAAAGCAATACTTCATAATATAGCATTTGTATATAGTATTTTTAAATATGTAGAATATTTTGTTGCTATATATTTTATTTAGCTTTGAAAATAGATTATCTAAAATTTTAGATTTATGTATATCAAATAAATTTGAAACATGAGAGATTTCCGGTTTATATATACTTTTCTATAGTCTCTAATATAGGTTTAGTTATTAGTCTATAATCTAATCTATGGTAGGGTTCTATAGTTGAAACGAAAAGTCGACTTTTCGACTATTTGCATTTTATGCAAAGTCGATTTATTCGACTTTTTTCATTTAGTTAAAAGCAGATTTTTAGACTATTCGACTTTTAGTATTTTATAAATAGTCGACTTTTCGACTTTTTCCGACTTTTCGATTTTATCGACTTTTCGACTATTTTCGAGTTCTTTCGAATATTTTTTTTTACTTTTTTCGAGTTTTTTCGACTATTTTATAGTTTTTGACTTTTTTTTCACTTTTTTAAATTTTCGACTATTATTGACTTTTTTCTACTATTTTCGAGTTTTCGACTTTTATTTACAAAGTCGACTTTTCGACTTTTTTCATAGACGATAGTCGAATATCGAATTTTTTGAAACAAAATAGTCGACTTCAACTTTTCGACAAAAAGACGATTGTTCGATTATTCGAATGTCGATATATAGAACCGTAATCTATGCTATATGTTCAATCAATATAGTCTATATTCTAAGCTATAGTATGTTGTTGTTGTAACAGGTTGGCTGTAACTGGATGTTCTTCACTGGGGAAAAAACTTCCGGTTAATACAGCTGTTGCTGAGTTGACAATCTTTGGCCGATTGAGAATCGGATCGTTCCGGAGCGGAGATCCAATTGTCGTGGGAACGTAAGGATAGTCGTATGCAATAAGCTATAGCATAATCTAGCCTAGTGTCTAACCTATTGTTTCGTATTGAATCTAGTCAATAGGGTGTTTAATTTATAGTACTTTGTATATAGTATAGTCTAATCAATAGTCTTATGGTATTAACTAAATCTTGTCTATTAATTTGGTTTGTTTAAATTCATTATCACTTAGAATCGCTTCCTCAGAATTGGAATTTTAATATAAACTTGTAGTGTATTGAACAACTTTGAATCTTTTCTGTACAACCTTAAGTTAAGTGTTCTTAAATTAAATCAATTTAAAAATTTAGAATGATGAAATTTTGACTTTAACTAACAAAAGGTGGAACTATAAGATCAAACTACCTGTTATTTCTACTTTTAATAATCTTGAATTATTTCGTGATATTATTTGAAATATTTTAACAATTTATTCTTAATATTGGTCACTAATATATCTTAACTTTTTTATTATCAAACAAAAGATAATAAATGAACGTTGTTAAAATCTAAAAAAAATCAACAATAATACTGGTAAGGGGGGTCTCTAAGGGTGGTGTTATAAGAAAAAGTAATAGAAAATTTGTTTAACAGATGATTAAATAGGTATAGAAATAAAGATTGTTAAGAAACACGAAGCAACAGGATGTAAGGTTTTTTTCTTTTTTACAATGATGCAACAACTATGATTTCTTATTGTTTTGGCACACCCGTACCCATTTGTTGGCATTTTGTTTTGCATGGTCCAAAAAAGAAAAAAATCGACAATTCGCACGCATACTATGAAATATTAATATTTACTCCTACTTTTTACCACTAATGTAAAAAATTGTAGCAAAAAGATTAAATGACACCATATAGAAAGAAAGATACACCTACATTGAGTTAAATATATACATATAAAGTACATGAAAAGCAAATAAGAAAGAAGAAGTAGGTTTTGGACGACCATATGGCACCCAACACTAGCCTATGTCCTAGTCCCTAATATATAGTTAAGTCTGTAGTCTGTTTAGTTTGTATTACGTATACTAGGTAATAATTTAGAATATAGTCATGTTTGCAGTCTAGTCTATAGTCTTAACAATAATGTTGTCTTCCCAATTGTCAATGGTATTATTTAGTCTATATGTTGTTGTTCTTGTAACAGTTCGACTGCGGCCAATAGTTCTTTCCTGGGGAAAAAACTTTCGGTTGATACAGCCGTCGCTGGGTTGACAATCTTTGGACGAGTATGACTCGGGTCGTTCCGCAGCTAAGATCCAATTGTTGTGGGAACAAGTCTATATGTAGTTTAGCTTTGTTTTAGCTCAAAAGTTTTGATTAAAGTCTTGTCATACTCTGATTTATAGTCGTGTCTATAATGGAAGTGCAATCAATCCTATTCAATGTTACAAACATACTCATATTAACCTCTAAATTATGCCATAGGTGTAGGGTATATAAACAGCTGAACAACAAATTACATATTGTACAAAAATTTTCACTTTTAAAAACTGCAATTAAATATCTAAAACAACAATAACAAATTACTTAAAACACAAACCAACACATTACCTGGTCCATAGAAACGTCTGCCTTTGGTAACATCAAAAACTTTGCCATTAACAGCTACCAGAATTCTACCATCTGGTTGTGTGCCATCGTATTGACGTAATTCGGCTACTGTAAAATCTCTACGCAATTTAGGCAGCTCTGGTTCTTGTGGCTTTTGTGAACCCACACTGGGCACTTCAATTCTATCCTTAATGATTTTATAAACCAAAAATGCAATTATAGCCACCAGGGCGAGATTCATGGGACTGTAGAAAATCTCCTGTATAATGGCCATAAACATGGATGTTGGTGCTGACTCCTCCGCAGAGCCGGCATTTGTGTCCACAGTATCAGCGGTCATGTTTTTTTTGGGTTTTCGCTTTAAAGGTCGGTTAAATAATGCTGAGTATACAAAAAATTAATGTAAAAAATTATTCTTCGGGTTTATTTTTTTAACAATTTTTCTTGTTAAACTTGTACTCTGTACTTTCTCTGTTTTACTTATTCCACAAAAACACCACAGACGACACACATACACATGCAAAGAGCACTTGGTTTTATATTTTTTTCTTTACAGGTAATTCTTCCAAACCTTTTTTTTCGTTTTTAATAGAAAAATACTAAACGAAAACAACAAAAAATGTATAATAAAAAATGCAATTAATTTTTGTGGCCTTTCGAACTTTGATCTTTGTTGTTTTTGTTTTATTAGTTTTTATTTTTGTAGTATTTGTGTTAATATAATTATCTTCCTAATTTACACTTTCTCGCTATCACCTCCTCCTTGTTTCTTGCTGTTTTTTTCTTGTCGGCTTCGTCCGTAGTAAAATTTTCCTAAATTCTTTTACAGTGCCGGTCGTTTAGTATGGCTTTTTACTTTATTTTTTTATTTTAACGCTTTAGATTATTTAATTTTATTTTACAATTTAATTTGCGTTTTTGTAATTTTTTTCACGCGTTTACACGCGCTTATAAAACAAAAGTCGTAGCAAGTTGGAAAAATACAATTTGAAAATGAACAAGTTGATTTTTTCGCTGATGTTGATTTCAATGTGAATGCAATCTTTTTATTTCTTCGAGATGACAGTACGACGATTGTTATTGGTGTTATCAAAATGACATTTATGTTTTTGTTGTATGTGTTGTTACTTTTCTTATTTATTGTATAAAAATTATATAAAATAGTTATTTATATAATATTAATTATTTTTATATTATTACATGTTTTTAATCATTAAAATGTCTTGTTTATTTTTGTTTTTAAATTGATACTTTTAGTTATCGATTGTGTACTTCAACAGTGTTGTTATTTTTATTTAGCTTTAAAACTTGGCACCACCTTTTACTTGTCAGGGTTAGAAAAAAAATGTTTTAGTTGTGATGATTTTTTTTAATAACGTCTTATATTTTTACTGCATTAGGACAATGATTATCTACATTCTTTGTTTAAATATAGCCTCAATTAAAACTTGTGTTTTTAAAAACAATTTTTTTAATTACTTATTATTAATTTTATTAAAGTAGTTAATAACCCATGTTTTTATTAAATTACTATTTGCTGGAACAAAATTTATCACAATTGCAAGTGGAACTTATCATGATTTTAAATTCATGTTCACATTACATTATTGGTTGCTTGATCAAAATTTATCATGATTACAATAGAATTTCATCATGTTGTAAAATTTAGTTTATTTTCAACTATTTTTTTATATTGTCAGTAAAAACATGGAAAAATGTTATCTGATCTTTTGGGCATATCTCGAAGATTTTGATATGTGTATAATTGGATGTATTTGAATTATATAAACAACCTGAGTATCAATATAAAAGTTTAATAAAATCGAAATGTATCTTAAATAAAACGGTCTAAGCTTTCGTTTATTAAAATCGCCCATTTTAAAAAATATAAGAGAAAAATATAAAGTGCGAAATATTGGAAAATCTCTTTTTTAAATGAAAAAATATTAAGGGCCATCATGCTCAAATCATGCTAAATAATGCTCTTATGGGTGAAATATGCAATAACAAATCGATGCCAAAATTCGTAAATAGCTCGGAAACATGTGAATATCTTATTCTTGAGTCCATATAAAACACCATAAAAATATGCATTATACCAACATTTTCCATGATTGTACCGATATGTATTACACATATACAAAATTCTATTAAAATCAAAATTTTATTGTTTTAAATGTGCATGATAAAATTGTTATTTTAAAGCTCTGTAATTTAATGATTATTAAATTTCATAAATTACAACAAAAAGCTGCTCTTTAAAATCTCCCACAAAAAAATACTATTATTATACAAAAAGTTTTGATTGAAATAAAAGCTTTTGTAGAGATTTCCTTTTAAGAAAAATAAAAACTAAACTAAATAATCTCCACGAGATTTGCAAAAGCTACTTGTGTATGACAAGATCAGTAAATAATAAAATTTAGTAGTTTTGACAGTTTTAATTTGTTTAGAAGTTTTCAAAGCTTGCACACACATGAGAAAAAAAAAGAAACTGTCAAAACGTAATATTAAACGTAATTAAAAATACTGAGATCAGGGACAACAAACTGTTTGTTTTTTAAACTCGTATTTTTATTAACGACTATACAAATTATAAACAATTTTTTTAAAGTTAATACTAAATTTTTTTTAATTTGGGAAATGTAGACATTTTAATACGTATTTTATTCTATACGCGGGCGTAAACAAGTGAAAAAGAATAAATAAGAATAATAATAAAAAGAATAAGAAAAACCGTTAGTTTTTTCTAATTAGATCAAGTGTCACATTGAAATTTTATAAATATCATTATTGAGTGAGACCAAAAGAAAAGCACAGTTTTATATTAAATACTTACTTGGTTATGACCCCGGATGATGGATGATAGAAGTAGTGGTTTGCAAGTGCAGCAGATTTAAGAGGAGAAGACGCGATTGTACACGTATGTATGTAAATGCCTTCAATCCCCAATCAATAATTGCTTAATTTACAATTTAAAATTGTCTTGTAAAGCAAATAGTAAATACAATTGCAAATACACTAAAATCTTCTCCTCTTCACTGTCGATCCACCAACCAACAAACACATTGTCAGATTTCACTTGTGCAACAAATTCAGCAAATGACCAGCTGCCAATTGATTTTATGCGAATGTAAATCTTAATGCGAATGACCACCACCAACTAAACGTCATCATCATCATCACCATCACTATTTCGTAAAAATAATAACAAAAATTATTAAAAAAATCAGTTGAGAATTACCAAAAAAAAAGCAACATCATGTACTTTTAAAATTAAAATTTTGCACAATATAAAAAAAAGAAACCAAACGAAAAAAGCAAAAGTGAAATGAAAATCTTACTTATTATTTTACAAATCAAAAAACCATTTTCCTATAATACCAACCAAAAACAACAAATACAATACAAATCGCACTCTCTATTCCTAAAACCAGCAAAAACAACAATAATAAAAACAATTTGAAATCTTCTTGTTTAAAAACAAAAAACATTATCGTGCTGCGTCAGATCAACTGTATGAATTTTGTTGTAATAGTTTGTGGTACTACAAACACCACTATCTATCACTACGATCAACTACAACATCCACCATGGCTTCCTACAATGATCTACAATTTGATTGGAATATTTTATTTCAACAACAAGACTATGATCAATGGTCGAAAACAGGTTAGAATTGTAATTATTAATTATTTTATTATAAAAATATGTAATAAAAAAACTCTTTGTTTCTATGCAAATTTTATTTATTTTAATGTTTTCTAGTTGTTAATTCACAGTTTTTTTGTCATACACCTTTACTATAAGGTTCCATATAATTGTTTTTGTTACACTGTGTGTGACAATAGTAATACTTTAATTTCTATATAATGTTTGTATACATATGATTCTGAAAGACTTTTAAAGTTAACGGAATCCAAACAGTTTTGACTTTCGCAATCTAGAATCCAGAGTATACATTTTTTAAGAATTGAGCAGAATTTATCGATAATATCAATATCGATTTCAGCATATCGAGTATCTAAAATTAAAAACAAAGTTGTTAGCCATATATGACAGACATTATAAGAGTGCGAGATTGAAAATGTATAACATGTGTGGTTGATGGAATAGTCACTGTCAAGTATAGTCAAAGAAACTCTATATTGACCGAATCACACCCGATCTGCATCCTTTAGATAAATTAGTAGGTCATTAAGTCTAGACTCGAATAAGTCATCAAGTGAAATCTAGGTCTCTTAGGCTAGACCAGGGTACACGCTCAGAAGTTTCTTTCCTTTTCCGTTAATGCAACTATAACTATAGTAATTTGATAGTCAAGTCGACATGCATATTGACCGAGCAACCAAAGTCCTTTTATATCTACAAGAAACGTCGATAACTAGGAAAGTTACTCTCTATTCTTTACTCTCTCTCTGGTCCCGAATACAGTTGCACATCTTCGGTGTACAATCCTTCTTAATCTAATATATTGGGACTAAGTCCCCCTTTTATGCCAAACTTCTTACGAAAATTGTAGCAGGCAGGTGTTTGTTTATGTTCAGGACAGGAGTTTGTTTATGGCATTGTCCGATGAGCAAATTAATATTTTGTATATTGATTACCGTAGGGTGCCAATAATTCAGTAGCAGTCATAGAAAATCTTTTACTGTTGTATCTTTTTTCCAGTACAGAATAATTTATGGATAAGTTTATTGACTCAAGTCTATGAGCAAGTCAATTGAAAAATCTCATATAATGAGAAAGTTATAATAAAGAATAACAATATTACTGAATTTTCTAACCATAATATAGAGCACACTTAATTCGGTTTAGATGAATATGACAAGTTAGATTTGTTTAAGTTTTTAATCATTTTATTTACTGTTGTATTTGTTACTTGTTCCATAATATGCCCCTACATACTGTTTGTGCACTGTAGTTTGTTAAAAATTTATTTTAAAGTCAAACCGGAACCAGTTCCAATAAAAGAAAAATCTCATAATTTGGTGTTAGATTAGATGCTTCTCGAAATGCGTATGAACTTTGGCTTAGTGTGTAGTAGTAGTAGTGCAAATATGGACCTATTTCTATGCTGGTATTTTTAAGCTAGTTGTAAGTAATTTTCAGAAAATATGGGTTAAATATTGCCCGATCCTTATAAAATTACGTAGAAATATTTAAAGGTTATTTGCGTTGAATTTTATCACTTCACTAGTTAGTTGGGTAGTTTTAATCAATAATTTAAGAGCGATAAACAAATATTTTCAGAAAGGGACCTTCTATAGGATGTAGGATCAATAATTAGGTTAATGATTTGAAAGGTGATCCAATTTTTAAGATCAGCTCGATTGAATTCTGGTAATTTTGAGATCAAATCTCCGCCGAATAGAAACAAATTTCCTAATAAAAAATTTTATGTCACACATGTTGCCTAGTTAGTTAGTTGGATTGAAAGGAGTATGTATATACATAAAATCCGAAGAAATACACCTACGCCACTATCGGGTCTGTTGTGCGCTTCTCAACCAGTGCCTTAACCAGCTGGGATTCGAACCCACAACCTCCGGTCTACCAGACAAGAACACTAACCTACCAAAGGCAACATGTTGCATAAATCCAGTTTATTTCGCGTCAAAACTAACATGACTTACTCGACACAAAAAGCCGATTAAGGTGAGTGTAGGACGAATATTTTTGTGCTTAAACTTTGTTTTATTGATTAAAATATATTGGACCCCTGTGCCTCATGCAAAATTTGTTGTCTTTACCTTATTTTCGCTGTTATTTAGATTGATTTGGTCATTTCGCTAAATACCGGTTCTAATTGTAAAAACAAACTTGAAATATTTATAAACATTTAAAAGTACATACATAAGTAAATAACAATTTGTTTATAATATATAAAATATACATATGTCTATATGTCTTTATATCTTGTAGGTGATAAATTTATTAAATATTTGTTAAGTTTGTTGCGGTTTAAAAATAATTTTTCATGTTAAAACTTTAGAAGAATTTGTAAACAATTTTACGACATCTCTTGATTAACAATATTCTGTGAGTTTTTATTGTTTTTTTTTTTTTTGCAAAATATTATTTATACAGGTGAATCATTATTCCTGCGATTAATTTGTGGAATTAATTCACAACCAAAGGCAGTCAAACAAACAAACGACCATCCCATCATGACAAACGTTTTGCTTTTTTTTTTTGCCTACAACTTGAATTCACATTAAAAATTGTTTGTCTGTCGGTCTGCCGTCTCACTGTCAGTAGTGATGTCATATTGTGTTTGATTAACAAGCCATCAAATTGTATTCAATACTTATTTTTATTTATTTAAATACTATGTATTTGTGACAAGTGTCAAAAAACCTTTAAAGAAATCTGTATTTTTTAACGTAAATGTTATAGAAATAAATGCAAAAATGTAGATTTTTTATACCCTATAGCACTGTAGCGGTGAGAGTATTATGCGTTTGTGCTGATATATCAGTTTTCACTTATAATATTGTACCCAAACCCACCAATAAGCTTAGAATTAGTTTATGAGTCGATTTAGTTATGTTCATTCGTATGTGTGTCTATGTAAAGCGTATTCTACAGGTCGCAACTTTTAAGACAGTTTAATGAAATTTGACACGTAATCTTATTTTGGTCCAAGGACGAACACTATTGAAAATGGTTGAAATCGGACCTAGCCCCCATACAACCGTATCCCCCAAAAAAGTGCTTTTATGTAAATGTTTTATTATTTTAACAAAAATCTAGAATACTTAGTATACGCCTTGAACATGATTAAATTTTACATATATAAATTTGAAGCAGACGTATATTGCTCTACCAACGTTACCAACAAAAAAGGAATTTCCAGCAAAAAAGGAATTTCCAAAGAAGCAAAAAATAAGTAGAATTTATTCCATGAAAGTACTAGAATTTATTCAATGGAATACCGTATGACAAGCCTGATTTTACCACAGGCTTGTCATAAGATGGAAGTCCTTTTTATTTGATTTCAAATACACTACATCTAAAGTCATTCTCAGGAATTAATTTTTATATACTGTGAAAGTATAAGATGTGTAGTATTATAGAATACAACTAATTTGACTTAAATCATATTAACATAAATAAACTACTCGCATCTCAGCAAAAATTTCAGAACTTGTTTTAAAATCGACTAGTTTTAGCACGAGTGTAAGTAGAACTACTTCAGATTCTTAAACAACAACCTTGGAACCAGTTAGGTCGCCATTACGTCTGGAAACTGTTCCTCCGAACTTTGCTTTGGTTCTAAAGTTCTTCTAAAGAGTTTTCAAGCAACTACTTCTCTGACACAAATTATGACACTAGTTCCGAAACATCTTCTTGTAATCAGTTTAAGAAAATGTCAAAAAATTAAAAATTTTATATTTATTTTCATCGAAATATAAAGGGCATTGATTTGTAAATTTCTGCATATAATTGAATAAGGATTTAAAAAGAAAATTTTGAACAAAAATCATTGGTCTTAATGCCAATGTAGACGGAATAGAGGCTATAATCATTAGAACTAGTTGTGAAACTAATACAATTTTGCTGCGATTTAGTAGTTAACTTAAAAATAAAATTGATTTAATTTAAAAAATGTCAGTACAAACAAGTAAGAAATTATGTTCGGGCGATGCCGACCATATAATACCCTACACCTTTTACAAAAATAAAATGTGATTTAGTTGTCACAATAAGTAGAATTGTACCTTGCCTCAGATATACATACTTAACCCGTTTATTGTTGAATAAAATTGTATATATTTAAGTGAAATTTGACGGGCACTTTTCATAGGAGCTAGGGTCATATAAGGACCTATTGTTACAGAATTTGTGAGGGTCATCAAGCCTAGTATAGAACTTGGTTTTGCAGCTTTTTGTCGAGATATTAATATATTAAACATAATTATGAACTTAAAAGCCATATTCGGTGTGTTCAGTTGTATAGGGGCTAGATGAAATAATGGACAGATGTAACCATTTTCAACAGGCTTCGTCTACGGTACCATAGAAGATAATGTGCCAAATTTCATTGAATTATCTCCAAGAAGACCTGTTCGGGGTTCAGTTGTATGAGGGTAGGTGAAATAAAGGACCGATCTTATTTACCCCTACCCTCTATATACTTTCCTACTTATTATAATCGAGGATTAGCTACAAGAAAATAGCAAAAATAGAGGATTAACAACAATAAAGTTTCACTTGTTACTGCAGTGTATAATATTTTTTCTTAATATTTAACTATTTAATTTATTAAAATAATAAATTATTAAAATAATTAAAATTTTTTAATTATTTTTTTTAATAAGAATTTTAAATCAAATAAGTTTTTTTAAAGTTCTGAAAATATTTTAAGGCTTGTCTCTGCTTAGGTAATTAAATTACTAGTTTTTTTAATAAATCAATATTTGTTATTGAATACACTACCCCCCCAAAAACAATTTTATTGATAGTTTTTTTTTATTATTTAATTATAAACATGTGTGTATGTTTTGTTGTTTATAAATTGTATAAATTTCCAAACATACAAACAATAAAAAAATATGATTTTAAAGACATTGTCAGTCTCGATTGGAATACAAATGTGATAATTATGTTTTATGTTCATTTGCGACGACTTGTCGTGTTTTAAGCCCAAAAGAGAAAAACAAATATCAATTTCAATTGAAAGACACCACGAATACGAATTTTCTTTAAAGTCACTATTAAATTGAAAAAAAAAATAGGAAAAAACAACTTTAACTACAAATAAATAAAAGTAGGGATACGTTACTAGTTACATGAAAAGTAATTATTTTTGAAAGGTATGTTTGTCTTTTTTTTAGTAAAATAATGGGTGGGTTTTCCATTAAAAATGTGTAAAATGTTTTATTTTTCAAATCATACATTTAATATTACGTTTCCTCCTATAAGTTCATGTAATTTTTTTTAATTGCTTGAAAAAAATTTATTATGTATTATTTTTGTAATAAATACTATTTTTTAACACTTTTCTAAATTTATTTTCATAGTTTTGCAATTAATTTTTTGTGCAAGAAAAATAAAAATAATAAAACTCAAAGGAATTACTTTCCAATACAACCTATTCTATAAAATTTAGTAATTGTTAAAGTATTAGTGAATAATTTACATAATTTAAAGTCTGCTTAATAAAATCAAACTAACATCTTATTGTTTCGTATTATTTAAGAATATTTCTTGTATAATACGAAATATTTCTTAATATAATTCTAATATTTTATTTTACAAAATAAGCAATATGTTTTTTCGTTTATATTATGGTTTGATTGAATAAATAAAATCGTACCGACTTTTTATAAAATCCCGGATTTTTTGCAACAGTTTATTCAATTAAGAATGTGGCAATGCTTTACGTGAACACCTGCCTTGATGGCTTTATTTCACGGTGGTCTTTTTCAAACATTGGGTAGATTCGAGACGAACTACCAAGCGTTCCCGAGTGAGTTCAATGAAGAACACCGGCTTTACCGATCCATGTACAAGAACTTTATTATCTTATGTCTTCCCAAGTGATCACATTGCCGTAGTGCATCATCCTCCAATGCACAACCACATTACAACATTCGCACTTTGGTTTGGTAGTCCGAAATATCTATCCAATAAATCAAGATCTCTATGTATGTCACATGGTAATGTTGTAAAAGTCAAACAAATCTAATAATTGCCCCGACAAGTTGAGGTAACGCGCCTCAACTATTAGTCGTGAAGCATGTATCAATATGAATTAGTGTTGATATGGTAATAGCACCGAGAACTTCCCTAAAGAAAAAAGACATACTTAATCAGTACTAGTTGTTCTTTCACATTGCCTGTTGAGATGGCAACAAAACTGGAGAGAGAATTCAGAATGCATTTGGATATATACTCTCCAAGGGAATTTGAGTATTAAACCACAACCAAATGACCAGGAAGGACAAAGTTCTGCGGACAACTAGCAACCGATAGTACCAGATTATCTGGGACTCAAATCAAATCATCATTCCATGGAAAGACCAGCATGTATTTGATCATCAACAATGCCCATAGTCTCGGCATACTAGACGTATTGGTAGCACTTTCATTTCCGGGATATATTTTACAACAAGTCCAATTTTATATGAATAGTGGGTTGTAAACTTTAACTAGTTTCTGCAGGAAAAACTAAAAATTATCCAAGTTCAGCCCAAAAAACCCTCTATTGTAGTTGTGCAGCGTTCGTGTTTGAAGTAGCTATACATCAGCGTCATTTACATAGTTTAAAAGTTGTATACCTACAGTTCCTTCAATTATTGGATGTTATGCCCCGTTTGAAAACGTCAAAATTCCCTTTTTTAAAACTAAAAAGATTTACATATATATCATATATCAAAAATGATATAAATAAGGAATGTAATTGATCTTATTTAAATACTTATTTTTGGTGTGTTCAGTATATATTTTGTAACTGCCCACTGTGCACGTTTTTATCTATAGAGATTAAAACGCAAACTAAATATTATTGCCAAAATGTAAATTTAATCAAAATAAAAAAAGAAACAATTATTTTATTTAAAGAATTTACACACGTTTCATCATGATTTCATGATCAATACAATGAGTAATGGATTTAAAAGACAAAAAATTTAAAATATATAAATACAAATATAAGAAAGTAAATAATTCAGCTGACATTAAATTTATTGTTTTGTCAATATTTACACAGTTAATCGCCGTTTTCTTTTAATATATTACATCAACAAATAATATTAGTAATAACAATTTTAAATTGTTTTTTTGATCGAAACTTTAATAGTAGGACTTTTATGTTTTCACGATCTTTTCGATCCCTTTAAATATTCAAAGAACTTATAATGGACAATTGAAAGAATTTCCAACAATATATGTATATGCATGTGAAAAGAAAAAATCATGCGTAACTATTACCATATTACTATTTCTGTGTAATAAATTTAAGCTTCAAACACAAATATGTATTTTAACTGTTTGTGTTTAACAAATAAATTGTTTTTCTTTTAAACTTCTCTGTCCATCAGAGGCCATTTCACTCAATGCCAAAATTTAGGTCAGTATACAATAAAAAAAAAAACAAAAAAATATTTTGCTTCTAGTTGCACATTTTTCCACCCATTTGGTATTTTATTTTCCAACACATTTTTTCCATGTTATACAAAATTTTTGGATGATACGACTATTGTTAAAGTCTTTACGATAGATTTTATTTTTGATAGTTTTTAATTTAACACATCTAAGTAAAACAACAGATCGACGGACATTTAGATAGACAGTAAGACTTGCAGTCAAATGTACAGAGAACTGATGGTAAGACCATCAGAGAGGTATTTGGAATATTTGTTATATGGGTGTTTACAAATCCATATAGTCAGTCAGTTGGTCATATTTAAACAGCACTCAAATGTTTTTTTGGTTATTTGTTTGTTTTGTCTGTACGAAAATGCGAAAAATTTTTACTCTATGAAAGCACGAATGTACTATAAGTATTTAGGAAAAAAAAAACAAAAACATTAATTATTGCTGATCAGAGTATGAAAAGAATTCTGTCATCATCAACTGATATTGATTTGTTGAAAGACTTAGAATAATCCATATTTCTTCCATTTTGTCCCAAATCTAGTCTATAGTCTAGTCTATAGTCTAGTCTATAGTCTATTCTATAGTCTAGTCTATAGTCTAGTCTATAGTCTATTCTATAGTCTAGTCTATAGTCTAGTCTATAGTCTAGTCTATAGTCTAGTCTATAGTCTAGTCTATAGTCTAGTCTATAGTCTAGTCTATAGTCTAGTCTATAGTCTAGTCTATAGTCTAGTCTATAGTCTAGTCTATATTCTTGTTTATGCTTGATAAACAAACTCATTATTTTCGAACTCTGAAAGTTTATAGTGCTTTTGTTATTATTGTTAAAAACAAAAAGTTTAAAATAAAACACTGTAAAGAAATGCATTTTCATTGCCAATGTAAAATGCTGAATTAACAACATCGAAAAAAGTTTTTAATTTAAAAAAACCTTATTTACAATAATAAAAAACACCATCACATTGCATTGTATTGTAACGTATCAAATCACATCACTACCAACATCGGCATTAATGATAAACATTGCAAGTTGCAACGTTGTTTATGCTTCGTTAGGATTATTATTTTAAACTTCAAACTTGGTAAAGTATTCATTATTGTTATTATTATGAAGATGATGATTATTATGATGACGATGACGATTATTACTTTTCTTATTCCCAGATTGTAACTAAAGAAACGTAAATAAGTTTTACTATTACTATTATTATTATTATTAAATATTTATAACAGTGTTTGCGTGTCAAACATCTTAAAACAATTTAGACTCCTCTTCCCAGTCTTCCAACAAACCGAAACATTCATCTATTCCATCCCATACAATACATACAAATATCATGGTCAATGTATGATTCAGTCTATTTTTGTTTTCTTTCAAATGCACTATAAAATATTTTTTAGTGTGTTTTCTTTCGTATTCTCAACCACAATATGTAGGTCATATTTATGGAACAGTTCTTAAGTTGGTGTAGAAAAATATTTTAGCATTAAGAGTAATCATTAATTTTGATTGGCCGTAGTATTGTATTCATTCTATTTATTTGCGGTACTAATTTTAAAAAATAAACTCGTGCTAGAAGTGCTTGTGTGCATATTGGTGTCAAGTAGATAGATTAACTTACATAACTAAATATTTTGTGGAATAATAACAATATAAATGAACATATTCACTATATATGTACATATGTATGTAAATACGTAACGTATTTTGATGTAGGTTTTAATTTAGTTTAATTTAGTCACTCATATTCCTGCCTAAAAATCGATTTTTAGTACAAAAACTCAAAAAAACTGAAATCGTTAATAATTTCGTAAATAAGCGTTTAATTGAGAAAATAAGCTCAATTTGTGATCACTCATATTTCTGACTAAAAATCGATTTTTAGTGCAAAAACTCAAAGAAACTTAAATCGTTAATAACTTCGTAAATAAGCGTTTAATTGAGAAAATAAGCTCGATTTGTGATCACTCATATTTCTGTCTAAAAATCGATTTTTTAAACAAAAACTTAAATCGTTAATAACTTCGTAAATAAGCGTTTAATTGAGAAAATAAGCTCCATTTGTGATCACTCATATTTCTGACTAAAAATCGATTTTTAGTGAAAAAACTCAAAGAAACTTATATCGTTAATAACTTTGTTAATAAGCGTTTAATTGAGAAAATAAGCTTAATTTGTAATCACTCATATTTCTGAATAAAATCGATTTTTAGTGCAAAAATCGATTTTTTAAACAAAAATTTAAATCGTTAATAACTTCGTAAAGAAGCGTTTAATTTAGAAAATAAGCTCAATTTGTGATCACTCATATTTCTGACCAAAAATCGATTTTTAGTGCAAAAACTCAAAGAAACTTAAATCTAAAATTCGATTTTTTTAACAAAAACTTAAATCGTTAATAACTTCGTAAATAAGCGTTTAATTGAGAAAATAAGCGCGATTTGTGATCACTCATATTTGTGACTAAAAATCGATTTTTAGTGTAAAAACTCAAAGAAACTTAAATCGTTAATAACTTTGTAAATAAGCGTTTAATTGAGAAAATAAGCTCAATTTGTGATCACTCATATTTCTGTCTAAAAATCGATTTTTCAAACAAAAATTTAAATCGTTAATAACTTCGTAAATAAGCGTTTAATTTAGAAAATAAGCTCAATTTGTGATCACTCATATTTCTCACTAAAAATCGATTTTTAGTGCAAAAACTCAAAGAAACTTAAATCGTTAATAACTTTGTAAATAAGCGTTTAATTGAGAAAATAAGCTCAATTTGTGATCACTCATATTTCCGACTAAAAATCGATTTTTAGTGCAAAAACTAAAAAAAAACTAAAATCGTTAATAACTTCGTAAATAAGCGTTTAATTGAGAAAATAAGCTCAATTTGTGATCACTTATATTTCTGACTAAAAATCGATTTTTAGTGCAAAAACTCAAATAAACTTAAATCGTTAATAACTTCGTAAATAAGCTTTTAATTGAGAAAATAAGAAAATAATTTCTGTCTAAAATAAAATAATAAAATAAAACTAGAATCGTTAATAACTTCGTAAATCAGCGTTTAATTGAGAAAATAAGCTTAATTTGTTTGTGATCACTCATATTTCTGACTAAAAATCGATTTTTAGTACAAAAACTCAATAAAACTAAAATCGTTAATAACTTCGTAAATAAGCGTTTAATTGAGAAAATAAGCTCAATTTGTGATCACTCATATTTATGACTAAAAATCGATTTTTAGTGCAAAAACTCAAAGAAACTTAAATCGTTAATAACTTCGTAAATAAGCGTTTAATTGAGAAAATAAGCTCAATTTGTGATCACTCATATTTCCGACTAAAAATCGATTTTTAGTGCAAAAACTAAAAAAAAAAACTAAAGTTATTAATAACTTCGTAAATAAGCGTTTAATTGAGGAAATAAGCTCAATTTGTGATCACTCATATTTCTGACTAAAAATCGATTTTTAGTGCAAAAGCTCAAAAAAAAAAAAAATAAAATCGTTAATAACTTCGTAAATAAGCGTTTAATTAAGAAAATAAGCTCAATTTGTGATCACTCATATTTCTGACTAAAAATCGATTTTTAGTGCAAAAACTCAAAGAAACTTAAATCGTTAATAACTTCGTAAATAAGCGTTTAATTGAGAAAATAAGCTCAATTTGTGATCACTCATATTTCCGACTAAAAATCGATTTTTAGTGCAAAAACTAAAAAAAACTAAAATCGTTAATAACTTCGTAAATAAGCGTTTAATTGAGAAAATAAGCTCAATTTGAGATCACTTATATTTCTGTCTAAAAATCGATTTTTAGTGCAAAAACT